>NC_143587.1:148839236-149203953 GCF_048544385.1 Mastigoproctus giganteus | reverse complement strand
ATCTTCTGAAAGCTTCCTCAAGGGCAGCAGTAAACAGCTTCGGAGATATTGTGTCTCCTTGTCGAACTCCTTTCTCGATTTTAAATTTGCTACTGTCTTTGTCTAGTCTAATAAAGGCGGTAGCACTCTCATATATTTTCTTCAAAATCATAATATATGGGGTATCTATGCCTTGTCTTTCCAGTGCCCGAAACATTGCCTTATGCTGTATGGAGTCAAATGTCTTTTCATAATCCACAAATGCCAGGCATAATGGTGTTTTATATTCATTTGCTTTCTCCATTAGCTGTGATATTACGTGAAGGTGATCCATAGTTGAGAATCCTGTCCTAAAGCCAGCTTGCTCTTTCGGTTGAGTGTCAAGAGACTGCCAATGTGACATGAAAAAATTTTAGATAACTTTAGTATAATCAGAAAATGGAACTAAGGTTTTCCTTTGAGTGTTACACAATAATATTTTGCAGCTGCTTGTTCATTTCCCTTAATTCCAGAATGAGTTGACTCCTGCAATACTGTAGTGTCGTTATATAAAGTGTGCTAAATCTGACTGAAAACTGGATAAGTTTTGTTGTTGCGTAAAACTTATACTGGCTCTTCATGTATAGAATACATAAAGAGCCAGTTTTTTTTATATATATATATATAAATATATAAATAGGGGTTATCCCCTTGCTACAATAAACTGAATTAGGGTACAAGCTAGGGATAGGATACAAAATACTACATCAACCAACAATCGTAATATTAAAAAATACACTTTATTTCTGTCCCATACATTGAACAGTGGCACAAAGAGCTTAACAGATTCTTTAAAGATACCGAATTTAAAATTGTGGCCAGGCCAATATGGAAACTACACACTATACTGTGGCCAGGTCAATACGAAAACTACACACTATACTGAAAAATCGCTCAGTCCTTTCCTCGTTTGCAACACAAATAAATTACCTAGTATACAACATTTCTTGTGGTGATTGCAACTTGTCGTACCAAGGTTGTTGTAGTTGTAGTAGTAGTGGCATGTGATGAAAGAAAGCAAGTGTATGAGCTTATGCAGCATCAGCCAAAAAAAAAAAAAAAAGAAATCACACCATTACCTCCAAATGCCTGTCCAGTTCCTCCTTAAATTTATTTATTCTATCAACTTAAATTTATTTAATCTATCAAAGTGCAGGAGAAATTGTAATTTATATGCATCCCATGCATTTTTCTTCTCCGTCACGAGTCTCATTAGTGCATTTGATAAACTTTTAGTAGCTTCTACGATTAATTCCTTGAATGCTTCCCACTTAGAATTTACTGTTGGTAACATCGTCAGTTGATCCCACTGTACAGAATTTAAAAACTGTCTGAGACCACTGTACTCACCTTTACGGAAGCAAAAACCCTTTCCTTTACCCCTGATGGTAATTATATCTTTAAGTAAATCCCACATCAGTACACTGTGAGCACTGCCAGTGGTTCCTTTATCTGCAAATTCTTAATACACGAATGATCACTGCTGATAACCAGATCAAGAGTATTACCCTCTGGATGCCTCTCAAACATGCTGACAAACATTTGGAGAGAGTGGATGGGTGAAATAAGGATTTTTTTTGTTTTTTTTTTGTTGATGCTATATAAGCTTGCTTTCTTGCATCACGTGCCTCTGTTAATGCTAATGCTAATTTCGCTCTATTGGTTCACCATTCTACTGGTGTACATTTTACTTTAGTTTCACAGTTTCAAAACCTAGTGTTAAAGACAGCGCTGTTAAAATTGGTGGGTATGTCACTTAGGGTATGGGGAAGTGATTTGTAGAAGAAGAAAAAAAGTTCAAATTTCTGCCACCAGGGGAGAGTTGCTATTGTAAACAGGAGATGGAATACTTAACTTAGGAGTAAATTTTAATATCAGAACTTTGAAATCTACAGATTGTTCTATGAGCTTTCCTTCATTTGAGATGACATTCTGAAAATGGTGGACTCTGTGCAACACAGTTTCGAATAGCATCTCATTGGGGACGTCGACTACATGCTGTTTAATGCTTGCTTTCAAATCGGCAAGCATCTATAATGGTAAACCCTGTCTTTCAGGTATCTCCACAGGCAGAAATCACAGGGATTGAGATCTGCTGATCAGGCTGGCCAGAACTGCGGAAAGTCATTAGAAAATATTTCCGAACGTTGAACGGAGCAGTTCCTTCACTTGTCGACTAATGTGGGGAGAAGGCACCATCTTGCATGAACAGTATGGTCTCCAAGTATTGCCTTTCTTGCAGAGCGGGAATAATGTGATCTCTTAGAAGAACACAGTACAGTGCACTAGTTACCGTACACCTTACGGGGGTGGGGGCATGAGTTGTAGATTCTTCAAAGAAAAATGGTCCAATTATAAACTCTGCTGTGAATCCACACCATACTGTAACGTAAGGACTTTGTAGTGGTCTTTCATGCATTTACAGCCCCACGAAGAGTGAAATGTGCCTTATCAGACCACAAGATCATTCAAGCCCATGTATTGTCAAGTTCCATACAAGCCAGAAATCGTAGAGCAAAGTCTATTCATTGTTGCTGATCACAAGACTTTAGTTCTTGCACTACGTGAATCTTGTATGGGAACCAGAGTAAAATTATTTGAAGCACTTTAAGTACAGCAGACCAAGGAAGGTTCAAATCTCTTGACACACCTCTGGCAAGCACTATTGACTGATACTGTTTGGCATTCTGACCTGGAGGCCATTGCAACCGCCACTTCATCCACTACCTCCATTCCGATATGTGGTCATCCCCTGCCTGGAATTACACCTAACTCCCCCAGTCACTTCAAATTTAATTATTAGTTTTCGAAGCCCCACTGATGTCAAAGGTCCTTCATGCAAACATTTAAGTTTCTGATATTCACATAGTGCTGCATTAGCCTTACTATTATTCTGGTAGAACAGTTTTACTAAAAGAGCACGTTCCTTTTTTGTAAGAGCCATGGTGGTTATTGACGGTGGCATCAGCCTTTCTGCTTTTATTTAAGAGGATGCAATTTTCATAAGCAGCATGTCTTGAAGTAAATGACAACTTTTACATATGTGCAGTGCTGTTTTTCCCCTGGTTGCGGAAATTTGAACTAATTTTTTTTCTTCTACAAATCACTTCTCCATACCCTAAATGACAGATGGAACGAACTTCCATCTGTCATTGTAGAAGATGATAGCTTAAACATATTCAAGGTGGAACTAGACAAACATTTGGAGCAGGTGGATGAGTGAAATGAGAAGGGTGTGTGTGTGTGTGTGTGTTTTGGCTGATGCTATATAAGCTTGCTTTCTTGCATCATGTGCCCTTGCTAATGCTAAATGACATACCCACTGATTTTCACAGCACTAACTCTAATCATTTTGATACTAGGGTCTCCTGAATAGGGAAACTTATTTTATAACCATCTGGTGTATGGGTATATATGAATGCAAGCTGCCACAACTGATGGAGTTAAGACTTTCAGCACAGAATGATAATAGGGTATCTCAAGCAATCAGTCTCTACGTGACATTTCAATGTAACTGAAGATTGCTAGGTCGATGAATGGTGATGTGATCTTCAAATGGAAATTTACTAGTGCCAAAACTGTCATTAAATGACCCAGAAAACCTTACAAGCTGATGGAATGTCCTTTTAATTTTTGTGACAGGAGAGCCTTTGCAAGGCTCTCCTGTCACAAAAATTAAAAGGACTGACGGTGCAGAAAGTTTTATAGAAAGTGACAGATAGCTTGGACTTGGATGTCATGATATTCATGTATTGAGTATTGGTGGAGAGAAATTATCTGCTGATCAGCTTGCTGCTAAAAATTTAAGGAAGATTTAAGGTCATTTATCAACAGAGAAAAACTGATTTGGAGAACAACTGTACAATACGAATGAAACAGATTTAAATAAGATGTTACTCACAAAACAATGGCAAAAAAACTTTTCTCATCAGGATACAAAAATATCTCAAGAGGGAATTACAGTGGATGCTTGCAGCAGTGCAACTAGAACTCATAAATTTCTGCTATTTATTGCTGGTCAAACAAATAATTCTAGAGGTTTTAAAAATAAAAATCATTTGTCTTTATCAGCTTCCTGTCATTCACAAAAATCAATGACGGGCTCTGCATTATTCAAAGAATGTTTTTTTTTTTGCAAATTTTTAGTTTTGGTAAAGAAATACTTGAAGAAAATAAACTTACATTCTTTCTGAATAATGCTCCTTCACATCCGAATTTTGAGCAACTTAGAGAGGGGATCATAAAGGCCATGATTTTACTACTGAATATAACATCCCCGAACCAGCCTACAGATCAAGGGAGTTCTAGAATTTTTAAAGATCAAGGGAGTTCTAGAATGTTTAAAAATCAGTGATGTATTTAAAGAGATAATTATGAAAGTTTAAAGAGACGATTATGATTCCAGTAACTATGAATATTCTTCATTATCTTCTTAGATGATAATGAAGAAGATAATAAAGATAATGAAGAGCATAGTTTATCCAGTTACTAGAATATTGAGTCTTTAGACAGGGACTCAGTTTGAAAAGAGACTACTATCAAGCAGAGATCTGAGATGCCTACAGGACCACTATAACATTGACTATGCATTTAAAGGGTTGATTGTGAGAAAAATGTAAGGGTGTTGGGAGTTTGGTTAGAATTGTCTGTTCTTTTCTGGTAGTTGAAAAACCTGAGAAAGTCATTAATAATTGCAAAAGACTCTGCATCTCAACCAACTGCACCCAGTTCAACTAGTAAACTGAAGCCACCTGTAGTTGTGAATATTAAAATCACCAAAGAAAATTACCTCATTGTTAAGAAAGTTAGCCTGGTGAAAGTTGAGTTTCAAAGAAAGGAAGTTAAAGAGTTAAGGGCGATTAGTGGAGTTGGGAGAAGGATAGAGACAACAGTTGAATTTTACAGAATGGGATAGAGAAGTTTTAAGCTAGAAGAGATCAAAAAGAAAACATTCCAAATTAGAAAGTCTCTGACAAGGAATATTGGATTCAATGTATACATAAGTACCAACTTTGAAGCAGAGGAATCACAAAACAAATAATTAAAGAAACTGAGACAAGTAACGGTAGAAGCAAGCAATAATTGGAATTTTTTTCAGAAAAAAGTATGTGGGGCTTGGCACACTATGGGTGGAAATGGCCATCACTAAGATAGATTAAAAAATATACAAATTTGTGAATTTGAATGAGGAAGTTTTTTGGGAGGTTTAGATCATTTTTTGCAGATAAGTACCAGTTTGACTCTTCTTCTCCCTATTAGTTTGACTATTTGTGATGCATTCAGTAGATAAAGTAGAAAGGGGACATATATACATTAAGGAAATTTTTGGATATTGAGTACACACAGCAAGAATATACCCAGAGAATATATTTTTATTTCTCCAGGCCAATGCTTCCCCCCCATATCCAGTCACTAGCTTGCAGAAAAGAGGTAACGAGATTAGAGCTGATATGAATGCCTCCTAGAGTATTAACAATAGGTTTTGTCTGGTGGACAATCTGGCAGCTAACCTGTGAAAAGTTTTAGAGCTATATTCCCCCAAAATGTAAATAATTCTAGATCTGTAAGTAATGGCTAACCTATAATGGGCTTCAGGAGAAATTTATGATGTAAACTTATTGTACTATTGGACAAGTGACAGCTGTTTCCAGCAATGGTGGTGGTTGTTGTTTATTGGTGCAAGAGTAGCTTAGGCTATAATTATGGATCCTACCTAGGCTATGTGCCTAGCCTAGGTAGGATCCAGCAATAGTGTGTGATTTTCTGTTCAAACCAGGTGACCAGGCAGTCACATCTATCCATCAAAAACTCCTGGCTGTTTATAGTGACCAGAAAATTGATTAAAGTAATGTCCAGAGGTAGCGCCAATGATTTTGGAAAGGTCATTTTAGCATAAAGGACAAACTAAGAGCTGGAAGACCAATGTCTGTCATAAATAGTGATAACAAAGAATTCACCGACTAGCTCATTCGAAATGAACAGGTGCATAACCACCAGACAAATGATGGACACTGTGAAAATGTCAAAAGGAAGTGATTAGACCATCATCAACAGGTTGAGAAACAGAAAAATCAGTTCTTGGTGAGCTGAAAACAAAACTCCTGGCTGTTTATAGGGACCAGAAAATTGATTAAAGTAATGTCCAGAGGTAGCGCCAATGATTTTGGAAAGGTCATTTTAGCATAAAGGACAAACCAAGAGCTGGAAGACCAATGTCTGTCATAAACAGTGATAACGAAGAATTCACCGACTAGCTCATTCGAAATGAACAGGTGCATAACCACCAGACAAATGATGGACACTGTGAAAATGTCAAAAGGAAGTGATTTGACCATCATCAACAGAAAAATCAGTTCTTGGTGAGCTAAGCAGCTCACATGAAAGATGATGGTCATGAGGAAAGAGATCTATGAAGAGAAGTTTGGTGCTGCCAGTCATGTGTGCTTTAAAGGGGTCATTATATACAATGAAACATGGTTCTTCCATCATGACCCATAAGCCAAATGACAATCCATGAAATAGGCACATTTGATCATTGGCAAACTTAGGCCACCTTCGTCATGATCAAACTTTCACCATGTTAATTGATTTTATTATCAAAGAAAGATATTGCTTGGCTCAGGAAAAGCTTAATTCAGCTCTGAAAACCAAAAGACCTGAACTAAATCATCGGGACATCAAGTTTCATCGTAATAACAAAAAACCACACACATCATTATAGTAGTAGAGGCATGTAATGCAAGAAAGCAAGAGTATGAGCTTCTGTAGCATCATAAGCACCAAAAATAAAAAAAAAAGTAAAAAAAAAAAGAATTTCACACATCTAAAAGTTTGCCCAGTTCCTCCTTGAATTCTTTTAAGCTATCAACTTCCACAACGGCAGATGAAAGTTTGTTCCAGCAATTAACCACCCACTGGCTAAAGGCAAATTTCCGCACATCTATTCTACAACTTTTATGACTTCCTTACATAACAATTTATGGGGAGAACTTAAAAATTACAAGATCCTTCAGGGAGAATGATATATATTTGTGATCACAGATTCAAATATTATTTTAACATATTAAAAAGCACATAAATACTCACCTTTTCCACTGAATAACGTAAGATCCTAGTGGTAAAGGGTTGAATAAAGCAGACGGAACCACAAGGCAGAAACATTCAGAAGCCGATTCTTTGTGTGCTAGAATAACTATATGCATATATATAAAAAAAAAATAAATAAATATAAATACACATACATACACACATTTAGTTTTGTTATTAGTCAAATTTTAATAATTAAAGTATGTTATTGTTATTATTAGCCATATGGTGAGGGAGAGAGTCAAAAGCAGAAGGGAATCACCAAGAAAGAGAAGAATGATGCAATCCAGCTCAGGACCCTGGGTGTGCCAAGCCAATACTCACCAGATGTGCGCCCTTGGGGTTAATATGTATGTCTTTACTTCACAGTTAATCATCGCTCTAAGATTAGTAAATCTTATTCAGGAATACAAATATAACTAATTCACCCATAAATTGTTATTTGTATTTATAAGATTTTTAGAGCCAAAATGAAAACATTTACACCAATTAAAACACACACTATATCTTCAAACAGGCCTATGGGGCTGGGAATTTCCATACTATAATAATTAATGATAAACACCAGCCAAGAAATTGAACTGAAAATTTACTATAAAATGAAATAATATACAGTGAAATGTGATGAAAATAAAAACACTGATTAAATTAAGTTACAATATAATTTAAAATATAGTTAAAAGCAATAAAATTATCTAAAATAAACTGGGTTAAAAGCGATAAAACAATGAAATCTGGAGCTTTCGGAGAACTGCCGTCTCCTTCTTCAACAGCATACTACTAGTGCTAAGACACATCCTTAAGTAGCAGGTCCACGGTACTCATGCGCGTGATCATCAGACACATGATCTACATTCTCCATGCGCGTATCAGAAACGGAAGTGGCTCGGGAGCGTGTCAAACAGAAACGGTCATCCCTTCTGAGGACAACTGCCTCAAACAGGGGGTGTAAACGGATCCCCATGTCCCTATTAATAGTATTGTGACTGGATAAACCGATTCGCAAGCTCTCGAGCCACTTGCGTTCCCAAAATCCATGGGCGCGGTCAGTAATGACCGCATCTTCAGGGGAGATCCGATGCTGCTTTTCCCAGAAATGCTCTGCCACAGCAGACCTCGCATAGTTAGCAGTCTTGATAGCGGTCGTGTGTTCCCCCAGACAGTCCTTTAAATGTCGCCCCGTTTCCCCCATTGTGAGGAGTGTTATGTGGGGGAAACGGGGCGACATTTAAAGGACCGTCTGGGGGAACACACGACCGCTATCAAGACTGCTAACTATGCGAGGTCTGCTGTGGCAGAGCATTTCTGGGAAAAGCAGCATCGGATCTCCCCTGAAGATGCAGTCATTACTGACTGCGCCCATGGATTTTGGGAACGCAAGTGGCTCGAGAGCTTGCGAATCGGTTCATCCAGTCACAATACTATTAATAGGGACAGCGGGATCCGTTTACACCCCCTGTTTGAGGCAGTTGTCCTCAGAAGGGATGACCGTTTCTGTTTGACACGCTCCCGAGCCACTTCCGTTTCCGATACGCGCATGGAGAGTGTAGATCATGTGTCTGATGATCACGCGCATGAGCGCCATGGACCTGCTACTTAAGGATGTGTCTTAGCACTAGTAGTATGCTGTTGAAGAAGGAGACGGTAGTTCTCCGAAAGCTCCAGGTTCATTGTTTTATCGCTTTTAACCCAGTTTATTTTAGATAATTTTATTGCTTTTAACTATATTTTAAATTATATTGTAACTTAATTTAATCAGTGTTTTTATTTTCATCACATTTCACTGTATATTATTTCATTTTATAGTAAATTTTCAGTTCAATTTCTTGGCTGGTGTTCATCATTAATTATTATAGTAAAACACACACACACACAGTTAAAATAAATAAAGCACATTTATAAATAAATTAAGTGCTAGTATAACTATATGCATAAAAAAAAAAAAAAACATATATATATATATATATATATACAAAGGGTACTAGGAAAGTTTTGCAATACAGCTTTGTTTATTTAATTTTTTCAAAGTAATTTCCTCTACATTCAATACACCTCTCCATCCTCCGAAACCAATCTTTAAACCAGTTCTGCCAAGTTTCACTAGGGAGTAAAGCACACTCGTTGTCCCAAGCCCGTAGAAGGTCTCATCACTGGAAAACCGCCTCCCTTTTAGCTTCATTTTCACATGCGGGAACAGTGCAGAGTCACAGGGAGCAAGGTCTGGACTGTAGGGAGGGTGCTTGAGAAGTTTCAGTCCTGTCGTGGTCAAATATTCGGTGCAGGCTTTGGCGTGGTGAGCTTTAGCATTATCGTGATGGAGGTACCAGGTGTCCATTCTTGACTTTGGCCGCAGGTTCTTCATAGATCCAATGACTTTAGGCAGGCATTGTTCAGTATACCACTTAGCTGTGACTGTCTTCTGCGTATCCAAAACGACACGTTCCACAATTCCACTCAATTTGAAAAATACAGCTATCATTTTCTTCTTTACAGATCAGGATTTTCTGACAATTACGGGTGTGTCGTCATCATCAAAGACCCAAACTTTGTTTTGAGCCTTGGTCGGCAGATCGTAATAGTACAGCCAAGTCTCGTCACCTGTCACGATGTTGTTCACATACCGAGATTGCCCCTTATCAAACTTTTTTAACACCTCCCGGCACCAAGTCACACGTCGTGTCATCTGCTCTTCAGTCAGTTGATGCGGCACCCAGAGAAAACAAAGTTTCTTCACGTGCAAATGATCTTGCAGAATCGAACGAATTGCTGGTGCATTTAGGCCCAAAGTATCCTCTATCTGTTGGTAGGTCACTCGCCTGTTTTCGTCAAGCATTTTCCTCACAGCAGTAATGTTTTCCTCCGTAACTGACGTTCGTGGCCTTCCCGGCCTTTCAGAATCCTCCAGAGCGAAATTTCCCCTTTGGAATTCTCTATACCACCTGAATATCGTTGCACGATGTGGACAATCATCATCTAGTGCAAGAGTCATTTCTTCTAAGCACTGGTCTATTGTTAAACCACGCACGAAATTATACCGCTAAACTGTCCTTATCTCATTTCGTAACCACGATGCCATCGCAAGCACTTTACACTCTCACTACTAATGAATAACTGAGCCCATCGACCTGGCGCGGCAGCTACTATACACGTATGAACATGTCTCAACATGCAGCAACAAGCAGCTTCCTGTGATTCATTGTTGCGTCACATTGCAAAACTTTCCTAGTACCCTTTGTATATAGGGTGATTCAATACCAGTGCGACAAACTTGCAGGAGGTGTAGGGGGCACAAAGACGAATCGGAATCACATAACATTGCAGGGTCCGAAATGCCTTCGTCATGCGGTAGAGGACGTTGAATGGGAGGGTGCGTGAACAGCGATCCTGCTGGAAGTCAGCATTTGTGAACCAGTTCCCGAGGCAGTAGGATGGACGAGTATTCAAACGTTGAACTGGCCGACGTGCACCTCGCGTGTGGAGTTGCGGACTGTAACGAGTGCGCCGCTCTGCACTTGTACCACGAACGTTTCACGCACAGGCGTGCTCCTCATCATACGATTTTCGCACTTGTGCACAGAAGGTTATGTGAGACTGGTTGTTTCACGAGAGGTACCATGAATCGAGAGCGAACAACGAGGACACCAGACAATGAGGAGAATGTCCTACGTCTTGCAGAAGGCAATTCGAGTACAAGTACTCGAGCGATAGGCCAATGATTGGGTATTTCCCAATCCACTGTATGGAGGATACTGTCAACAAACCAAATGAGTTCATACCATCTGCAACGTGTCCAATCATTGGAGCCTGTGGATTATCCACTCCGGAGGACTTTTGCTACTTGGTTTCTTCAACAGAAACAGTTCGCAAATGCTGACTTCCAGCGGGATCGCTGTTCACGCGATCTCCCATTCAACGTCCTATACCGCATGATGAAGGCATTTCAGACCCTGCAATGCTATGTGATTCCATTTTGTATTTGTACCCCCTACATCTCCTGCAAGTTTGTCGCACTGGTAGTGAATCACCCTGTATATATATGCGTGCGTGTGTGTGTGCTTTTGCCAGTTCAGAGATGCAATCTCTAAGGTTAATCCTAACCTCCAAATTTCTATTTTCTTGTAACGCATTCACAATCTTCATTATTACCGCCAGGCCTTGCATACCGCAAGTTCGATTAATGCATTTTTCAGTTAAACTATTTGAAAAAAATTATACCACTTCTTACTTTACACGATGCAAATTTCCAGTTAAAGTGATTATTTTTTTATCTGATAATTGAAAAAGATTTGAATCACGTGCTAAGCATACTGCACATCAGACAGGCAATAAACAAGTGTTTGCCCACTGCCCGCCTAGGTGTGTTCCATCAACCATTGGAGGAAGACTTGTTACCTATTTGTCTCCCGCTAATAAAGTTACTTGCATTTAAAAATTCAAATTTTTAAATGAGCCAAATGGTAAAAGAACTAGATGAAATCTTTCATATCGCAGAGTACTTCAAACAAAAGGTTTGAGGTTCTTCTGCGATATTTATTTCGTCAAGGCCTAGAGAAGATTATTGTTCGCTATCGGAAATTAATTGATGAAAAAAAAAAAAAGAAAACCAAAACTGTTCAAATGGCTCTGCTCAAATATTTCCGTAACAAATAGTTTCTTCATTGTGTATTTTATGCCAGAGGTTCCCAAACTGTCTAGGTTCATGGCACCCTTAATGTCGCAGTAATATTTTCACAGTCCCCCGAGGCAAAAAGAAATTACTAACACTTCCGTTTATTAAGTAGTTAGGTCCAAACAACTTAATAAGCAGTGTTGAAACTGTGAAGTACCTCGAGCTAGTAGTTTGTGCGGTGTCCGACAGATCAGCATTAGTAGAGATATATGATGCAAGAAAGCAATCTTATAATCATCAGCCAAAAAAAAAAAAAAAAAAAAACCGCTCCCATTTCACCCCTCTGTTCGTTCCAAATACCCGACCAGCTCTGACTTAAATTTATTTAGGCTATCAACTTCCACAACAAAGGATGGAAGTCTGTTCCACCAACCAACTACCCGCTGGCTAAAGGCAAACTTCCACACATCTCTCCTACATCTGTCTTTCCTCAATTTGAATTTATGCCCTCTCAGGTGATTATTCTAAGATGCCCTCTCAGGCAATTATTCTGAGAAGCCTAGTGCCTAGTCTCCAGACACTGTAATTTGCAAAACTTAAGCCTTTCTTCATAAGAGCAACCCTTTGTTCCATTCACTGATCTTGTTGCCCTGCGCTATACTCGTTCCAACAGCTCTACATCCTTCTTAAAATGTCTCCAGACCTGTATACAGTACTCAAGGTGTGACCTGACCACTGTCTTATACAAGGGGATAATCACCTCCTTACCCCTGCTAGAAAAATTCCTGTATATCATTGACAAGACACCACGAGCTACTCTTGCAGACTGTCTTCACTGCTCAGAAAACTTCATATCTGACTGCACAATTATCTCCAGGTCCTTTTCGTTCTCTACCACTGTCAGTATAGTACCACAGAGTTGATAAGTTATTCTGGGGTTATTGCTTCCCATATATAGTACTTTACATTTGTCAATATTAAACTTCATTTTCCATCTCTCAGCCCATGTACTCAACTTTTCTAGATCCTGTCACAGCAGCGTACCCTCATTAGTGTCATTAACAACCCTGCCAACCTTCGTATCATCTGCAAACTAGGACATTAAGCCTGATATATCATCATCAATATCATTTATAAATATAGAAAACAACAATGGACCCAACACTGAACCGTAAGGGACTCCACTAATAACATTAGTCCACGATGAGCAGTGTCCATTGATTACCAATCTTTGTCTTCTCCCACTCAACCATCCCTTTATCCATAGTAGAAATTTGCCTCAAGAGTCACACTTCTCCAATTTGTTAAGCAGTCTTCCATGTGAAACAGTATCAAAAGCCTTTCTAAGATCCAAATATATGACATCAAAGTTATTCCCTGCATCCAGTTCCTTTGTGACCATATCATAGTATCCAATCAAATTAGTCAGGCAAGACTTTGACTTAACAAAACCATGCTGTGTCTGAGCTATACCTGAAGTCTTGTCTAGATGATCCTGCAGTGCTTCTTTAACCAGTGTCTCCATTCATTTTCCTGGAAAAGAAGTTAAACTAACAGGTCTATAATTACTTGTGTCAGCCTTTGATCCTCCTTTGTGAATTGGGGTCACATTTGCACATTTCCAGTCTATGGGTACCTCCCCTGAGTCCAAGGAAGCTCTCATAATTATGGCTAAGGGTTTGCTTACTTCCTTTGCTGCCTCCTTTAATATAACTGGATAGATCCCATCCACCCCGGGTGCCTTTCTTGTGTTTATCTTCAACAATTTCTCCTCCCCTTTCCTCTCAGTTATTACAAAATCATCTAGCTCACTACCAGAATTTAATTCACCTCTGGCATTCCCCTCCCTGCATAACTCCTCATGTGTGAATGTAGATGCAAAATACTCATTTAGTTTGTCAGCCACCTGAGCATCATCAACAGTTGAACCATCAATATCCAGTGGACCAATCTAATTCATCCCTTTCCTTCTAGAGTTTACATAGATAAAGAACTCTTTGCTGTTTTTCTTTGCATCCTTTGACAAAGATTTCTCATAATCTGTCTTTGCCTGCCTAATCTCCTTTGTGACCGATATGATAGATATAAGCTGGTTACAGACCAGCTTATATCTATCATAGGCTTCCATGTCACCCATTAATTTATATGTATCCTATGCATTTTTCTTCTCTGACATATGTCTCATTAATTCATCTGACATCCATTTAGGCCTAAACCTTGATCAACATTTCTTAGTTGGTATGTAACGCCTAGTAGCCTCCAAGATAAATTCTTTGAATGCTTCCCATTTTTAATTTGCTATTGCTAACATCATCAGTTGGTCCCACCATATAGAATTTAAATACTGTATCAGACCACCATAGTCGCCTTTACAAAAGCAAAAATCCTTTCCTTTATGCCTCATGGTAGTTACCTGTTTGAGTAAATTCCACTTCAGCACACTGTGATCACTGCCACCTAGTGGTTCCTTTATCTGCAGATCCTTAATGCATGAAGAATCACTACTGATAATCAGATCAAGAGTATTACTCCCTCTAGTTGCCTCCTGAACATGCTGATGTAGAAAACAATCATCCAATAAGTCCACAAAAGCCTTGCTATTGTGTGAGTTATCAACTCACAAATTCCAGTCAATATCAAGGAAATTAAAATCCCCTATTATAAGACTCTCTGATTTACTGACCCACTCTATTTCCCTGTACAGTTTCTTATTATAGTCATCTGAGTCATTAGGCCTATAGCACACTCCTACTCTCAATTTTGATCTCCCAATGGTTATGTCACACCAAACTGACTCAACACTGCACTGTGCAGCGATGTCGACTGGCTTTACTTCCTTAGATTTTATGTGTTTCTTAACTAATAGCTATAGTATGAATCAGAGCTGTAATACTCAATATGTTCTACGTTGATAATAATATTAGTAAATTAATAAGAGGAGTATACCTCAATATAGTACGTGGAACACTTCCGTATGACACCCTCCAGAAATTAAAACGGAAAAAATGAAAAAATCGACAACTTACCGGTACATTAAAGTAAAATATAAATAATTAAAGTAAAATATAAATAATTAAATAATCAATTTAACACAATTCAAAACAATTAAAATTCAAATTAACGCAATTAAAAGAATCTAACGAAAAAATTCAAAACGATTTTCCTTCCTGAAGCTGACAATGCTTTTCGACCGACTGTCGTGATCACAGGAATGAAAATTACCGAATCAGGCTAAACCTGCACCTTAAATAGTGATTATGTGTCTTCGCGCATGCGCGTAAAGGTCCACGCATCGGAGATCAAATATGGCCGCCGAACATTAACAGAATTCTCGTGTAATTTAATTTCAACGGTTTCTGCAATTAATAGTCGCGTATAATTACGTTGAATGTTAAGTATTTTGGCCTCGTTAAATAAAAAAGTATGTTTTTCGTTAATGGCATGAAAGGCTAATTCTGACGCTGCTGAACGAGAAGCACGAACTGAGGCTTCGTGTTGATTTACACGAATATTAAGAGAAAACCGCGTCGAACCCTGATAAGACGAGTCGCAATCACCGCAAGAAATGTTGTATACTAGATCGTTAATTTGTGTTGCGAACGCGGAAAGAACCGAGCGATTGTTCAGTATAGTGTGTAACTTCCGTATAGGCCTAGCTATAATTTTAAATTCGGTATCTTTAAAGAATCTGTTAAGCTGTTTGTGCCACTGTTCAACATATGGGACAGAAATAAAGTATTTTTTGATATTACTATTGTTGATTGGTGCAGTATTTTGTATCCTATCCTTAGCTTGTACCCTAATTCGATTTATTGTGTTAATGGGATAACCTCTGTTCAAGAATCTACTAGTTAATATTTGTATTTCTGAGTGCAAAGCAGAATCCGTCGTTGAATATTTATAGGCATTTAGAAATTGATTAAAGATAACCGATCTTTTGTAGGTGAACGGGTGGTAGCTATTATAATGTAGAAGCATACCGGTGTTTGTGGGTTTCCGATAGATGCTAAATTGTATTTTGTTCGAGTCCCGGGTAAGCGTGAAATTTAGAAAGTTTAATGACTTAGTATCCGTATCTTCCCTTTCCAATGTAAATTTGAGTCTAGAATGAATATTATTAAACGAATGTAAAATGTCTTGGATAGTACTACTATCGGTAATAATTAGAACATCGTCTAAATACCTCCCATAGTATGTGATACGGGGACGAAAAGGTGTCAAATGTATCTGCTCAATCGTTGAGAGATAGATCTCTGACATTAAGCCACTCAGACTCAAACCCATTGGTAATCCAAAAATTTGTTTGTACACCTTGTCTCGAAAGGTGATGTAGTTAGCCTCAACTAATAGTTTAATTAAGTGAAAAAGTTCCTTAATAGGCAGCTTCGTATAATTAATCGGTGTCGAGTTTTTATTTAACATATCCCAAATAATATCTAATGTGTATTCAACGTTTACATTCGTATATAATGAGGTAACATCTAATGAGAATAAATTGTCATTGTCGCCAAGTCTACAGTCTTTAAGATTATTAAATAATGTATCGTAATTCTTAATCGCAAATTGTATAACCTGTCTAAAAGGTTTTATAATGTTATATACATGTGTGGCTAAGGCTGAAAATGCCGAGTTCCTGTAGGAAACAATAGGTCGAATCGGAAATCCAGGCTTGTGTAATTTTACCTGACCAAAAAGTGCAGGAATATTGTATGTTCTGGACTTCAATTCCTTCAACTGAACCATAGTAATGTAGTCGTTTTTACGATATGTGGTTAACGTTACTAATTACTACTTAACTAATAGCATAATCCCTCCTCCCTTCCTATCCTTCCTGTACACATTGTACTCCCCAAATTCCAGTTCTGCATTCCTTATATCTGTGTGACACCACGTCTCTGATAACCTAACAATATCTGCCTTTGATGTTTAAGCAATACCTCAAATTCATCAAATTTATTTACCAAACTCCTAGCATTGGTGTGTACGCAAGTATACATGCACCTGTTCCTATTCTTAGCTACCCTAACAAACTCCCAGCAGTCTCTGAAATACCCTGCATATTGTTTTCCAGGCTGCTGCTCATTCCAATAGAAGCAGTGCAAGAATCACTTTCTCCTTTGCCAGTAGAGGAGAAAGTGATTCTTGCCTCAATATCATCATCAGATTTTGGATGTTGAATATCACTGTTTCCCTCGGAAATTTAAAATATTCCATGATGCAGTTTGAGAAATGCTGTTTTATGCAATAAACATTTAATTCCATAATTAATTTCATTATCTTTTACATGGCATACAGTCAAAAAGTTATTTAAAAGGTATTTTTAAAATTCTTTATGGACATTCCTGAATGTCAAGGACAAATTATAATTTTTCCTATCAATTATTATATTCAATTAATGCAATGTGCTTGTGGGACAAATTAATCGCTTTAATTGAGTCCAGCTGGTATTCTCTTTCGATAAAGAAATTTAAAATTTTTATTAATGCCTTGGTTCACTGGCTGGAGTTTTGATGTTAAATTTGGTGGTAAAAACAACAACTTCACACTTTTAAGTTTGACAGAAATACTGGCAGGATGTGCTGGACTGTTGTCAGTAATCAACACAATTTTTCTTTTTGTTATACACTTGTCTAGTTTTAATATTCATCCTTCGAAAAGGTCATACTCAAGATGTTGGGTACAAGTTACCAGTTTTTAAATAGGGAACTCGTTTTCTGCTACAAAAACAGCGGTAAGGCAGGGGCTAAACACCCTCACTAAGGCTAATGATAGCGAAGTCACAATAATCATCCAATCACAGAACTCGACTATACAATATCTCTGATGTTTAAAACCACGCCTACTTCACAGAGACAACTTAGCATTAGCATTAGTAGAGGCATATGATGCAAGAAAGCAAGCTTATTCAGCATCAGCCAAAAAAAAAAAAAAAAGCATAACCACTACTCCCATTTCACCCCTCCGTTCGTTCGAAATACCTGTCCAGCTGAGCCTTAAATTTGTTTAGGCTATCAACTTCAACAACAAGTGATGGAAGTCTATTCCACAAACCAACTGCCCGCTGGCTAAAGGCAAATTTCCGCACATCTATCCGACATTCCTCAATTTGAATTTATGCCCTCTCAGGTGATTACTCTGAGCTTCCTCAGAATAATCACCAGAGACAAAGGAATAGTTGTTTTACCAGCAGACAAAGGGAGATCAACGGTGGTCCTAAATACAGAAGATTATAATAAGAAGGCATTGGAACTTCTGCAAGATAATAACACTTATAAGGTGATCCAGAGGAACCCATTGGTGGGTCTGGAACGGTGAGTCAATAAATTGGTACAATCCTGGTTGAACATGAAGATTTCCAAGGAGAGTTACTGGTCATTACACACTACAGGTAGTCAACTCCCACGATTCTATGGACTGCCAAAAATTCATAAGGCAGAAGTACCCTTGAGACCTATAGTTTCATTTATAGGGAGTCCTTCCTATGTGCTATCAGGGTACTTGGCCAAAATAATTGCACCCATAGTGGGGCAGTCCGAGTATGTTGTTAAGGACAGTAGAGAGTTTGTGAATTTTTGGGGAATTTAACTATAAATGATGATGAGAGCATGATCTCTTTTGATGTTGTATCTTTATTTACATGTATTCCTATTAATCATGCAGTATATTGTGTAAAAATGGCATTGACCAGGGATGCCTCACTTGGTAATAGATCACTGCTCGGTGTGGAAGATATTTGTACCAGGGTAGAATTATGTCTAGCTAGCACTACCATGTTATTTCAAGGAACTATGTATAAGCAGGTTCGCGGTACGGCCATGGGTTCACCCATTAGTGCCACCGTGGCCAACTTGGCCATGGAGGAGTTGGAAAGCATGGTTTTTAGTGGGTGTTCGTTTCCTATCAGGAATTGGAGAAGATACGTTGATGATACCTTTGCCCTGGTCCAGAAGGGGAGGGAGGATGATGCCGTTTGCTGGCTTAATAGCTTCTCCCAATTTATACAATTTACCTCAGAGGTGGAAACGGGCGGTACTCTGTCGGTTTTGGATGTATTGGTCTCTAGGGTGGGTTCTAGGCTTAAGACGTCAGTTTTTAAAAAAACTCATGTGTAGAGGTCAATACACACACTATAATTCAGCACAAGCTGGACAATACAAGAATAGTGTAGCAAAAGCTTTATTTGACAGAGTAAGATCACACTGTACCACTTCTGAGGATAAAGAGAAAGAAATTAATCGTGTCATGGCAGAACTTAGAAAGTGCGGATACCCCCAGAGGATCCTGGATAGATATAGTAGAGGGGTGTCTGAGCGTAGGGAGTCGTTCGTCCCGGTAGCCACCGCATACATCCCCTACTATCCGAGCCTTACTGAGCATCTGGCAAGAATTTTACGGGGTTATAAGACACGCTGTGTACAGCTTCCTGGGCGGAGGCTGTGCACAGCTGTGTCTCAGGTCAAAGACCGTATACCAAAAGATCTCAGTAGCGGAGTTATTTATAGAATAGAATGCCCGGATTGTGGGGAGTGTTATGTGGGGGAAACAAAACGACGGCTTAGGGATCGTCTGGGGGGACATTTAAATGCTATAAGAACCGCTGATTACAGTAAGTCTGCCGTGGCCGAACATTTTTGGGAGAAGCAGCATCAAATCTCCCCGGAGGACGCTATTATTTTGGATCGTGCACACGGATACTGGGAGCGTAAATGGCTCGAGGGTTTATGGATTGGTTCATCCAGTAAGAATACCATGAATAGAGATAGAGGCATGCGTATTCATCCTATTTTTGAAACAATTGTATTAAGTTCGGATGAACGATTTTATTTGCCACGTACTTGAGACATTTCCGCTTCCGGTTCTGACCATGTGCCGATTGAACCACGTGGAGAAATAACACGTGTGGAGGTACCATGAACCTGCTATTTAAGGAGATGTTGCAGAAAGTCATATTACTGTTGAAGAAGAGAGCTGACGCTCTCGAAAGCTCCAGGTTTTTAGCGCTTTTAATTTTATATTTTAGCTTATTTTATGGTAAACGATCTTTTATTACAGTTTTTAGTATTCCGCAATATACAATTATCAGTTTATTATAAATAATTTGTTTTTATACTATTTGTAAAAATTTTAGTTACAGTAAATTTTGTTCAATGATCGGTGTATGAGTATTTCCTAGATATGAGTTTTCCCAACCTCAGAGGCCTCTTTCAGGATATGATGATCAGGTATATAATATTCTTTTCTCTACTACTTTCCTTGACAAATAACAATCATCTAGTTGATTTAAAAATTTTGTCCCTCATGTCGAGTTTCTTTCCCATTTGCTCCAATCAATCAGAGGCAAATTAAAATCACCCATAATAAGACATTCACACTTACTTGACCATTCCACTTGCATGTAGAGGCTCTCATCATAGGTGCCTCCTTAGCCAGGTGGGCAGGAGCAGCAGTGCATAGCACACACTTCTTGATTAGACCGGGGTTCGAGCCCGTGACCACAAATACAGAGGATGCAGAAAGGTCAGGGAATGACCACCGCATATTCCCGGAGCAATATAGCCTTAGTTGATAATGCTCCTAAAAACCAAGTAACAAACAAACAAGCTCTCATCATAACCTTCACAATCACCTGGCCTGCAGATTACTTCCATTCTCATTATACCTTTGCTTCCAACTATCTCACGCCATACAGATTCTATCTATCATGCTAAATGTCCAAATCTGAGAAAGCTTTCGTTATGCTCAGGCTGATAAGAAGTATGACAATATCACTCACTCCTTCTGTATGCCCTATCCTTCCTAAATACATTATACATACCATACTGAAACTCGTCATCTCATATCTGTGGGTGGCACCAAGTTTCCATAAGCCCTATTATATCAGCATTACTTATCCTAATCAGCAGTTCGAATTCACTAATTTTATTGACGACACTTCTGACATTACTGTATAAACGATCAAGACTTCTTACTGTATAAACGATTAAGTGTTCTTGTATAGTTAACTACCCTGACACACCTCGTGAAGTTATTTGAGCTTGCTTCCCTAGCATTAACTACCTGCTCATTAGAAACATTTCAACTCTCAGAACATCTTGCTAATATGACCTATTGCAGTAACAAATAAAAAACTCTTGAGGTATGTGCAAGTGTTACTTTGACCAATATTATCAGATAAAAGCGTATCTATATTATCATTCCCCCCCCCAAATAATCAGTTTCCCTGAACCTTTAAGGTATCCTTAATGATACTGGCAAAACCTGTTGCACAACCTTTGTTTAAATATATCCCATCTCTACAAAACAAATTCCTTCTACCTACAAGTGCAGGCCAAGCTGATAAAAATATTCCCCTCCCAAGAGCCTTTCAGAGTCCTTCAAGTCTTGAGTTATTCCACAAGGCTTTCAGCCAATAAGAGATTAAAAATGAATTTGATAGATGAACTAGAGCTATAATGCTCAATACATTCTACATTGATATCAATATTTGTAAAAGAATAAGAGAAGTTTATCTCAATATGATAACGTAGAACACTTCTGTATGATACTCTCCAAAAATTAAAACGAAAACAATTAAAAAAATCGAAAATCTTACATTAGAGTAAGAAATGAATGGTTTGAGCATGCTCAATGCTGATGGGATTCTTCCTCTTGCTCAGAATAATCGCCTGAGAGGGCATAAATTCAAATTGAGGAAAGACGGTTGTGGGATAGATGTGCGGAAGTTTGCCTTTAGCCAGTGGGTGGTTGACTGTTATTGTTATTTGATTTTTTTTTAGGAGCATTAGCAACTAAGGCCATATTGCTCCGGGGATATGCAGTGGTCGTTCCCTGACCTTTCCACATCCTCCATATTTGGTGGTCACGAGCGGGTGGTTGATTTCTGGAACAAACTTCCATCTGTTGTTGTAGAAGTTGATAGCTTAAATATATTCAGGCAGAACTTGACAAACATTTGGAGCGAGTGGATGGGTGAAATAAGAGGGGGTTTTTTTTTTGGTTGATGCTATATAAGCTTGCTTTCTTGCATCATGTGCCTTTGCTAATGCTAAAATAATTAACAATAATTATCAAATAAAATGAACACAATTAAAAATTAAGTAAAAAATAAATTTAATGAAACAAATGCAAAACGATTTTCCTTCCTGAAGCTGACAATGCTTTTCGACCGTATGTCGTGATCACAGGAATGAAAATTACCGGATAGGAGCGAGCATGGAACTTAAATAGGGATTATTTGTCTTCGTGTATGCGTGTAAAGGACCATGAGTCAGAGTTTAGATATGCCAGTGAACATTAACAGAATTCTCATATAATTTATTAATTGCAGAAACCATCGAAATTAAATTACACGAGAATTCTGTTCATGTTTGCCAGCCTCTGACCAGCTAATCTCTGACTCATGGTCCTTTACGAGCATGCACGAAGACAAATAATCCTTATTTAACTTTCATGCTCACCCCCTTTGGGTAATTTTCATTCCTATGATCACGACATATGGTCGAAAAGCATTGTCAGCTTCAGGAAGAAAAATTGTTTTGTAATTTTTTTTGTTAAATTAATTTTTAATTATTGTTAATTATTTCTTACTGTAATGTAAGATTTTCGATTTTTTAAAATTGTTTTTGTTTAATTTCTGGAGAGTATCATACGGAAGTGTTGTAAGTATCATACTGAGGTAAACTTCTCTTATTCTTTTAAAATGCTTTCAGCATATAATCCCTCCTATCGTGCTTGGCTAGAACTGCAGACACAGACATTCTGACCTAACTTGTGGCATTTCTTCAGCAATGTCATATATTCGTTTAAGAAATCATCAGCTCATGTGTGCTTAATATCATTAGTCCCCACATGAATAATAATAATCTCTTGACCCCCTTAAAATCTGACAATTCATTGACGACATCATTAACTGTTGCTCTCAGCAGCCATACCCTGGTTCTAGACAATCTACCCTTATTACAAAGAATATTCCACAAGTCCCTGATAATGAAGTCTCCTAACGAACTGTGTCCTTCTGAATCAGAGCAGTTTGCACTTGATTATTCTGCTCTGGGGCCTGAATCGGGAGTGTATCACTTGGTAGGTTACTAGAATCTTGAATCCCTGACAAGCCCCCAGTTACATTATTCTCTAGGGAAAGCACCCATTTCTTCAGTGACTCAAATTTTTCTAGCAGTGCACCACATTTTAATTTTAGATCGGTACACTCCATACAATGGTGACAAAGAAAATAATCGCCAGGTGAGCTATGATTATCCACTAGGTCGACCTTGGAATACATGCCACAGGTTCTGCAAATGATGAAATCGTGATTCATCAGGAAATTGCCACAGGCTATTTCTGTACAAGTCATGATACCCTCTGACGAAGTGTTCAAGGTGGATCTTGTCACAACCATTGTTAAATTTACTAAATATTACAGAAAGTACCTTTTAAAAATTGTATTTATAATAATTATAAAAATTTAATTTAACTATTACAAGAAAAAAAATATATATAAAAATAAACTTTGCAATATATAAAAATAAATAATTTAAAAGCAATTATCTAACCCCCTTAGCCCTAATCTAATCCTCTAATCACTTTGCTCTCCCTGCACTTCCTAGGAGCAATATGAGGACACATCTGCTCACTACAAATGCCAACAATCAAATGATGATATTGCCTGGTAACACAGAGGGACAGCATTCCTCCATGTAGTGTGGGTGCCACGCCTCAACCCCTCTTACGTTGGTTTGCACCTGGGTGGTCACCTACAGTGTGCAAGCTGCAGTGTTTCAGAACTTGCTCATGGAGATTACACCCAGAGCTACTAACAGTCCCACCATCATGAAGGTGCAACCAGAGGATTTGGCTGTCACAGATTGACCGTACTTAGTCAAAAGTAGGTCCACTTCATTTAAGTGTCACCTGAATATCAGTTCCATCAGACAGTTTTAGACTCACAGGTAGCAAGCTGTGCTTAACAGATATGTCAAGTCTGTGACAGCCTCAAGGGCCAAAATTAATACTCTGTTCTATGCAAAAGTTAAGATTTATTTAAAGATGTAACCACCATCTCAGAAATAAAGAAATGAGCTTTTACTTTCATTAAGGTGAATATAGTGATCTCAGAAAGTTTTTAAATTCTGTACAGTTTGAACAAATAGTGATATTACCAGAAGCAAATTCTAAATGGGAAGCACTGAGGGAAGTAATCATAGCAGCTATTAGGTTTTCATACCAACTAAAAAAAAATACCGTTTAGGGTTCAGACAATGAATGTCATTTCAATTAATGAGATTTGTTTGTTTGTTATTTGGTTTTTAGGAGCAATAGCAACTAAGGCCATATTGCTCCAGGATATGCGGTGGTCATTCCCTGACCTTTCCACATCCTCTGTATTTGGTGGTGACTGGCTCGAACCCGGTCTAATCAAGAAGCGTGTACTATGCACTGCTGCTCCTTCCCACCTGGCTATGGAGGCGCCAATGAGATTTGTGGCACAGAAGAAAAGTGCATGTAGACATACAAATATGATGCAAGAAAGCAAGGTTATCCAAAAAAAAAAAAAAAAGAAAAAACCTTCCCAATTCACCTATCCACTCCCTCTGAAAGTTCATCTAGTTCTTCCTTGAATTTATTTAGGCTATCAACTTCCACAATGACTGATGGAAGTTAGTTCCAGAAATAAACCACTCGTTGACTAAATGCAAATTTTCACACGTGTATTCTGCAACCGTCTTTCCTCAATTTCGATTTATGCCCCCCTCAAGTGCTGAGGTAGAGAAAGAATCCCATCGGCATAGAGCTTGCTCAAACCATTCAAAGCCTTAAACACCTTAATCAGATCATCTCGCAGGTGCCTAGTCTCCAGATGCCGAAATTTGCAAAAATGAAGGTTTCTGTGTTAAGAGCACCCCTTTGTGTGGACTTTGTATTGCACTTTATGGTGCAGTGAGGGCACAGCATGGAATTCAATAAGAAGTTTTTCAGTAGTTCACTCGTTTGTTTCAGCAGTGTGCACATCAAAAAATGGCTTAGCTGTCAGTCTACATGCTGTTACGCTAAGGTATGCAGAAATGAGAAGTAATTGGATGCTTTAGCAGACAACTGACACCAGATCAAGGTCATGCATCTTGTTCTCGGATACATACTCAGAAAACTGTAGAAATAACCACAGCAACTGCTTTATAGAAATTCAAACAATACTTTTTTTTTTTTCTTTTTTTTCATGTTTGTTACTGAATGGTCATAGCTAGCATTTCCATGAGTCCTCCTTGATATGGTGAAACTGAAAAGTAATTTAATATTGCATTTTTTAATACACAAAAAACTAAGACTTATGGAGCAAAACATCGTACAAACATTTGCTATCATCCTGCTAGTGGTATTATGGTTTCTATCTAGAGTAGCTAAGTATTACTGTTTATTTTATTTTATTTATTTATTTTTTGCACAATACAAATTTGCAAAATACAAACTATGATACTGTTCCAAGATCCTAGAAGATACTGCACCAAAATTTTGTTTGTTGTTCAAAATATAAACTTATAGCATTACAGATTTATCCAAAAGGATTCTTATAAGTTTCATGGCAGATTTAAGGTCACTCTATTCAAGAATTTTTCAACTTTTAATTTAATTATATCAATACTTAAAGTGTCCCCCCCCCCCAGAATTTCAAGCAACATCTCATGTAAGTCAGCTTAACTAAGACAAATAAAAAAATCTCATTTTCTTTAAAATTTTTCAATAATGGCTCTCTCACTAAAATGTAGTGGCATATTCTAAATTTCTATGATACTGTTTCAATTAATCTCTTCTATGCGCTTCTTATTTATAATATGATTATCATATTTCTATCTCTAAACATACCTATGCTTCAACATGCTTTTTGATGACATCTTACTTAAATTCATTATCTTGTATCAGTTTCACTAGTAGAGCTCTCTTAAAAAACGTTTTTGCTTCTAATTTTGAATTCTTTGAGCATTTATTAGTTTACTAAACATTAGAGTCCTTTTAATTAAGTATTCTGTTACACTGGAATTCTTAGTATTAATTATTTTAATACAATTTGACTGCCTTAAATACATCTGCTTTTACTATAGTGCAAAGTTTTTACAATCTCTCTAGCTAAATCTTAACCAGATATATCTATATCAGTTCACCTTTTTTTTTTTTTTTTTTTCCCTCCCCAACAATACGTGGTAGTGCTGACCATAAGTCATCATATCTGCTTTCTCTCTCTCTCTCTCTCTCTCTCTCTCTCTCTCTCTCTCTCTCTCTCTCTCTCTCTCTCTCTCTCTCTCTCTCTCACACACACACACACACAACACACACACACGACATGTGTTAACTGAGGTTAAACACATTGTTCACTGAGGATTGTATATTCACAGAAATATAATATGTATAAGAGACTATTCACTTACAATTAGACAATTCAACATAGGTAAGTCATACATATATAATAAACTCAAATCAATTCTGTTAATATAATTAAATATCTATATTACATCTAGAATAACCTTTTTCTACAGTTACATCTTTTTTCTAGCGCCTCCGTAGCCAGGTGGGCAGGAGCAGCAGTGCGTAGAACACGCTTCTTAATTAGACTGGGGTTCGAGGCCGTGACCACCAAATACAGAGGATGAGGAAAGGTCAGGGAATGACCACCGCATATCCCCGGAGCAATATGGCCTTAGTTGCTAATGCTCCTAAAAACCAAATAACAAACAAACAAACATCTTTTTTCTACATCAATTTTAGCTCCCAGCAGACACCCTCATTCCACTGGTCTGTTAAAAAAAAAAAAGTTACCATTTCTCTGATGGGATTCCCCCAATAAAACTGACCTTCAGTTGTTAGGAGGAGGATGGGGAGCCACATGTCATAGAAAACAGTTTGGGAAGAGAAATGGGTAGTTCGAATTAGCAAAGGAAATTCACATCATGAAGTATTAGCATGTCATGCTTGTATATTGTGTTCTCAAATGTGCGTCTGTTCTTAAAATATAAAAATCTGGGAAAAAATTCTACAGATATATCCAAGCCGAGTAAATTCAGCTGTGCTCGATGCTTTGCCAAATTTCTCAGGATTGAGAGGATTTGAACCCAGACCTTTCTGATTAGTGGAAAGACTGCTTGACCACTGAGGTCAGCAATTTGTTTAAAAAAAAAAAAAAAAAAATGTTGCAAGCAAGTCTGAGGGAGGTTTTGAAGAACATTTGGAAATAGGAATGTTCAGAAATACAGAGCTAAAACTTTGTCCCCAATATGCTTAATTCATCATCATGATAACCACCTATATTATGACACTACTGATTAAAATCTTCAGGTCTATGAAAGCTTATATTTATAAATTAATACATAAATATAAATGCTAATAATAGTACAGTTATGTCAAAAAAAAAAACCACAGGGATGAATCATAAATTAATATATATATTTCACTACAACAAAATATCTTTCAATGACATACCGTTTTTCACTGAAGATTCATTTTCATCAAATGGTTCCACATAAGGAGACTAAGAACATAAAAGGAAAATAAAATTATACATCCAGAACAAAGATAACAGTTACAATTATAAATTCTAGTCTCATAATTTCTGAATAACAATCATGACAGCAACAGCTTACTTATATTAATATAGAATTACACTTAAACAAAAACACCTTATTATTAGACAAATGGGTGGATGTTGACTTCTCAGGAGCAGTCCACAGTGATTGCATGTAAAAAAAAAAAAAACTCTCACATTACTGGTCCAACTCCTCTAATAATGTCTAGTTTTGATTAAATTGATTCAAACCATCCACTTTGACAAAACCAGATAGAAGTTTGCTTCAAAACTTCTATCTGGTGTTTTCAAAACACAGACTGAAAACACACACTAATATCCTACAATCATCATTCCTCAATTTAAATGTATTCAACACAAACCATCATTCCTCAATTCAACACAAATGACAACATTTGTGTTGTCTGAGCAAAAAAAGATGCCATCAGCATTTAGCTTACTCAATCCATTCAAAATCTTTAAATATCTTAATCATTAAGAAAGGGTGCAAGAATGTTTGCTGATGCTATCGAGGCAATGTTAGGTGGGTCGGAAAACTGCTAGATTGGGGGGATACAAGGACTAATAGATTAACAGTAGCCACTGGCAGAGGTGAAAGTGATTCTTGCACTGCTTCTATTGGAATGAGCCGCAGCCTGGAAAATAAGATGCAGGATATTTCAGAGACTGCTGGGAATCATTGGGGTACAAGTAAACACATGGGTTGTGTTAGGGTAGCTAAGAAAAAGAACAGGTGCATGTATACTTGTGTGTACACCAATGCTAGGAGTTTAGTAAATAAATTTGATGAATTTGAGGTATTGCTCAAAACATCAAAGGCAGATATTGTGGGGATTTCAGAGACGTGGTGTCACACAGATATAAGAAATGCAGAACTGGAATTTGGGGAGTACAATGTCTACAGAAAGGATAGACAGGATAGGAAGGGAGGAGGGGTTATGCTATTAGTTAAAAAACACATAAAATCCAAGGAAGTGAAGCCAGTCGACATCGCTGGACAGTGCAGTGTCGAGTCAGTTTGGTGTGACATAAGCATTGGGTGTGACATAAGCATTGGGGGATCAAAATTGAGAGTAGGAGTGTGCTATAGGCCTAATGACTCTGATGAGTATAATAAGAAACTGTTCGGAGAAATAGAGTGGGCCAGTAAATCAGAGAGTCTTATAATGGGGGATTTTAATTTCCCAGATATTGACTGGAATTTGGGGGCTGGTCACTCACACAGTAGCAAGGCTTTTGTGGATTTATTGGATGATTGTTTTCTACATCAGCATGTTCGGGAGGCAACTAGAGGGAGTAATACTCTTGATTTGATTATCAGTAGTGATTCTTCATGCATTAAGAATCTGCAGATAAATGAACCACTTGGTGGCAGTGATCACAGTGTGCTGAAGTGGGAGTTACTCAAAGAGGTAACTACCATTAGGGGTAAAGGGAAGGGGTATTGCTTTCGTAAAGGCGACTACAATGGACTGAGACAGTATTTAAATTCTATACAGTGGGATCAACTGATGATATTGCCAACAGCAAATTCAAAATGGGAAGCATTCAAAGAACTTATTGTGGAAGCTACTTGGCTTTACATACCAACTAAGAAATATTGTTCAAGGTTTAGGCCTAAATGGTTGTCAGATGAACTAATAAGGCATATGGCAGAGAAGAAAAATGCATGGGATACATACAAATTAACATGTGACACGGACGCCTATGATAGATACAAGTTGATCTGTAACCAAGTTACAAAGGAGGTTAGGCAGGCGAAGGCAGATTACGAGAGATCCTTGGCAAGGGATGCGAAGAAAAACAGCAAAGAGTTCTTTACTTATGTAAACTCTAGAAGGAAGGGGATGAATCAGATTGGTCCACTTGAGATCGATGGGTCAACTGTTGATGACCCTGCTCGGGTAGCTAACAAACTAAATGAATATTTTGCATCGACATTCACACATGAGGAGTTATTCAGCGAGGGGAATGCCAGAGGTGTATTCAACTCTAGCAGTAAGCTAGAGAATCTTGTAATAACTGAGAGCAAAGTGGAGGAGAAATTGTTGAAGATAAACACAAGAAAGGCACCTGGGGTGGATGGGATCTATCCAGTTATATTAAAGGAGGCAGCAAAGGAGGTAAGCAAACCCTTAGCCATAATTATGAGAGCTTCCTTGGACTCAGGGGAGGTACCCATGGACTGGAGATGTGCAAATGTGACCCCAATTCACAAAGGGGGATCAAAGGCTGACACAAGTAATTATAGACCTGTGAGTTTAACTTCTGTTCCCGGAAAATTAATGGAGGCACTGGTGAAAGAAGCACTGCAGGATCATCTAGACAAGACTTCAGTTATAGCTAGGACACAGCATGGTTTTGTTAAGGGGAAGTCTTGCCTGACCAATTTGATTGGATACTATGATGCAGTCACAAAAGAACTGGATGCAGGGAATAACTTTGATATTATATACTTGGATCTTAGAAAGGCTTTTGATACTGTTGCACATGGAAGACTGCTGCACAAATTGGAGCAGTGTGGCATTGGAGGCAAGTTGCTGCTATGGATAAAGGGGTGGTTGAGGGGGAGAAGACAGAGAGTGGTAATCAATGGACACTGCTCATCGTGGACTAATGTTATTAGTGGAGTCCCTCAGGGTTCAGTATTGGGGCCTTTATTGTTTTCTGTATTTATAAATGATATTGATGATGGTATATCAGGCTTAATGTCCAAGTTTGCAGACGATACGAAGGTTGGCAGGGTTGTCAAGGACACTACTGACACTATGCTGCTGCAACAGGATTTGGAAAGGTTGAGCAGATGGGCTTCGAGGTGGCAAATGAAGTTTAACATTGACAAATGTAAAGTACTACATATGGGAAACAGCAACCCCAGAGCAACGTATCAACTCTGTGGTACTACACTGACAGTGGTAGAGAATGAAAGGGACCTGGGGGTGGTGGTGCAGGCAGATATCAAGTTCTCTGAGCAGTGCAGACGAGCTGCAAGAGTAGCTCATGGTGTATTGTCAATGATATATAGGAATTTTTCTAGCAGGGATAAGGAGGTGATTATTCCCTTGTATAAGGCAATGGTCAGGCCACACCTAGAGTACTGTATACAGGCCTGGAGGCCTCATTTCAGGAAGGATGTAGAGCTGCTGGAACGAGTACAGAGAAGGGCAACTAGATTGGTGAATGGGACAAAGGGGTTCTCTTACGAAGAAAGGCTTAAGTTTTGCAAATTACAGTGTCTGGAAACTAGGTACCAGCGGGGTGATCTGATAGAGGTGTACAAAGCCTTGAATGGTTTGAGCATGCTCAATGCTGATGGGATTCTTCCTCTAGCTCAGAAAAATCACCTGAGAGGGCATAAATTCAAATTGAGGAAAGACAGATGTAGGATAGATGTGCGGAAATTTGCCTTTAGCCAGCGGGTGGTTGGTGGGTGGAACAGACTTCCATCCCTTGTCGTGGAAGTTGATAGCCTAAATAAGTTTAAGGCTCAGCTGGACAGGTATTTCGAACGAACAGAGGGGTGAAGTGGAAGTGGTTATTTTTATTTATTTATGTTACTTTTTTTTTTTTTTTTTTTTTTTGGCTGATGCTGCATAAGCTTGCTTTCTTGCATCAAATGCCTCTACTAATGCTAATGCTAATGCTAATTTCTCCTCACAAGTGCTTAGTTTTCAGATGCTACAATTTGCAGAATTGATGCTTTTCTTGGCAAGAGTATCCTTTTGTTCCCTTACTATTCTCATGGCCCTTCTCTACACCCATTCCAACAGATCAACATCTTTCCAAAAAAAGGCATATTGCTAGTGATATATGATGCAAGGAAACTGGTACAGCATTTATATAGCATCAGCAAAGGGAGGGGGAACTTTCAAAATGACCTCTCCATTCCCAAAATAACCTGTATAATTCTTCCTTAAATTATACTAGATAGTATGAATCAGAGCTGTACTACTCAATATGTTCTACGTTGATAATAATATTAGTAAAATAATAAGAGGAGTTTACCTCAATATAGTGCGTAGAACACTTCCGTATGATACCCTCCAGAAATTAAAACGGAAAAAACGACCACTTACTGGTACATTAGAGTAAAATATAAATAATTAAATAATCAATTTAACACAATACAAATCAATTTAAAACAATTAAAAATCAAATTAACACAATTAAAAGAATTTAACGAAAATATTCAAAACGATTTTCCTTCCTGAAGCTGACAACGCTTTTCGACCGTATGTCGTGATCACAGGAATGAAAATTACCGAATCGGGTTAAACCTGATACTTAAATGGAGATTATTTGTCTTCGCGCATGTGCGTAAAGGTCCACGCATCGGAGATCAAATATGGCCACCGAACATTAACAGAATTCTCATGTAATTTAATTTCAACGGTTTCTGCAATTAATAGTCGCGTATAATTACGTTGAACGTTAAGTATTTTGGCCTCGTTAAATAAAAAAAGTATGTTTTTCGTTAATGGCATGAAAGGCTAATTCTGACGCTGCTGAACGAGAAGCACGAACTGAGGCTTCATGTTGATTTACACGAATATTAAGAGAAAATCGGGTCGAACCTTGATAAGACGAGTCGCAATCACCGCAAGAAATGTTGTATACCAGATCATTAATTTGTGTTGCGAACGCTGAAAGAACCGCGCGATTGTTCAGTATAGTGTGTAACTTCTGTATTGGCCTAGCTACAATTTTAAATTGGTATCTTTAAAGAATCTGTTAAGCTGTTTGTGCCACTATTCAACATATGGGACAGAAATAAAGTATTTTTTGATATTACTATTGTTGATTGGTGTAGTATTTTGTATCCTATCCTTAGCTTGTACCCTAATTCGGTTTATTGTGGTAATGGAATAACCCCTGTTTAAGAATCTGCTAGTTAATATTTATATTTCTGAGTCCAAAGCAGTTTCCATCGTTGAATATTTATAGGCATTAAGAAATTGATTAAAGATAATCCATCTTTTGTAGGTGAACGGGCGATAGCTATTATAATGTAGAAGCATACCGGTGTTTGTAGGTTTTCGATAGATGCTAAATTGTATTTTATTCAAGTCCCGGGTAAGCGTGAAATTTAGAAAGTTTAATGACTTGGTATCCGTATCCTCCCTTTCCAATGTAAATTTGAGTCTAGAATGAATATTATTAAACGAATGTAAAATGTCTTGGATAGTGTTACTATCGGTAATAACTAGAACATCGTCTAAATACCTCCCATAGTATGTGATACGGGTTCGAAAAGGTGTCAAATGTATCTGCTCAATTGTTGAGAGATAGATCTCTGACATTAAGCCACTCAGGCTCAAACCCATTGGTAATCCAAAAATTTGTTTGTACACCTTGTCTCGAAAGGTGATGTAATTAGCCTCAACTAACAGTTTAATTAAGTGAAAAATTTCCTTAATAGGTAGCTTCGTATAATTAATCAGTGTCGAGTTTTTATTTAACATATCCCAAATAATATCTAATGTGTATTCAACGTTTACATTCGTATATAATGAGGTAACATCTAGTGAGAATAAATTGTTATTGTCGCCGAGTCTACAGTCTTTAAGCTTATTAAATAATGTATCGTAGTTCTTAATCCCAAATTGTATTACCTGTCTAAAGGGTTTTATAATGTTATATACATGTGTGGCTAAGGATGAAAATGCCGAGTTCCTGTAGGAAACAATAGGTCGAATAGGAAACCCAGTCTTATGTAATTTTACCTGACCGAAAAGTGCAGGAATATTGTATGTTCTGGACTTCAATTCCTTTAACTGAACCATAGTAATGTAGTCGTTTTTTCGATACGTGGTTAACGTTTTATTGTACTGATTGACCAAATTGGTAAACAGTGCCGGGTCTACTTCACGATAAGTGGAGGTATCTGACACAACTGAATCTAACTTATTAATATAATCATGTTTATCTAGTATTACCACCGTATCTCCTTTATCTGCCCTCTGTATAATAATGTCCTTATTTCCCCGAACTTCTCGTAAAGCTGAACTGTCATGTGTATTCAATTTAGGAAGTTGCGTTTCTTTTATGTTATTCACTACTTGGTTAACTTGTTGAATAAATACATCTTTTTGTGGAACATTACGAAGTCCAAATTCAATATCAATTACGCATTGTTTTTTAGGCAGTTTTCGAGGTGGTAAATTATAATTTAGTCCTTTGGATAAAAGCGAAATCTGGTTCTGCGATAGTGTACCCGAGGAAAGATTTGTAACCTGTTGATATGTCAGTTCGTTGGATACTGGGTGAGGGGGTGTTCGTGAACTAGCTTGGATACTGGGTGAGGGGGTGTTCGTGAACTAGCTTGGATACTGGGTGAGGGGGCGTTCTTGAACTAAGGAAATTTTTCACTTAATTAAACTGTTAGTTGAGGCTAATTACATCACCTTTCGAGACAAGGTGTACAAACAAATTTTTGGATTACCAATGGGTTTGAGCCTGAGTGGCTTAATGTCAGAGATCTATCTCTCAACAATTGAGCAGATACATTTGACACCTTTTCGAACCCGTATCACATACTATGGAAGGTATTTAGACGATGTTCTAGTTATTACCGATAGTAACACTATTCAAGACATTTTACATTCATTTAATAATATTCATTCAAGACTCAAATTTACATTGGAAAGGGAGGATACGGATACCAAGTCATTAAACTTTCTAAATTTCACGCTTACCCGGGACTCGAATAAAATACAATTTAGCATCTATCGAAAACCTACAAACACCGGTATGCTTCTACATTATAATAGCTATCACCCGTGTACAGAGAAATAGAGTGGGCTAGAAAATCGGAATGTCTTATAATGGGGGATTTTAACTTCCCAGATATTGAATGGAACTTGTGGATTGGGCACTCATACACTAGTCAGACTTTTGTGGATTTATTGGATGATTGTTTTCTGCAGCAGCATGTTCGAGAGGCAACCAGAGAAAGTAATACTCTTGATCTGGTTATCAGCAGTGATCATTCGTGTATTAGGAATTTGCAGATAAAAGAACCACTAGGTGGCAGTGATCACAGTGTACTGACGTGGGATTTAATTAAAGATTTAATTACCATCAGGGGTAAAGGAAAGGGTTTTTGCTTCCGTAAAGGCGAGTACAGTGGTCTCCAACAGTTTTTAAATTCTGTACAGTGGGATCAACTGACGATGTTACCAACAGTAAATTCTAAGTGGGAAGCATTCAAGGAATTAATCGTGGAAGCTACTAAAAGTTTCATACCTATTAAGAAATATTGTTCAAAGTTTAGGCCTAAATGGTTGTCAAATGAACTAATGAGACTCGTAACAGAGAAGAAAAATGCATGGGATGCATATAAATTATCAAGCGACTCAGAAGCCTATGGCAGATATAAGTTAATCTGTAATCAGGTCACAAAGGAGGTTCGGCAGGCGAAGGCAGATTACGAGAAATCCTTGGCAAAAGATGCTAAGAAAAACAGCAAGTATTTCTTTACTTATATAAACTCTAAAAGGAAGGGGATGAATCTGATTGGTCTACTTGATATCGATGGTTCGACTGTTGATGATCCTGCTCAGATAGCAAACTGAATGAGTATTTTGCATCTACATTCACACGTGAGGAATTATTAAGGTTTGAAAATGGCAGAAGGTTATCAAATTGTAGCAAGATACTTAATGATTTTCTAATAACTGAGAGCAAAGTGGAAGAGAAATTGTTGAAGTTAAGCGTAAGAAAAGGACCTGGGGTGGATGGGATCTATCCAGTTATATTAAAGGAGGCGGCAAAGCAACCAAACCCTTAGCCATAATTATGAGAGCATCCTTGGACTCAGGGGAGGTTCCCACGGACTGGAGATGTGCAAATGTATCCCCAATTCACAAAGGGGGATCGAAGGGTGACACGAGTAATTACAGACCAGTTAGTTTAACTTCTGTTCCGGGTAAAATAATGGAGTCGCTGGTTAAAGATGCATTGCAGGATCATCTAGACAAGACTGCAGCAATAATTCAGACACAGCATGGGTTTGTTAAGGGAAAGTCTTGTCTGACAAATTTGATAGGATATTATGATGTGGTTACAAAGGAACTGGATGCAAAAAATAATTTTGATATCATATATTTGGATTTCAGGAAAGCTTTTGACACTGTTGCGCATGGAAGACTATTGTACAAATTGGAGCAGAATGGTATAAAGGGTAAGTTGCTACAATGGATAAAAGGATGGTTAAGTGCGAGAAGACAGAGGGTGGTAATCAATGGGTGCTGCTCTTCTTGGACTAATGTTAGTAGTGGAGTCCCACAGGGTTCGGTGTTAGGTCCACTGTTGTTTTGTATATTTATCAATGATATTGATGAAGGTATATCAGGCTTAATGTCGAAGTTTTCAGATGATATAAAGGTTGGCAGGGTTGTTAATGACAGTAATGGCAGTGTGCTACTGCAACAGGATCTGGATAATTTGGGCAGATGGACTAAGAAGTGGCAACTGAAGTTTAACCTTGACAAATGCAAAGTACTGCATATGCATTAGCATTAGTAGAGGCATTTGATGCAAGAAAGCAAGCTTATGCAGCATCAGCCAAAAAAAAAAAAAAAAAAAGTAACATAAATAAATAAAAATAACCACTTCCACTTCACCCCTCTGTTCGTTCGAAATACCTGTCCAGCTGAGCCTTAAACTTATTTAGGCTATCAACTTCCACGACAAGGGATGGAAGTCTGTTCCACCCACCAACCACCCGCTGGCTAAAGGCAAATTTCCGCACATCTATCCTACATCTGTCTTTCCTCAATTTGAATTTATGCCCTCTCAGGTGATTTTTCTGAGCTAGAGGAAGAATCCCATCAGCATTGAGCATGCTCAAACCATTCAAGGCTTTGTACACCTCTATCAGATCACCCCGCTGGTGCCTAGTTTCCAGACACTGTAATTTGCAAAACTTAAGCCTTTCTTCGTAAGAGAACCCCTTTGTCCCATTCACCAATCTAGTTGCCCTTCTCTGTACTCGTTCCAGCAGCTCTACATCCTTCCTGAAATGAGGCCTCCAGGCCTGTATACAGTACTCTAGGTGTGGCCTGACCATTGCCTTATACAAGGGAATAATCACCTCCTTATCCCTGCTAGAAAAATTCCTATATATCATTGACAATACACCATGAGCTACTCTTGCAGCTCGTCTGCACTGCTCAGAGAACTTCATATCTGCCTGCACCACCACCCCCAGGTCCCTTTCATTCTCTACCACTGTCAGTGTAGTACCACAGAGTTGATACGTTGCTCTGGGGTTGCTGTTTCCCATATGTAGTACTTTACATTTGTCAATGTTAAACTTCATTTGCCACCTCGAAGCCCATCTGCTCAACCTTTCCAAATCCTGTTGCAGCAGCATAGTGTCAGTAGTGTCCTTGACAACCCTGCCAACCTTCGTATCGTCTGCAAACTTGGTCATTAAGCCTGATATACCATCATCAATATCATTTATAAATACAGAAAACAATAAAGGCCCCAATACTGAACCCTGAGGGACTCCACTAATAACATTAGTCCACGATGAGCAGTGTCCATTGATTACCACTCTCTGTCTTCTCCCCCTCAACCACCCCTTTATCCATAGCAGCAACTTGCCTCCAATGCCACACTGCTCCAATTTGTGCAGCAGTCTTCCATGTGCAACAGTATCAAAAGCCTTTCTAAGATCCAAGTATATAATATCAAAGTTATTCCCTGCATCCAGTTCTTTTGTGACTGCATCATAGTATCCAATCAAATTGGTCAGGCAAGACTTCCCCTTAATAAAACCATGCTGTGTCCTAGCTATAACTGAAGTCTTGTCTAGATGATCCTGCAGTGCTTCTTTCACCAGTGCCTCCATTAATTTTCCGGGAACAGAAGTTAAACTCACAGGTCTATAATTACTTGTGTCAGCCTTTGATCCCCCTTTGTGAATTGGGGTCACATTTGCACATCTCCAGTCAATGGGTACCTCCCCTGAGTCCAAGGAAGCTCTCATAATTATGGCTAAGGGTTTGCTTGGGTAGAAGTAACCCCAGAGAAATGTACCAACTGTGTGGTACTACACTTAAGGTGGTAGAAAATGAAAAAGACCTGGGAGTAATTGTGCAGGCAGATATGAAGTTTTCTTCACATGAAGATATGAAGGAGGAACTGGACAGGTATTTGGAGAGAATGGTGTGATTTTTTTTTTTTTTTTTTTTTTTGGCTGATGCTGCATAAGCTCATACATTTGCTTTCTTGCATCACATGCCACTACTACTACTAGCAGATTCTTGAACAGGGGTTATTCCATTACCACAATAAACCGAATTAGGGTACAAGCTAAAGATAGGATACAAAATACTACACCAATCAACAATAGTAATATCAAAAAATACTTTATTTCTGTCCCATATGTTGAACAGTGGCACAAACAGCTTAACATATTCTTTAAAGATACCGAATTTAAAATTGTAGCTAGGCCAATACGGAAGTTACACACTATAATGAACAATCACGCGGTTCTTTCAGCGTTCGCAACCCAAATTAATGATCTGGTATACAACATTTCTTGCGGTGATTGCGACTCGTCTTATCAAGGTTCTACCCGATTTTCTCTTAATATTCGTGTAAATCAACATGAAGCCTCAGTTCGTGCTTCTCGTTCAGCAGCGTCAGAATTAGCCTTTCATGCCATTAACGAAAAACATACTTTTTTATTTAACGAGGCCAAAATACTTAACGTTCAACGTAATTATACGCGACTATTAATTGCAGAAACCGTTGAAATTAAATTACACGAGAATTCTGTTAATGTTCGGCGGCCATATTTGATATCCGATGCGTGGACCTTTGCGCGCATGCACGAAGACAAATAATCTCCATTTAAGTATCAGGTTTAACCCGATTCGGTAATTTTCATTCCTGTGATCACGACATATGGTCGAAAAGCGTTGTCAGCTGCAGGAAGGAAAATCGTTTTGAATATTTTCGTTAGATTCTTTTAATTGTGTTAATTTGATTTTTAATTGTTTTAAATTGATTTGTATTGTGTTAAATTGATTATTTAATTATTTATATTTTACTCTAATGTACCCGTAAGTGGTCGATTTTTTCGTTTTTTCCGTTTTAATTTCTGGAGGGTATCATACAGAAGTGTTCTACGCACTATATTGAGGTAAACTCCTCTTATTATTTTACTAATACTTAAATTATACTGTATATTGTATATATTCATATACAGTGAATATTGTATCTAGTTAGTAGTAACTTGCAGTGTTTTAGTTGCTGCAAATAAACAGCTTGAAGGTTCTAATTGCATAGCTGTTTTTTTTTTTAATTTTTTTTTATTTAAGAAAAGAAATGAGAAAGTTGCAAGCATTATTTTGAAACGTAATAGTGTAACAAATACCGTGCAACAAAATCTGGTAACAGCATGCACTGTTATACTATTCTCTCTTAGTTCTTGTAGTAGTTTTAAATTTTAAAACTAGAATCAACACCTCAAATGAGAACAGCAAAGCAAAAAGAGTAAGACAGCTTTGGCTAGGGAGCGAGCCCATTGATGGATGTTCTGCAATTCACAGCTCCATTCATTCTGCTAACCGTGGCCTTTTAGTGGAGTTATCTGTAACTAAAATGGCAAGTAAGCATTCTAATGGACTTACATGAGGGCTCAAGGAACAGGGCTGATGCCCTTGAAGAAATTAATAAAATAACTCTTCAAGAACTCTGGCACGCTGAAACAAAGGGCACACTCATGCAACACAACATGCAAAAAGATCCTCCATGGCAGAATGCACTTGAGGTACTGTTTGTAGTGTCACTGGATAAGAGTGTTAGGTGTTTTGGTAAGCCACAGAGATGAAGCGTCAGAGTAATGCAGTGGACTTCAAACTCATTATCAAGGCCCAAAAAGTTTCATTCACAGAAGTCCAGAATCAAGATGATACTGACCATGTTTTTTGACAAACAGGTTGTGATTCACCAGGAATTTTTACATGAAGGGGAAGAGAGAGTCAATATGCTACATTCTATGTACAGGTACTTCAAAGACTATTGAAGCAAATTTCCCAGTTGAGGCCATAATTTCAAGAGAAAGGCAGCTGGTTCTTATTGCATGACAATGCCTCACCTATTCCACACTTGTTGTGAAGACATTTCTGATGAAACATGACATTGTACATTTAAAACATCCACCCTACTCTCCTAATCTAGCTTAAACAGACTTCTTCCTCTTTCCCAAGATGAAAACTATCTTCAAAAGAAAAAATTTCAAGATGTTGAGGGCATAAATAAAAATGTAACCACCAAATTGAACATCATTTTGGATACCTTTACTGATTCTTTTCAGAAACTTTTAAGACAGTGTAATAAGCATTCAATCAGGTGTTGATTATTTTGAATAAAAAGAAAACCATTTTTGAGTTCCTTCACTCTATGTTTGTTTTTTTGCACCAGTCTGGGAGCATTATTGGATATCCCATATATGTCAAAATTATTCTTTGCAGTCATTTACTTCGTTACTACATAACAGCATTTAGATTGCTCACATGTAGTAAAATAAAAAAAAAAAAAAAAAAACAGTCGGCTTCTGCTGTCATTGTGTTGTACCGATAAGAAAGTTCAAATTTTGCCTACTCGTAACAAATCCATGCTGTGACTGCAGTAAAACTGCAAGTCTTATGTAATATGGTATTACATAACCGGTAGTGTAGTGCATAGTAGTGGAATTGTAGGTTTTTAATTGTAGTAAACAAGTAGCTCATGGGCTACTTGTTTACTACAAAGGTTCTAATTACAACACATGTATTTTTTTTTTTTTTGTTTTAGCTAACAAACTTGTTTGCAAATTTGATTTGTTTGTTATAAGTAACATGTTTGTTACTTATTGTTTATAATTGCATAAGAAACCACAATCGACTTTTTCCACGATTGTATCAATAGGAAACGTTCAAATGTTGCTGACACTGTTATAGTATTGAGGGCATGGTAAGGGAATTCTGGTGTTTAAATTGTGGCAAATAGGTAGCTCAAGAGTTTGAATCACATAGGCTGGCATTATTCAGATAAATTACTATCTATTATAATTACTCAGAACTTACAAATGTAATGGTATAACATAATACATATAATATTGAAAGGAGATATGAAATACATATAGAGTAAGCTCAATAACATAATACACAATGTAAGCATGATATTGCTATATATATAAAACTTCATAGCATAATATGCATTATTTCTGCATAAATGGTGCATAGTGTTATTACTTCCGAACAATTTTGTGAAGAAGTAGTGGGAAGAAGTCGCAAATAAGACAGACTGTGGTTATTGGATCTAGAAACAGATCAACCACAATCTGTCTCATTCACCACTTCTTCCCACTACTTCTTCACAAAATTGTTTGGAACCTCAGAAAGCAATAGGAAACAGCAAATTCAAATAGAAGAAGGAATAAACAACCAGAAAAGAAAATAGACTAGATACTTCTCCCTTCCGTCCACCTGAACCAGAAACAAGGTCTCATGATGGGTATCAGCAAGATCCCACACTTGCACAATGCACACCAACCGTGATGTCCAGGGTATGAGATTCAGGATAAAAACTTGGCACCAGAAGCACGGACTGATGATAGCATCGGTAAGATCCTGAACCAGCCTGCACACCAACACTGATATCAAGAGTATGAGAGCAAATGTTACCCCAGGATTCTAACAACTCCAGATCCAGAATAAAAACTATCCTAATGGCTGTTAGAGTTAACCCCTTTCCTATAAATTTACTGCTGGCAGCCTCCTGCCTGTATACACATCAGGTTTCTGGACCATCAGCAGGAGAAGTCTCTCAGAAGGTAAGAACTTAAATCTCTTTATAATTTACCTTAGATTTCCCATTTTCTATTGTAATGGCAATTCAAAACTTAATAATTTAGAACCATAATTAACAAATCTTAATTGTAATATTGACAAGGGCCAGATAAAGAAAAAATGCACAAAATTAATCAGGGTATTACAAAATAATACTACACTACTAATTTTAACAAATTGTAAACTGGTAACTGTAATTGTTTTATGGTAATTGTAATTTTATAATTATAATATTTTAATTCATTCAAATTTGTAACCCTTTCTATTTTCTGTTCCCCCAACAGCTTGGGCTGATGATGGGGTATCAGTAAGATACCCATCATCAGCAGGAGGTAACACTAATGAATAGTAATGTAGGCGAACAGCCTAATAAACTATATTATTAATTTTCATGTGGTATAAGAGTGCTTTTAATATTATAATAACCTAAACCTGCCAACCTTTGTATCATCTGCAAACTTGGACATTAAGCTTGATACACCATCAATATCATTGATAAATATACAAAACAACAATGGGTGCAACACCGAACACTGGGAGACTCTACTAATAACATTAGTCCATGAAGACCAATGTCCATTGATTACAACTCTCTGTCATCTCCCACTCAACCACCCTTTCATCCATTGTAGCAACTTGCCCTTAATGCCATACTGCTCCAATTTGTACAGCAGTATTCCATGTGCGACAGTATCGAAAGCTTTCATGAAATCCAAGTATATGATATCAAAATTATTTTTTGCACCCAGTTCCTTTGTGATCACATCATAGTACCCAATCAAACATCAGACAAGACCTCACTTTAAGAAACCCATGCTGTCTCTTTACTACTACTAGAGTCTTATCTAGATGATCCCACAATGCTTCTTTAACCAGTGACTCCATTATTTTCTCCAGAACAGAAGTTAAACTAACAGGTCTGTAATTACTTGTGTCAACTTTTGAAACCCCTTTGTGAATTGGTGATACATTTGCACACCTCCAGTCCACGGGGACCTCACCCGAGTCCAAGGATGCTCTCATTCTTATGACTAAGGGTTTGCTTACTTCCTTTGCTGCCTCCTTTAATATAATTGGATAGATCCCATCCACCCCAGGGTGCCTTTCTTATGTTTAACTTCAACAATTTCTCCTCCACTTTGCTCTCAGTTACCACAAAATCATTAAGCTCCCTGTTAGAGTTTAATAAGCTTCTGTCCACTTCAATACAGAATTCCCCATGTGTGAATGTAGATGCAAAATTCTCATTCAGTTTATCAGCTACTTGAGCATGATCATCAATAGTCAAACGATCTATGTTAAATGGACCAATCTGATTCATCCTCTTCCTTCTAGGGGTAACATAAGTAAAGAACTTTTTGCTGTTTTTCTTTGCGTCCTTTGCCAAAAATTTTTCGTAGTCAACCTTTGCTTGCCTAACCTCCTTTGTGACTTGATTACAGACCAGCTTATATCTACCATAGGTTTCTGTCTCCTGATAATTTAAATGCATCCCATGCATTTTTCTTCTCTGCCACGACTCTCAATAATTCATCTGACACCCATTTAGGACTAAACCTTGAACAATATTTCCTAGTTGGTATGAAAATCCTAGTAGCTTTCAAGATTAATTCATTGAATGCTTCCCATTTAGAATTTGCTGTTGGTAACATCATCAGTTCATCCCACTATACAGAATTGAAAAACTGTGTGAGACCATTGTAATTACCTTTACGAAAGCAAAATCCCTTCCCTTCACTCTGATGGTAGGTTATGTCTTTAAGTAAATCCCACATCAGTAAACTGTGATCAATGCCACCTAGCGGCTCCTTCATCTGCAAATTCTTAATGCACGAATAATCACTGCTGATAATCAGATCAAGAGTATTACTCCCTCTGGTTGCCTCTCGAACATGCTGCTGAAGAAAACAATCATTCAATAAATCCACAAAATTCATGCTAGTGGGCGACTGACCAATCTACAAGTTCCAGTCAATATCTGGGAAATTAAAATCCCCCTTCATTGGGAATTCCGCTTTGCTGGCCCACTCTATTTCCCTGTACAATTGTTCATTGTACTTATCAGAGTCGCTAGGCCTAGAACACACTCCTACTCTCATTTTTGCTTTCCTTCCCACTGCTTATGTGATACCAAACTGACTTAACATTGCACTGTCCATCTGTGTCAACTGGAAGCACTTCCTTAGATTTTGTGTTTCTTAACTAACAGCATAAACCCTCCTCCCTTTGTATCCTGCCTATCCTTTCTGTACACAGTTTTTTTTTTTTTTTTGTTAATTGTTGGCGCATCGGCTTCTGTGGCCATAATGCACCTCCCAATTTTTTTTGCACTACTCTGATCCAAGCCCGAGGCAGGATTTGAACCTGCGACCTTTGGGATGCCAGACAGCACTTGACCCACTCGGCTGTACACACTACTGCCCCTATTCCAAATCTGCACTGTTATATCTGTATGTAACCATGTCTCTGATATCCCAACAATATCTGCCTTTAATGTCTTGACCAGCACTTCAAATTCATCAAATTTATTTACTATACTCCTAGCATTGGTGTACACGCAAGTATACATGCACTTGTTCTTACTCTTAGTTACCCTTATACAGCTCAGGTATTTACTTGTTCCATGATGACTCTCACCAATCTTTGAAATCTCCGGAGCTTGCTTTCTAGGCTGCTGCCCATTCTAATAGAAGCAGCACAAGAATTACTTTCACCTCTGCCTCTGGCTACTGTTAATCTGTTAGTCTGTGAATCCCACCAAGCTAGCAGTTTTCTGACCCACCTAACACTGCCTTCATAGCATCAGCAAATATTGTTGAACCCTTTCTATTTAAGTGTATCCCATCACTGTAGAAGCAATCTCTCCTGTTAACAAGCACAGATCATGCTGAGTAAAATTCTAACCCATGAGCCTTGCACAATTTCTCTAGCGCCAAATTGATTGACAAAGCTCTCATCATATACTTCTTCCTGTCGTGTCTGGGCAGAATTGCAGACACTTTCAAATTTAACCCTAACTTGCAACTTTCTTTCAACGTTGAGCTGGACTTGTTAAGTAAATTTGCAAATCTCCTACTCTTAATGTTATTAGTGCCAACGTGTACAACAATATTACCCTCTGTGCCCTTAAAAGATGATATCTGCTTTACAATGTCATCAACTTTTGCCCCTGGCAGACATACCCTGGTCCAATTCCACCTATCATTTTTGCACAATATGTTACCAGTCTCCCTGACAATCGAGTCACTGACAATAGCTAGTCACAGGAGCTAGTCACTGACTAGCTCCTGTGGGACAACTGCATTCTGCCTTAAAGATTGCTGCTGTGTTAACTGAGGCACAAGAGTGAGCTCTGGTGTTAAGTTGGGCAGTGAGAGCTTGATGGGTCCCCACTTTAATACCTTTGAGGGCATCTACCTGATTCTTCAAACTCTCATAGACACTCATCAGAATTCTGAGTTGGCAGCTAATTTCTCAACACTCTCTCCACCTAGCGCGTGCGCACACACGCACGCACGCGCACACACACACACACACACACAAAGACATTCTCCTTGGCTAGATCATGTCCTGTTCCAGAAAGTTATGCAAACAAGTTGCACATTTTTTTAGGCTGTGATGCGTTGGAGAATTGTCCCCTTTGGTTTTCTCCAGAGCCACAGCACTTCTGCTACTTTGTGCCCGTTGCTTAGCTGCTCTAGCCTTGGGCATAATTTCCATTTGAATACAAATGATTAACAATGAAAATGAATAAGATTAATAAATTTAATTAATTAATTGTCAATACTACACTAACCTAATAGATTCCCAAATGAAGTGATACGTATTATGCTATCTAGTTTTACGTTATACCTTGTGCTAATAAGTTTGGAATATAATACGTTACGCTATACCGTAATGACCACAATGTTAAATTAGTTAAACACAAAGATATATGCGCAACAAGTAAGTTAATTGTAATATATAACAAAATTATCCAACTAACACCAACCTAATTGATTCGAACTTTACATCTACCTATTTACCACAATTAAAAATTTGAATTCCCCTACCACTCGTGCTATACAATAACAATGGTGGCAAGATTTGAACTAAACAACGGTTCTGTGTATATTAAGTAGTAATCTACAAAATTTCTAGCTAAATAAAAAAATAAAAATAACAAGCGTGACTAGGACAATAAAGATACTTATAGAGAGTACAAAATAATATGATAGTTATGTCAATAAAGCGGCAAAAAGTCTTAAAAAACTTAAGATGTCTTGGAGGTGGAAATTCACTGCTGGCACATATATAATCTCATCCACCCAATTATTCAATAACTGGATGGATGAATTATTGAATAATTCAGCTACAAAATCTAAGAATCCAAAACAATGTTTCGTGATCCTTTATTATCCTCTGAGCAATGGTATTTAGTTCCATTATTCCGTCTCTTGTTCATCTACTCTCTCTGAATTGATGCATATTGATCATCCCTTACACATTCTTCAATCCTTCTCTTTATCCTCCTCAATATCACCCCTAATAGAATTTTAGAGATGCGTTGTGATGCTTATTGTTTATAATTGCTGCAATCTAGGCTATTTCTCATCTTGGGTATGGGGATCATTATTGTTTGTTTATAATCCTCCAGCAGCTCCTCTGTCATGTAAATATCATTCTTCTTTCATCTTTGAAAGAAGTGTCTCCAAGGCATCTTTATATTCTTGTAGAATTCTATAAGAATATATTATCCATGCCACGAGTCTTTCATTCTTTATTCTCTTTATTGCTGCTTCTATTTCTTCCCTCATATTTTGTTGACCATACTCTTCCTCTGGGATTTCCATTCCCTCCATACACCTTTTCCCCATATTCTTTCCATCTTTCCATGATGACTTTGTCATCATATAATATTTTGCCATTCCTATCTTTTAACTCCTCCTGGGCCTCTTCTTTCCTTCTGCTGAATTTATTTCTTATGATCCTGTGCATTCTGTTAGTGTCACGTCTTTTATCCAGGTCCTCAATTTCCTTACACTTTTTCTTCGTGCCATTTTTGCTTTTCCTGTCAACATCTTTTTCTTACAGTAGAGTTTAACACCTTGTACTCCTCTCAGTCACTTCTTTCATCTTTCTTCTGTCCTCCATCATGCTTCAGGTTCCTTCTGAAATCCATGGTTTTCTTCTTTTTTTCTTTTGGTATCCTATTTCCTCCTTAGCTGTTTGCTGTATAATTCCTTTAAACCTGTTCCATCTGTCATTCAGTGTGCTTGTGTTGAGTTGCTAGCTTTTATTTTTCTCTTTAATTTATCATTAAATGCACCTATTTTGAAATTCTTCTAAATTCCAATTTTTGTTATTCCTACTCTTATTTTTTCTTTTTTTTATCTTTTTTAGCTTTAGCTTTATCATATAGACCACTGGGTTGTGGTCTGTGCTGCAGTTTGCATCAAGCATAGCTTTGCAGTTCTTCATAGTATTTTTATATCTCTCAGTCAATTTGGTTTCTAATTTCATCAGATGAGATACAAGTTTTTTCCCTCAAACCACATATTACCGATACATAAATCATATCTAATGCAAAATTATATCAAATAATCACATTGTCCATTTCTTTCTCCTAGCCCTACTATGTTTGGCGGTGCCACCCAAAATCCCAACATGCTGATTGTATTTAAAAAAACAAAGTTAGAGACCATATCTCAGAAACTGTTTACAATAAAAAAATGTTTTTCATGTAATCAAAACGGCCACTAAAAACATTATAATTTTATTTGAACACATGGAATGTATACAATGCAGTTATACAAACAGTATATGATATTGTTAATATTTTAATGTCATATTAATGAATAAACAACACACGCACACAATAAAATAATATTTATATACATTGTGCACGATACGATGAAGGTAATCCATTACAGATCTATTTTCACTATTTCACAACTGTCAATTATTCTTGTTTCTCTCTCAACTGTCGTCTTCTTGCGTTTTGGACAGGGTTCACCACGAAATATGCATTCAGCCTGGTTATCGAGCTGCTGCTTGATAACCAGAACTCACATTTAGCGACGTCACACCATTCAGTAAATAGCTGTATTCATGCAGTGATTTGTTTGAAGTCTGAGTGGAGGGACATACCAACAAAATTGTGTGATTAAATGTCTTGAATATTGCCTTCCAAGGCGAATGCGAGGATAGTTTTTTAAAAGATTTAGCTAATTTTGGCATGCATTCTTAAAAAGGTTCGCCACCCCAGCCCTATACAAATATCAAAATTCGACTTGAAAAATTACCAACGAAATGGAATATAATAAAGTAAAATTAATTAAGTCATTTTTATTTGCTGATCGTATTTTAAAACTGTTTGTTTCTGTAACAGAAAACACGATCTTCAAATTGAGAGAGGTATTTGTTGTTAAAATTGTTGTTATTATTTTATATTCTTTCTATATAAAATTAATCTGATAAGGTAAATTTTTACTTACTAAAAAACTAATAAATATATAGAATTATATTCATATATTTTTACAATATAGTAGATACTGTTGGAATTTTGGGCTGTTGGGATTCTGGGCCAGACCCTATGTTTCCATCCTTGTCCTACTTTTGCATTCCAATCACCCATTATAATCACCATGTCTTTAAATTTCCTTTTCATCATGACTTCTAATTGTTGGTAGAATTCATTTATTACTTATTCAGTTATGTCTGAAGTTGGTGCATATACCTAGATTATGAGTAGATCTCTCTCCTCTTACTCCACCCTCATTACAATTATTCTTTTCAAGATCCTCTAGAAATCCTTTATGTAACCAGTTAAATTATCTTTCATGATAAAACCAACTCCTCTTCTTTTTTATTCCTCCTCCTGCAGTTATGACTCTGAAAGAAGTTTCCCCTTCCCATATTGTTGTGGTGAAATCTTTGTTTTCTTCACAAAAGGTTTCTGATATTCCCTTTATTTTTATATCCATTCACTTCCTTTCCTGACACGCATTAGCTAATTTGCCTCTTATATTCTTACCTTGAATGTCCCACATGCAAGGGAAGAATATAAGAGGCAAATTAGCTTAACCTCACTTTGACACAGTGCTGCTTTCAGGAGTTGTGCTATTTTAGAGTTAACAGTTCTGCCTGTTAATCCACCACACCCTGCTGTACTGTGGCTAATTGTTAGGGACTGCTTATTTCTTATTCTCAGCTACCTACCACATCTGATGAGTGTTCCATTATCAACAACCTGTGGACATGCCTGGTAGCAGTCAGATTTGCTCTCTGGGTATAATTCCAGGCCAGGTATAATTTTGTTACTTAACTTAAATATGGACACCATTTGCAATCTATGTGATAATCAACTTCCATCCATACTTGGCCCAGCATATGTGGTGTAATGGTTCAATAGCTTCAGCATTCTTAACAAATTACTTAATATTTTCTCCATCTTATCTACACTATCTATGAATTTTTACAGGATAAATAATGTTCTTAATATTCCCTACTCCCACAAAAAAGGTGCATTAGCAGGACTCCTAGGGAGCCAGAATATTGGTCCACCTCTTCCAATCCAAAATTTGCAAATTTTATCATTCAACGGGCTTTTTTTTTTTTTTTCCAGCAAAAAAAAAAAAAAAAAAAAAACCAATAAAAATAAAAAGTCCAATACCACTTTTATTCATTATTCACCACAAATTAACATTTGGATCATGATGCATATGTTCCATTACAACAAAAGGATTTTTGTAACTTAAAATGTGGCAGCTGAGCTGATTTATAGCACTAGTCATGTGAAATGCGACTTGTGGGGGGGGTTAGAATCTTTGGTTTCTCTTCCCCCAACAGAGTCACAAAATCCACCCATGCAGGATAGTCAGCTGGTTTAATTTTGAATTTCAGCTTAATTTTGTAAATGTGAAGTTTCAGCTATTTGCAAAACATTTTTGGATAGCAGATTTTGGTATTTCAAGCACAAGACTAGAATGCATAACTATGCATAAGATTACATGATTGTCTGATTCAATAAACCAATTTCTCTCTGCTTGATGATTTTCTCTTCTTAACACTGCCAGTTTCTCTATATTGATTATATCAACAAAAAAATAGCCTTGTGGTCTGCAGGATCTCTTCTGTATTCATGAAGAAAATTACATTGCAGTCATAAAAGATTTGTGTTCCACATAGTCATACCATAACATGCACTTAGCTTTCTCTTATACAGTAGCCATCTGACTGATGCTAGCACTGCCACCGCTATGATACTATAGCAGAGAGAAAAACAAGACAGCTCAAGGTCATCCAATAGGCCTTCACTTTTATTATTATTATTTTTATTATTATCATTAGCCATATGGTGCAAGGAAGCCTGAGGCTTTTGCTGCACCAGCCAAAAAAAAAAAAAAAAAATTCTAATTTACCCTAAGAGAGAGAGAGAGAGAGAGAGAGAGAGAGAGAGAGAGAAAGAAGTAGAAGGAAATCATCAAGGAAGAGAAGAATGATGATATCCAGCTCAGGACCCTGGGTGTGCCAAGCCCATGCTCACCAGATGTGAGCCCCTGGGGTTTCATAGTGTTAGTAAAAAAATGGGAGGTTAAAAAAGTAACCTTGAGCCTCCTGTTGTTTTTTTTACCTGCTTTAGTTTCAAACCTGAAAAATAGGAAACTCACAAAGTTTTTTCTTTGGTAATTTGTGACAATAATCAACGTTAGTGTAACTATTTAATAAAATACAGTTCATTAATATTCTGCAGTTTATTAAATCTTTTAATAAAATAACAAAATAACATAAAATAATAATAATAAATAGAATTCATAACTCGCTTAATGAAGTATATGTGTTCAAGAATTCACTTTGTTAACAAAACATTTTATCATTTCATGTTAATATTTTATCTTCATATTATCATTTCATTATCAGAGGTAAAAATAACATAACAGGAATAGGGATATATGTTCTTAAAGGCAAAAATAAATATGTTTCAAGGATTTTTTGAAAATTCTAAATAAAGGGTATGCATTTCTTTGCATTCTTTATTTTTTTTTAAGTAACATCTCACTATAGCAATTCAATGCTTTCTATACACTTCTCTTCGCCGTGAAAAATCATGATAATTTTCGGCTATAACTTCTAATTCATGATTTATCTCATTTAGGTAATCAGATAAAATATTTTTTTTTGTTAATGATCTCTCCAATTTGTCATTTTCTATAGAAACCATGGCTTCTTCTACTCCTTATTGCTTGCACCATCAACTTCAGTAGTCCATTTGATAAAGCTTTTTCCAATAACTCTTGAACATCTTTGTGTTGACCTCTTGTAAGTTGTTGTTGTTTGGTTTTTAGGAGCATTAGCAACTAAGGCCATATTGCTCCAGGGATATGCGGTGGTCATTCCCTGCCTTACCACATCCTCTGTATTTGGTGGTCACAGGCTTGAACCCCGGTCTAATCAAGAAATGTGTGATACGCACTGCTGATCCTGCCCACCTGGCTACGGAGGCGCCCCTCTTGGAAGTTAACTTCTTGTGTCATCTGCATGATATCTTCTTTAATTGAAAAAATAGGTTAGGATTACAAGAACTTCATAGATTATAATCTGTTAGAAATAACAGATTCTAACCTATCAAGTTCTTGTACTACTTTGGCCCGTAGCTTCTTCCAAGCTGCAATAAGACACTCCTGTTACTCCTTCCCAGGATTAATTATTTCATATTGCTTTCATTATGTTATAATTATTCCAGAATTCTTTGATTGACTGTTGTTGAATGTCATTAGCTTTTGATTAAAAGTGTATCATAGATAGGCCTTAAATGCAACTATAACGCCTTGGTCCACTGGCTGTATAAGCAATGTCATATTTGGTGGAAGAAACATCATCTCAACAGGAATGCAGGAATGAACTGGTCAAGGTTTGAAGGATAGCTTGGAACATCATCTAGTATTAATAATGCTTCGGGTGCCAAATTATTTTTTAGGCAATGGCAAAACAGAAATGACTAGCAAATCAGTTACTAAACAAATCCATTGTTACCCAAGCCTTTCTGTTGGATTTTCATATCTTGAGTAAATTTTGTTTGGGAAAATCATTCATTGTTCAAGTGTCTCAGAATGATAAATAAGCAGTGGTGTACAGTTTCATATCTCCTGTTGCATTTCCACTAATAGGATAGTCAAATGATCTTCAGCTTCTTTAAAACTTGAATCCCTTCTTTCATCTTGGGAAATAAAAGTTTTATAAGGTTTCCAAAACACTATTTGTTCCACACTGATAATAAATTTGGAGTGTATCCACCTTCTACTACAGTTAGGTAATATCACTATTTGCAGCTTCACCTATAATACAAATGCTATGGATTTTGGCATGTTTTTTAAAATTTTTCAAACCATCCATAGGACACTTCCTTGGTGGTTACTTCATCTTTCTGGTCTTTTAGGTAAGTAAATAAACTTAATGCTTTGTGCTGTATTGTCAACTGCCTGACCACCATATCATCCAACAAAATACTTAATATTTTCTCCATCTTATCTACAGCACTACTTTGGGTGCATATCAACTTACTTGCACTAATAGTCACACAATTTTACGTAATGATGCTTTAATTATATCTGACTAGTTTAAAACTGTCTTCAAAGTTGATTGTGTCAAAACAAATGTTTGTATTGGCACAATTTTTAGATTTAGATTGGTGACTCAATTGTTTCTTCACTTTTCTTGTTATCAACTTTTATTCTTTGTATGTTCATTTTGGGTTTCTAAGCTTACTTCTTTTCATTTTCTTAACATTGTACAGTAAGATGATGATTTTTTCGCTTTCTATATTTTCTTTAAACTCTTGAAACAGAATAAGCATTTGAAATTGTACACAACATCAGAACATAAGCACAGCAAATACATAAACACATTGGCTACAAAATAAAGGCCTTCTTACAATTCAGATAGCACACGTTCAACTATCACAAAAAAAAACAAAGAAAAAAGAAAAATTGTTAATACGAAGTTTTGCTCTCAGGGATTCATTAAGCAAGATATCACTGTGTGTTGTGCACGCACGCAATAATAAAATAACAGGAAATTATTATTTAATAAAATAATACACAATGAGCTTTCTCTTGTATGGTTACCATCTTACCAATGCTGGCACCAACACTGCGATACTAGTGCCATGCCTGCATGAACAAGGTTGGTCATCTGGTTGGTATTGGATTTTCTGGTGCATCAGCAACTCTGGCTATAATGTGCCACATAACCCCAGGGGCTCACATCTGGTGAGTATGGGCTTGGCACACACCCACACCCAGGGTCCTGAGATGGATATAATCATTCCTCTCTTTCTTGGTAATTCCCCCCCCCCTCTCTCTCTCTCAGGGTAATTCTGAAATTTTTTTTTGGCTGGTGCAGCATAAGCCTCAGGCTTCCTTGTACCATATGGGTCATAATAATAAACAAGGAAAGACGTTTTAAACAAAAATCATCATTGTAGCTTAATTATTTACTATGGGTATCCTTTTATACTGACCCCATATAGTACACAACATGATGTATTTGCAATCAGCCAGAAATATCAGTAATCATACTTATCAAAAGGCAATGAAACAACAGGGAGAAAAAAAAAAAAAAAAAAAAAGAAAGAGAGAAAAGAAAACCAAACTCTTACCAGGCCCAGAAAACCCTCTTCTAGCTGCACAGAAAGAACTGAACTGGAGGTGACATCTATTTTCAACACAAAAGGTTCTTCAGCACGGATATATTGTAGAGGTTCAAACTGGAATTAAATTCATCCATAACAGATCTTGCAGTTATAATAAATCTAATACTAAGAAGTTAAATTAAAGAAAAAATCTTTCATTACACTGATTTTAATACAAAGAAAACTAGTAAACACATAAAATATTTATGAGACATTTCACCCACATACATATAGCATCCCATAAATCAGAAAGTGAAGTTGGAAAATGTATAAAATCATTTATTGCAATCCAATAAAGTAAGGGCAATACCCCTGTACAGCCAAGCTAGTGGGAGGGGAGACGTTTAAAATTTTGAGTGATAATAATAGAATACAAAATTGGTGAATGTGGCTTTAACAATGGAATAAAATAAAAATGTGACAAATTCGATGAAACTGGAGATAAGTCTGAAAATTTAAAGTTTGAGATGAGTGAATTAAAATATTTTTTTTGTACACCTTGTCACGAATTCAAACCTCAGGGTCAAGGTCGAAGGAAGTAGCTAGCTCGATGGAGTTGTTGATGAATAGAAATGTATGTAACTGTTTATTCTGGAGAGTTTAGACTGAAAATAAGGAGTGGCTCCAGTAGCCTTGGGTGAAATTTATCCCTGAAGAAAGTACCAGATGTTAAAGAAGTCACTTTGGCCAGTGATCAGAGTTAAAAAAGGGCTGAATCGCTTTGTATTGCAAGTGAATAGTAACAAATATTATTTCAATTTGTTAGTACAGCTGGTGTTGAGATGACGTAATAGGGTGCCCAGCCTTGGCATTTACCCATCTGATAAGAAAATATTCAGCTGACATGACACGCTGAAGGGCAAATTCTGAGATGAAAGTCCAGATTAGTGATGCATAATGGAAGTGTGGTAAGATATAGATAGCAAAATATTTCCATATAGTGTTCAAATTATGAGAGCAAGGTCACACTTCATAAACCAAAATGCTGTCAGAATAGTAGTCTGAAACTCTGTGTAATGGACTGAGAAGAGAAGGTTAAAATCCAGGTGCACTACTAAGAATTTAATCTGGTTTACAGGGGGTTATTAATTTAGATTGGATTCTAACTTGTAGGCGAGAGGAGACGAGACTGTCAAGGGAGCAAATGGTTAACACTTGGTGTTCAAGGAAGGGGGTTGACATGTAGACCAAAAAGTTCAATATAACTCAAGATGTTGTCAGTCAGTTATTGAGTTATTGAGATGAATTGAAAAGGCTGACGCTGTATGTACATATATATGTATATATTTGTTGCAGTGGCACCTGAAACATTAGTTCAACTCCGCCCTGTTTCACTGTCCATATACAGAACTCTGTAAAAGGCCAGGCATGTTGTTGTTGTATGTTTTACGGCGCAACAGCAGCTATAGGCCATTATGCGCCAAACAATGGTAGGAGGGCCAGGCATGTGAGTAGTGTTATATCTGTGTAAATTGTGCAAGTCATGTTGCACATTTGTGCTGGCCACATTGCCAAATCCTAGGGACAAAAACAAGTCACAAAAGGTATGAAACCCACAAGAAACAGAAAAAATCCTGGAAGCACAAGACAGGAATAAAAAAAATAAATACAATACAAAAGTAAATAAAAAAACAGTAAAAATGGTCAAAACAACGTGGAGATATTAGCAAATATACATAGTATATATGCAGGATTATTAAACTAATTAATGTTAATTAGTTATCATTAAATGTATCGTTAATGTAAAACAATTAATTACAATAAGATATTTTCTAAACATAGACAATGGGCATTAAAGGTAAAGATTCTTTTAAGGTTAAGTCCCCAAAGGATTTGGAGAACCATATAAATACAGCAGGCCCTTGTTATAACGCGGTTCCCTTTAGGTTGATTCGCTATAATGCTGTTCTTATATTATAACCCGTATCTGACTATAAAGCTGTCACAAATCACTATAACGCCCTTTTACAGATTGCATTTTTGGCATATTTAACAAAATTGTTTTATTTGATAGAGTCGATAGCTTGAAAATGAATGGCAAAATAGTATTAAAACATTTCCCACGTCGACTTGAGAAATTTTCCCATGCTCAGTGAAATTTTCTCGCACACTAATTTAATTGCAGTACAGTGACTTGTTACGTAGTTCTGAGATCAACATTTTAAAAAATGATCAAGTATATTGCTTGTAATATTTGTGTTATATGCATTTATCCGAAGTCTAGTCATCACTCAGTACAGTATTAGACATCATGCGTAATGGACAGTTTACTCAAATATTGTATCATAATTATGATGACTGTGCTTATGTAAATATATTTATGGTAAGGAAACGTTGCATTCTTTATGGCTTGGGAGAAAATTATTTTAAAATATATTCAACATAATTAATTAGAAATATTGGACATTAATTGGACATTGAAGAAGGAAGAAGAGGGATAATAGCGTCACCTTATGAATAAATTCATTGACTGTAGATATAATAACTACTGGTGCGAATCTAATGAATAATATATATCCATTTATATACATAGACGACCTCTGGAAACCAGGCGAAAACCAGTTGTAATCAGTCTTCTGCCCTTAGTGGGGGCTCTCAGTAGTCACCTTTCCTCTTCAAGAGCATCTCATGGGATGTATGATGACTCTTCCTATGATTAAAGCCAGCCCCTTTCAAAATCGGCCATGTGGTGGCCACAACAGCTCCTCAGAGAACTATGTGACTGGAAGAAGAAGAACGCAGTTACATTTTCGAAGAGTTAATAATGGCGGATAAAAATGAAAAAGCAACAACGTCTGAATGCAATATGAAGACTATAAATGTAAGAAAAAGACTGAATTTGAAAATTAAATTAGATGTTTTGAAGAGAATCAATTCCAGTCAACGACAAGCATATGTGTGCCATAATTTTAGGACTGGCAAGTTTAACTGTAAGACCAATTATAAAAAATAAAGAATTAATTTTAGCAGTGGGAAAGACAGCTGTTCCACTGCAAGCAACTACGGCTAGGCCGGCTATTAGGATTGAAATGGAGACTAATTTTATTGAAGATAATATCCAATGCAGAATTCAGTTAAGTTAAATATTATAATAATAAAAAAAAAAGAGAGAGAGAGAGAGATTAGCCTATATGATCTGAAGAAAACTCACCTAAAAATGTGGAATCATTTAAAACTAGTAAGGGCTGGTTGAATAGATTTAAAATCCATAGAGAAGCTGCAAGTGCAGATCAAGGAACTGAAACTTCCAAAAAAGAACTTGTTAAAATTATTGAAGAGGGGTATTATGTGTTATACTTCTCAACAAGTTTTCAACATAGATGAAGCAGGACTTTTTTTGGAAACGAATGCCCAAAAGAAGTTTCATATTGAATGGGGAAAAAAAAAAAAAAAAATATGCCAGGTTTCAAATGGAAAAGTGGCAAAGGATCGGTTGACTTTATTGTTCGGTGGTAATGCTGCAGAGGATTTAAAATTAAAACCCATTTCAGTTTACCAGGAAGAGGGCCAAAGTACAACCCAAAATCGACACATTTTTCATGATTAAATTCATCGATTAAATTAAATCAATTTAGATCAATTAAATTCATGATTTTAATTGGAATTTTAAGTTTAATTTTGATACGTAAGTAGTTAACACATAATTATATATATATGTAATTCGGAATATTTTATGTGTACATTTTGAATATTAAATATTTTGACCGACATTTGTGAATCTTTTCACTACCACTTATTATTGATTAGGAAATATCCTATGGCACCGACCGCAACTCACAAATACATGTTACCTTATGGGAATGCGGCGCTTGCTTAGTGCTCTGTTTTTCCAGAACGAATTATCAGTGTTAAGCTAGGGTCACCTGTATACAATTCACATACCCAAATCATATGTAGCCGACCGGGCTAGCCGAGTGGGTAAAGTACCTGCCCGGCAACCCAAAGGTCGCGGGTTCGATTCCCGCCTCGGGCTTGGATCAAAGTAGTGCAAAAACCTTGGGAGGTGCAATATGGCCACAGAAGCCGATGCGCCAACAACTACCAAATCAAAAAAAAAAAAAAAAAAAAAAAAAAATCATATGTATACATACCTATACAAAATAACAAACATAAAAGGCCCCAATTATCACATATGGAAAAGGTTGACATTGCTAAAAAGGACTGGTTTTTTTTTTTTTTTTTTGATTTGGTAGTTATTGGCGCATCGGCTTCTGTGGCCATATTGCACCTCCCAAGGTTTTTGCAGTACTTTGATCCAAGCCCGAGGCGGGAATCGAACCCGCGACCTTTGGGTTGCCGGGCAGGTACTTTACCCACTCGGCTAGCCCGGTCGGCAAAAAGGACTGGAAAAGCCAGAAAAATATCATCAGCATAAGAACTGAAGCTTGGGTGACTTGAAAGAAAAGAATATGGTCAGGAAGAACACAGGTGAGAGAGCTCCTTCTTGGGGTAGGCCTAACTAAGCTAATGTTCTGAATGCAGGTTGTGGATTTGTTAGAGAAGATAAGAGTGTTATTCTTGTTATTTGGTTTTTAGGAGCATTAGCAACTAAAGCCATATTGTTCCGGGAATATGCGGTGATCATTCCCTGACCTTTCCGCATCCTCCGTGTTTGGTGGTGATAGGCTTGAACCCCGGTCTAATCAAGAAACATGTGCTATGCACTACTGCTCCTTCCCACCTGGCTATGGAGGTGCCATATAAGAGTGTGATTGTAAAGTAACTACTGAACCACTTTCAGCAGGGGTCCTGAAATGCAGTAATAGTTCTGTAGATATCAGTAGACCAATAGCAACTGAGTCAAAGGCAATGGTGATATCAAGGAAGGAGTGCAGATTCTCACTTTTCTGCCATGTGTAACTCGTGGAAATGAGCTGAAGAAAACACATTTCAGTTGAATGTGCTGAGATGCCACAATGAATCGATGCTGGTCTAGAAGCAAAAATTTGCCTATAAAATAGAATTTTGTCCAAATGCTTTAGTGAAGGGAAGCAAATAGCAATAGGCTTTAAGTCTTTCAGCTCCTATGGGGGCAGGAATAACTTATGTACCTCCAGAGTGGAATAGCATTTCCACTCCAGAGGTACATCAGCTTGAGTGAGATTTGGCTGTAAAGATTTGCCAAGATGTCAAGTAAGAAAAAGCTGTCGATTTTGAGGTGGCAGTTATTTAACCATCCAGTTCTATCACAGAGCAGTTCAAAAAGGAGTTGATTAACCACTTTAAAGCAGCAGTTGGAGAACATGCTGTGTGAAATCCCAGCATCATTATTATTAGCCATATGGTGAAAGGAAGCCTGAGGCTTATGCTGTACCCAGCAAAAAAAAAAAAAATCCCACAGTACCCTGGGCACGAGAGAGAGAGTCAGAAATAGAAGGGAATCACCAAGAAAGCAAGAAAGAGAAGAATGATATATCCAGCTCAGGACCCTGGGTTTGCCAAGCTATTGCTATTGGTCTACTGAGTTCTTATCACAGCATGAAGAATTCTTCAGCATAGGCACTACATCAGTGGATGAGATAAGACCAAATCTGGTAACATAATCTGCTCAGGCCTTTAACTGTAAGTCTTGAGAGATGGATGTGAATTTTTGTGAAAAGATCCTTTTTTTTTTCTGAGATCAAGCATTAATAAATTCAGTTTAGGGCTGCTTTCTTAGCAGTATTAAACAGGAAACAATAACATGGGTGGGGGAGAATTCCAGTTAATATCTGGAAAGTTAAAAGTATTATAAGACATTTTGTACAGTTGTATAGTATAGTTGTTTTTTATACTCATCACAGTCATTAGGCCTATAATATTACTACTCTCATTTTGTTTTCTCATTGCTTATGTCACACACCAAAATGACTCAACATTGCACTGTCCCCTATTATCCATATTCAAATTCTGCATCACTTATGTTTGAGTTATACCACATCTTTGATATCCCTAGAATGTTTGCATTTGGTAACTTAGTCAGTGATTAAAATCCACAAATTTATTTTCTATGCTCCTAGCATTAGTGTACATGCACCCGTACACTTATAGTTACCATAACACAGTCTTATGTATTTGCTTATTCCATTAGCATGTTACATTGGCTGACTTGTAAATATAGTTGGTAATGCCACTGGTTATTATATGTTTTACATCAGTAGAGATGTATACATATTGGTATGGTTATGCCCAGTTTTATAATTTGAAACATATTTTTACTTATTTTACCAATAATTTTTATTTTATTTTATTTTATTTTTACTAATATACCATTTTAGTGCATTACTAATTATTGGTATAAATTTATTTAGGTGCACATTAAGTTTTAATACTAATTTCAAAGTGATATTAATATTATATTCAGAGTCAAAATACACATATCAAAAAGTATAGGGGTGCAACAGTTATTTTCATAGCAGGTAGCTCAATCCTTGCCTTTATTTATTAGTTCTGCAGCCTCTGATTGGCAAACATATGCATTACGACCATTTTTTGTTTAAATTTAAGTTATGATCTGTCAGCCTAACAATCCCTTTAGGCTACCACAGAATACAGCAAAATAAGTTCTTCCCTCCCTTATGTTAAAATTTAAGTAAAATTATTTAGAGAAAAATATTTTATAATGATGTATCTCCACACCCAATAAATCTATTATTCAAAACTTTGATAATCAGCCCATTGTGATACTGGTATATGGTACATAGAAACATACAGTAATTAATCTAATTATTTATTAGTATGCATTGATGGTTGTTACCACCCAGATAAAGTGCCTGGATGAGTAAAGTTAGATTAAACCACAATTATTTTCTGTAAATGAAATTATTTGCATCAATCAGTGAACTGTGGAGTGACATTAGCATTAGTAGTGGCGTTGTTAATGTTGTTTGGTTTTCAGGAGCATTAGCAACTAAGGCCATATTGCTCCGGGATATGCGGTGGTCAATCCCTGACCTTTCCGCATCCTCCGTATTTGGTGGTGACGGGCTTGAACCCCGGTCTAATCAAGAAGCGTGTGCTACGCACTGCTGCTCCTTCCCACCTGGCTACAGAGGCGCCTGTGTACTGATGTACGATTTACTTAAAGATTTAATTACCATCAGGGGTAAAGGAAAGGGTTTTTGCTTCTGTAAAGGTGAGTACAGTGGTCTCCGACAGTTTTTAAATTCTGTACAGTGGGATAAACTAACGATGTTACCAACAGTAAATTCTAAGTGGGAAGCATTCAAGGAATTAATCGTGGATGCTACTAAAAGTTTCATACCTATTAAGAAATATTGTTCAAGGTTTAGGCCTAAATGGTTATCAAATGAACTAATGAGACTCGTGACAGAAGAAAAATGCATGGGATGCATATAAATTATCAAACGACTCAGAAGCCTATGGCAGGTATAAGCTAGTCTGTAATCAGGTCACAAAGGAAGTTAGGCAGGCGAAGGCAGATTATGAGAAATCCTTGGCAAAATATGCTAAGAAAAACAGCAAGGATTTCTTTACTTATATAAACTCTAAAAGGAAGGGGATGAATCTGATTGTCCCACTTGACATCAATGCTTCGACTGTTGATGATCCTGTTCAGATAGCAAACAAACTGAATGAGTATTTTGCATCTACATTCACACATGAGGAATTATTAAGGTTTGAAAATGGCAGAAGGTTATCAAATTGTAGCAGGATACTTAATGATTTTGGAATAACTGAAAGCAAAGTGGAGGAGAAATTGTTGAAGTTAAACATAAGAAAAGCACGTGGGGTGGATGGGATCTATCCAGTTATATTAAAGGAGGCGGTAAAGGAACTAAGCAAACCCTTAGCCATAATTATGAGAGCATCCTTGGACTCAGGGGAGGTTCCCACGGACTGGAGATGTGCAAATGTATCCCCAATTCACAAAGGGGGATCGAAGGGTGACACGAGTAATTACAGACCAGTTAGTTTAACTTCTGTTCCGGGTAAAATAATGGAGTCACTGGTTAAAGATTCATTGCAGGATCATCTAGACAAGACTGCAGCAATAATTTAGACACAGCATGGGTTTGTTAAGGGAAAGTCTTGTCTGACAAATTTGATAGGATATTATGACATAGTTACAAAGGAACCAGATGCAAAAAATAATTTTGATATCATATATTTGGATTTCAGGAAAGCTTTTGACACTGTTGCGCATGGAAGACTATTGTACAAATTGGAGCAGAATGGTATTAAGGGTAAGTTGCTACAATGGATAAAAGGATGGTTAAGTGGGAGAAGACAGATGGTAATCAATGGGTGCTGTTCTTCTTGGACTAATTATTATTATTATTATTTCATATGGCAAAAAATGAGGATACATTTGTAACAAACAATGTCAAAAAATAAATAAATAAATTACAATAAGCCTAAAAACAATATTTACAGAAAAAAATTATAAGTAACATTTGATGAATTAAAATGTAATGTCCAGTTTATTCAGCCACTTAATAGCATCATCAGTAACACTATGTAGATCTTGGATGGAGCCTTCAAATCTCCTCTTTGGGCACTCCGAGATGACATGCTAGATGGTCTGGGGCACGTTGTCACAGTCGCAGAATGGGTTTTCAGTTTTTCCCCACTTATGCAGCCAAAACTTGCATCTTCCGTGATTTGTTCGGATTCTGTTCAGGGATGTCCATTCCTTTCTTGGTAAGTTGAAACCTAGAACAGCTCTGCATGGATCACTGACTAAGCCCAGGTGGTCGGGATTTGAAGTAGTCCAGTCTTCGCGCCAGGTCTGGTCAGCATTAAAATGTGACTTGATAAGTTTCTCGCCTAGCTTCCATGAGGGGTTCCTAGACTTCAATCTCTCCGGCTTCTGGGGTTTGCAATCCTGATATATGGGCAATTGAGGATTTCTTTGACATTTCTGCCATTCTTTCAGCAAGGCTATTTCTCTTCTTATTTTTTTTTTTTTTTTATTTTTTTTTTATGAGAACCCCAAACACGAGAGGTATTAGAACCTATAGTACTTAGTACCGTGCTTGGGTTGGAGGTTGAGAAGACGAAAGAAGATATTTGTTGATATTGGACTTGAACTTCTGTAGATTGTAGTTTTCAGGAAATACGTATGAAGGAAGGTTGTTCCAGAAAACGGCAGTTGAATGAATAAATGAGGAAGATGAAAAGTTGGTTCTGTGGGTTTGAAGTTGGACAGTAAATGGATGTTGGCTGGTGGCAGCACGTGTTCGGACTGTTTTGAAAGAGAGAGCGGGAATTATAGAAGCCAATTCAGAAGAACAGTGCCCATGGAAGTATCTGTAGAAGAGGCATGCAGCAGAAACAGTGCGTCTATGAGAAAGCGAGTGGAGGGACTCTGTTAGAGATGAATCATTAATTAACCTAACTGCCCTCTTCTGAATGGAATCAAGAAGCCTGAGAGAGGTTTTGGGGGCACCACCCCAGATGTGGGAACAATATTCCATGGCAGGGCGGATTTGCGATTTATACAGAGTGAGAAGCTGTTTGGAAGAAAAGTAACGGTGAGAGCGAAAGAGAAAACCAAGTCTTTTAGATGCAGAGGAAGCAATATTTGTAATGTGCTTGTGCCAAGAGAGATTAGAAGTCAGGGTAATCCCCAAAAGAGATATATCATTTTGCCTAGAAATCGGAGTGTCACTAAAGATAAGCATAGGAGCAGAAGAATCCTTTTTGCGAGATATAAGACAAGATTGTGTTATAGAAGGGTTGAAATCAACTAAGTTGTCTTTGCCCCACTGGAGAATTACCTGAAGATCGGCATTTAAGGAATTGGCAGCAGATTTTCGAGAACTTGAAGCTGATTGAGCTGGACAAGGTTTCTCAAATTGGAAAGTTGAATGCAATGTGCTATCATCGGCAAAACTATGGATAGGATTTCCAGTCAATGGAAGAAGGTCATTGATATATAAGAGGAAAAGAGTGGGGGAAAGAACTGAACCTTGGGGGACACCGGCATTAGTGGAGAAGTTAGAAGACAGAGAGCCATCTACCATCACCCTCAGTGAGCGATCAGAGAGAAAACTGGATAACCAATTACTAAAAACAGTTGGCAAACCATAAGATGGAAGCTTGTTTAGAAGACCTTTATGCCAAACACGATCAAAAGCCTTTGAGATGTCAAGAGCAACTACTTGTGTTTCACGGAACCTTTCCATTGAATTAGTCCATAAATGGGTAACATAAGCCAGAATATCACCAGTGGATCGACACTGACGGATTCCATACTGGCAATCGTTGATCAGATGGAAGGTTTCTAGGTAGTTTAAAAGTTGGCGGTTAATTGATTTCTCCATTACTTTAGAAAGAGTAGAAGTAATTGCAATGGGACGGTAATTGGATGGGAGGGATTTGTCACCCTTTTTAGGAACTGGCTGGATATGAGCAAATTTCCAAGCAGAAGGAAAAACACCTTTGGAATAAGAAAGTGAAAAAAGGCGGCAAAGAATAGGAGTAAGTTCAGGAGGTTTTGAGAACAAGTGGAGAAATACCATCAGGACCTGGAGCTTTCATAGCATTAAGATTCATCAAAATCCTTCTGATATCCTTTTGACAGAAGACCACAGGAGGCATTAAATGGAGCGTGTTGGGAATGGTGGGAGGTGTTTTACCAAGATCATTAATACATGAGCTGGAAGAAAAATGGGATGCTAGCAGGTCAGCTTTATCCTTGGCTGAAGTGGCAACAGAACCATCTGGTTTGGACAGAGGTGGGAGCAAAGATGGGCAAAAGTTGCGGCCAATAGCTTTGGCAAGAGACCAGAATGCTCGGCTACCATTAGGGCAAGAAGCAAGTTTTCTACTCTTAGCCTGTTCAAACTCTAGTTTGGACTGATTGATAACTGCTTTACAATTGTTGCGAGCTTTGGTGTAGGCAGAAAATGAAACTGAAGAATTAGAAACAAGCCAATTACGATATGCAACGTCCTTCTCTTGGACAGCCTTAGCACATTTATTGGAAAACCAAGGTTTAGATAAAGGACGAGATTTTAAAGTGGAGTGTGGGATAAAGGATTCCATTCCTGCAAGAATAATTTCACTGACACGATCTGAGCAAACGTTGACATCAGAAGTTTTGAAACAGTAATCAGACCAAGGAAAAGAAGTCTCGCAGGTCATCCCATTTTGCATTCTTGTAATGCCAAACAATACGAGGTTGGGAATAGCCATGAGATAAAGGTTCCATTGGAGAAGAGACAATCACCAAGTTGTGATCTGAAGTGCCTAAAGGACCTCTCACTTCAACCTTGTACTTAGAAGGGCTGTTTGTGAGAAAAAGATCAAGCATATTGGCTGTGTGATTAGGATTGTCTGGTATTCTTGTAGGTAAATGAACAATCTGTGCTAGGTCATTAGTAATTGCAAAAGCCTCAGCATCTCGACCTGCTGGGTCGGTGTGACTAGAAAACGGAAGCCAGCTGGAGTTGTGAACGTTAAAATAACCAAGGAAAATTACCTCACTGTTAGGAAAGTTGGACTGGAGAAAGTCAAGTTGCAAAGAGAGGAGGTCAAAGAGCTCCAAGTGATTAGTGGAGTTGGGAGAACGGTAGAGACAACAGATGAATTTTACCCAATGAGGTAGAGAGATTTTAAGCCAGAGAAGATCAAAGAGAGGAGATTCCAAATTGCCAAGTCTCTGACATGGAATATCAGAACGGACATATGCACAAGTACCACCTTTGAGGCGAAAGGAATCATACAGCAAATAATTTGGACATCTGAGATGAGCAGTAGTTGAATCAACTGATAACTGAGATTCAGTCAGAAAAAGTACATGGGGTTTGGAAGACTGCAAGTGGAAATGGACATCGTTGAGATTGGAACTGAGACCACGTATATTTGTGAAATGAATTAGGAAGTCCTTGGGAGGTTTAGATCTTTTCGCAGATAAGCTTGCTCTATTATTTTGACAATTCATGGTGTATTCAATAGTAAGAAAAAGTGGGTGGGACATGCTGTATGAAGTAATGAAATTTTTGGATATGGCGTACATGTGGTAAGAATATACCCAGATCCTTGACATAACGTGGCCTCGACAATGCTCCCTGCATACACACTACTCGGACTCCCTCCAGTCACTATCTGGCAGAGTAGAGGTAGCAAGATTATACACTAGCTGATCCGGAAGCCTCCTAGAGAGTTACCAATAGGTTTGGTCCGGTGTACTATCTAGCGGCCGGCCTGCGAACACCGTTTTAGAGCTGTACCCTCGAAATGTAAGGAATATTGGATCTCACCACGACATTCATCATAACCTCAAAAATCATCAATCATACTGCATGATGGAAGAGATAGGGAAGGGTTGGCCGGAACTTAGCTCTAGAGACTAAACATGGGTTCCACCACTTCAGGCCTCCAATAAGCAAAGTGGTGGTATTTCACCGGTTGATGAGAGTCATCTACCACCTAGTACTGCCTGGTAACATAGAGGGGCAGCATTCCTCCATGTGGTGTGGGCACCACACCTCGACCCCTGCTTACATTGGTTCACACCTGGGTGGTCACCCACCATGTACTTGTGCATGAAGGTTATACCCAGGATTACTAACAGTCCCACCATCGTGAAGGTGCAAGCAGAGGATTTGGCTGTCATAGACCGTCCGGACTTCACCGAAATTGGGTCCACTTGTCTTGAGTGTCACCCGAATATCAGTTCCATCAGCGTTTTAGACTCCCACGTAGCAAGAACAGCTTGTCTGGCATATCTGAGAGAATGTCTGTGACAACCTCAAGGACCAAATGTCAATGACCAAATGTCAAATTATATGAGGGGGATAGATGTTAGATAACACTGGTAGCCATTTTAAAGGTGTCGATTTAATGGTGCCTGATATTGTCCTCATTGTGTCATTCAGTTGGATATCAACTTTTACAGAGTGTGCACTATTAAGCCATACGGGGCAACAATATTCTGCAACTGAGTAGACTAGGGCAAGGGCTGATGTTCGTAGCACCGTTGCGTTTGCTCCCCAGCCTGTTCCACTGAGTTTATGCAAGATGTTATTCCCAGTTTTTATCTTTGCTGCAATATTACAAAGGTGGTGTTTATACGTCAGTGTTCGGTCCATTATAATTCCCAGATATTTTGGGCAAGGGTTGTGTTTCAGTCGTTGACCTTTATATTCCACTTGTGGCATATAGTTAGCCCTATGATTATCCAGATGAAAACAGCTAACTTCGGTTTTATTTAAATTAGGTTTAAGTCGCCATGTGTGAAAATATTTATTCAGGTTATGAAGATCCTTTGTAAGTACAATTTCGGCTGCATTGAAGTCAGTAGACTGGGCAGTCAGGGCTATGTCATCTGCGTACATGAATTTCCTAGAAGCAGTTGTTGGAAGATATTAAATAATAATGGGGCTAGAACTGATCCTTGTGGTAAACCATCATTTAATATATAGGGCTTGCTCACTCTGCCGTTTAAGTGTACTTCAAACACTCTGTTGCATAACATATTGTTAAGTAGGATCGTGAGGGGCTTACAAGGAATAATCTTCAAAAATTTCAGAATCATTCCTTGTCGCCATACTGTGTCATAAGCTGATGTGAAGTCCACAAAGACTGCAATGGTCTTCTTCTTATCTTGGAATCCGTTCTCGATATGGCTGGTAAGTGCCAGTACCTGATCGCAGCAGCTTCGGCCTGGTCGGAATCTGGCTTGTTCAATTGGTATGTGTTGGAAGGTTGTGGATGAAATTCTATTGTAAACCATTCTTTCAATTAATTTATAACATATATTTAAAAGTGCAATTGGGCGATAATCTTCAGGGCAAGATCCACTTTTCCCAGGCTTTAGGATGGCAACTATTTTAGTTCTCTTAAACAAAGACAGGAACCTACCATTCTGCAAGATGTCTTTAAAAAATTTAACTAGCCAATTCAGAGCTCTTGGACCACAATGTTTCAGGAACTCTGGATATATTCCATCCACTCCGGCTGCTTTGCCTGGTTTTATTTCCTTCAGAGCTGTCGAAATCTCTGCAATTGTGAATTCTCCTGAGAATTGGGAGGTTCGTTCAGCCAAGGATGGTCTAGTTCTTAATTCCTTCTTAAGTTTTTTGACTTCATCTTTGTTAGTATCGGTTGGTCTCTTGGAAATGTTGACAATTCTCTTGGCTACTTTTCCTGGGGATACTTCTGAGCTCTTATTAATATATTTGGGAGTACTACTTCCGAGTTTCCTCAGAAGTGTCCATGCTTTTCTGCTTGAGTGTTGGAAATTCATACCTGCTGTCATTATATTCCATTTTTCTTTCCTAGCAGAGTCTAAGCATTGCAATAGTTCATCAGCAATTTCTGTTCTATTGCTAAGTTGGTATTCTTCAGATAGTATGAATCAGAGCTGTAATACTCAATATGTTCTACGTTGATAATAATATTAGTAAATTTATAAGAGGAGTTTACCTCAATATAGTACGTGGAACACTTCCGTATGATACCCTCCAGAAATTAAAACGGAAAAAACGAAAAAATCGACAACTTACCGGTCCATTAAAGTAAAATATAAATAATTAAAGTAAAATATAAATAATTAAATAATCAATTTAACACAATTCAAAATCAATTCAAAACAATTAAAATTAAAATTAACGCAATTAAAAGAATAACGAAAATATTCAAAACGATCTTCCTTCCTGAAGCTGACAATGCTTTTCGACCGACTGTCGTGATCACAGGAATGAAAATCCTGTGATTTTCATTCCTGTGATCACGACAGTCGGTCGAAAAGCATTGTCAGCTTCAGGAAGGAAGATCGTTTTGAATATTTTCGTTATTCTTTTAATTGCGTTAATTTTAATTTTAATTGTTTTGAATTGATTTTGAATTGTGTTAAATTGATTATTTAATTATTTATATTTTACTTTAATGGACCGGTAAGTTGTCGATTTTTTCGTTTTTTCCGTTTTAATTTCTGGAGGGTATCATACGGAAGTGTTCCACGTACTATATTGAGGTAAACTCCTCTTATAAATTTACTAAGTTGGTATTCTTCATATAGCTCATCACATCTTCTGTTCCAGCCAGGAATGTATTCTTTCCTATATCCTCTGGGAATATGTTTCTTTGCTATGGAGCATATTAAACCAACAAATCGCTTATAATTGTCGGTTTTTAATGGGATCCATTGAATATTGTGATCCACCTCATTAGTGAAGGCTTCCCAGTGAGTTTTCCAAAGTTCCAGCGAGGTACAAGCTTTGATCTTACTATTGGAACTTCGGTACAAATTTTTACAAGAATTGGTCTATGCTGACTACGAGGAAAATTATTCAAAACTTTCCTGCTACACTGCAAAGGTCTTCCGCACTCATCTCTTGAGACAAAACAGAGGTCTGGGTTGGTATCTTTGTTCCATCTTCCTGAGTGAAAGGAACCTTTCTCTTTTGCATCATGCATTAAGAAAACATCCTCGACTTCAGACCAGGCCATCACACCAAGGCCATCTGCATTAGTGTCAGCATAGCCCCAAAGAGTACTCCTACTGTTGAAATCTCCCATAATAATTTATGGATGATGCACATTCTGGATAGCTTCTTTACACCAAGGTCGAGATGGTGGTTTATAGATATTTATTATTTCCAGGCCCATCACCCCAACCCTGGTAGTGAAAATGTCATTAGTGCTTATGTCCAAAATTTCTATTTGGTCAATTTTATTTCGGATATGCGTAGTGGTACCATAGCTTTTATGGAAACTAGCCGCGACAAGGCTGTATCCTGGTAATTTACATCTAGAGTAAAGTTGGTTTTGACTAATGTTATTAGTGGAGTCTCACAGGGTTCAGTGTTAGGTCCACTGTTGTTTTGTATATTTATCAATGATATTACATCAGGCTTAATGTCGAAGTTTGCAGATGATACAAAGGTTGGCAGGGTTGTTAATGACAGTAATGGCAGTGTGCTACTGCAACAGGATCTAGATAATTTGGGCAGATGGGCTAAGAAGTGGCAACTGAAGTTTATCCTTGACAAATACAAAGTACTGCATATGGGTAGAAGTAACTCCAGAGAAACGTACCAACTGTGTGGTACTACACTTAAGGTGGTAGAAAATGAAAAAGACCTGGGAGTAATTGTGCAGGCAGATATGAAGTTTTCTGAGCAATGCAGACAGGTCATGGGGTTTTGTTAATGATATATAGGAATTTTGCTAGCAGAGAGAAGGAGGTGATTGTCCCTCTGTATAAGGCAATGGTCAGGTCAAGCCTTGAGTACTGCGTACAGGTCTGGAGGCCTCATTTTAGGAAGGATGTAGATTTACTTGAGCGTGTACAGAGAAGGGCAACAAGATTTGTGAGGGGAATGAAGGGATCCTCTTACCAAGAGAGGCTTAAGTTCTGCAAATTGCAGTGGCTGGAGACTAGGCACCTGTGCGGTGATCTGATTGAGGTGTATAAGGCCTTGAATGGGTTGAGCACGCTGAATTCTGATGAGATCCTTCCACTTGTTCAGATTACGAACCTAAGGGGGCATAAATTCAAATTAAGAAAAGACAGATGTAGAATAGATGTGCGGAAATTTGCCTTTAGGCAGTGGGTGGTTAATTGCTGGAACAAACTTCCATCTGTTGTTGTGGAAGTTGATAGGTTGAATAAATTTAAGGAGGAACTGGACAGGCATTTGGAGGGACAGGTGTGAGTTTTTTTTTTTTTTTTTGGCTGATGCTGCATAAGCTCATACACTTGCTTTCTTGCATCACATGGCACTACTACTGCTACTACCACCTCAGGTGCCTTTTTTGTGTTTATCTTCAACAAGTTCTCCTCCACTTTACTCTCAGTTATTAGAAGATTATCTAGCTTACTGCCAGAGTTGAATACACATCTGGCATTTCCCTAGCTGAATAACTCCTCATGTGTGAATGTCGATGCAAAATATTCATTTAGTTTGTTAGCTACCTGAGCAGGATCATCAACAGTTCACCATCGATATCAAGTGGACCAATCTGATTCATCCCCTTCCTTCTAGAGTTTACATAAGTAAAGAACTCTTTGCTGTTTTTCTTTGCATTCCCTGCCAAAGATTTCTCGTAATCTGCCTTTGCTTGCCTAACCTCCTTTGTAACTTGGTTACAGATCAACTTACAGATCAACAGATCATCTATCATAGGCTTCTGTGTCACGTGTTAATTTATATGTATCCCATACGGTTTTCTTCTCTGTCATATGTCTCATTAGTTCATCTGACATCCATTTAGGCCTAAACCCTGAACAATATTTCTTAGTTGGTATGTAAAGCCTAGTAGCTTCCACGATAAGTTCTTTGTATGCTTCCCATTTTTAATTTGCTGTTGGTAACATCTTCAGTTGGTCCCACTGTATAGAATTTAAATACTGTCTCAGACCATCGTAGTCACCTTTACAAAAGCAATAACCCTTCCCTTTACCCCTGATGGTAGTTACCTCTTTGAGTAAATCCCACTTCAGCACACCGTGATCATTGCCACCGAGTGGTTCCTTTATCTGCAGATTCTTAATGCATGAAGAATCACTACTGATAATCAAATCAAGAGTATTACTCCCTCTAGTTGCCTTCCAAACATGCTGATGTAGAAAACAATCATCCAATAAATCCACAAAAGCCTTGCTAGTGTGTGAGTGACCAACCCACAAATTCCAGTCAATATCTGGGAAATTAAAATCCCTCATTATAAGACTCTCTGATTTTCTGGCCCACTCTATTTCCCTGTACAGTTTCTTATTATACTCATCAGAGTCATTAGGCCTATAGCACACTCCTACTCTCAATTTTGATCTCCCAATGCTTATGTCACACCAAACTGACTCGACACTGCACTGTCCAGCGATGTCGACTGGCTTCACTTCCTTGGATTTTATGTGTTTCTTAACTAATAGCATAACCCCTCCTCCCTTCCTATCCTGTCTATTCTTTCTGTAGACGTTGTATTCCCCAAATTCCAGTTCTGCATTACTTATATCTGTGTGACACCACGTCTCTGATCTCCCAACAATATCCACCTCTGATGCTTTGAGCAATACCTCAAATTCATCAAATTTATTTACCAAACTCCTAGCATTAGTGTACACGCAAGTATACAAGCACCTGTTTCTATTCTTAGCTACCCTAACACAACCCATGTGTTTACTTGTACCGCAATGACTCCCAGCAGTCACTGAAATATCCTGCATCTTATTTTTCAGGCTTCTGCTCATTCCAATAGAAGTAGTGCAAGAATCACTTTCACCTCTGCCAGTGGCTACTGTTAATCTATTAGTCTTTGTATCCCCCCAAGCTAGCAGTTTTCCGACCCACCTAACACTGCCTCGATAGCATCAACAAATAATCTTGCACCCTTTCTATTTAAGTGTATCCCATCCCTGTAGAAGCAGTCTCTCCTGTTAGACATGAAGTTCTCTGAGCATTATAGACTGGTTGGTTGGTTGGTTATTGGAAGTTTAATGGTGCATCAGCATCTAAGGCTATCGAGCGCCAAGCCGATATATCTAAGGTAATAAAATATAAATATGTAAAAATATAAAATAGCATATCTAGTTAATATATTATAAACAAAAATATGGCATAAAACACTTACAATATATTAAACATTAGAGCAATCTAAATAAATCTATATATATTAATCAGTTGTAAAAACCTGAATACATCTGACACATTGTCATCATCAGATAAAATCTGCCGGAGTGTATAAGGTTCAGACAGATGGTTAAAATATAAACGGCATTCATTACTAAAATATGTACATTCAACTAAAATATGACGGATAGTTAAAATTGCTTTACAATGTCTATACACAGGACAATCATCAGCCCTCAGCAAATACGAGTGTGTTAGGCGAGAATATCCTATGCGTAGCCAAGCAAGGATTACTTCCTCCCGTCGAACCCTGCGCTGACTAGAATGCCTAAGCATTATTACAGGCTTAATGTCGTTCAGCTTGTTGGTAGGACACCCATTCCAAGATTCTTGCCAACGCGCGCATAATTTTTGGTAGATCAGTTACTTGCAGTCTGTATAGGGGACTGACAAGCAGATGCGACTTTTGTGGGCGTTGCTGATTTTGCTGCTGCATCAGCCAAGTCATTGCCTCTGATACCAACATGGCTAGGGATCCAGCAAAAGTGAATATCAAAGTTTAACTCTGGAAGGGAGTATAATATTTGCTGCACCCGACATAATACTGGGTGAGTGCTTCTCACGGTGGATAAGGCCTGTAATACGCTTAGGGAGGTCGGTATATAACATGCACTTTGGTACTGGTGGATTTTTATACGATCCAGGGCCAGTTCTATTGTGTGTAGCTCTTCAGTGTATATGCTACGTTCGCTTGGAATACGACTGCAGATTGTTTTGCTTGGAAAGACACAAGCAGATCCCGCAAACTCTTCAAACTTCGAGCCATCTGTATAAACCGGCAAGAATTCAGAGTATTCAGCAAGGAGTGCTGCAAAGAGTTGCTGATATATACATGGCAATGTGTTAGCTTTCAGCCATTTCCTAAGAGTGAAGTCACAAGACGGAGATCGTATATTCCAAGGGGGAAGAACTTGCTTGACAGACGTGGATATATTATCCAATGTGAAGTTAATATCATGAACCAGCTCTTGAATCCTGATACCAAAAGGCCGACTGGCAGTTTTACACGTATTATATAGATTTTCCCACCGTGGCATATAAACAGATATCCATGTAGGATGGTCAGGCAGGGATTTTATTTTTACAGCATATTGTAATGACAATTGCTAACATCGAAGCATCAATGGTGGTTCGTTGGCTTCAACGTATAGACTTTGGACAGGCGAAGTACGGAATGCCCCCGTGACAATCCGAATGGCTTTATGGTGGATTGGGTCAAGCCATCGGAGTACAGAATTTCTAGCAGAAGAATAAGCTTGGGAACCATAGTCAAGTTTAGAGTGAACGAGTGCTCGGTATAGATGCAATAATGTGCTTCTATCTATCTGCTCCCCAAAAGTTGGAGGAGACAGCACTGAGCATGTTCAAACCCCTCATGCATTTTTCTCTAAGCTGACGGATATGGTGTAGGAATGTCAGTTTTTTATCCAAGATAAGTCCCAAAAATTTTGTTTCTGCTACCACAGGAATTGGATTTTGTCCAAGTCTGAGTTCCGGGTCAGGATGTAGATTCCGTTTGCGGCAGAAGTGCACACAAATGGTCTTTTGGGAAGAAAACTTAAACCCATTGGTTAAAGCCCAGGAACTAAGGTGATTGACTGCTTGTTGCAATTGTCGTTCAATAACTCTCATGCTACAGGAGTGACAAAAAATACTAAAATCATCAGCGTACAAGGCACTATTTACTGAAGGAGGAAGCTGTTTTGTAATGGAGTTAACTTTGACTGCAAACAACGTAACACTGAGGACAGAGCTTTGGGGAACTCCTTCCTGTTGACAAAAAAAGCGGGACACACTGGATTTAATACGAACCTGGAAGAGTCATTTAGATAAAAAATTTATGATAAAAATAGGGAGGTGGCCTCTTAGACCAAAAGAATAGAGGTCTTTTAAAACACCATACCTCCAGGTTGTGTCATAAGCTTTTTCCATGTCAAAGAAGACTGATACTAAGTGCTCACGATTTATAAACGCATCGCGAATCGCTGTTTCCAGTCGGATTAAATGGTCCAAAGTGGGCCGATTCCTTCGGAAGCCACACTGAATCTTGTTCAAATGGTCGTTTGCCTCAAGGTAATATATGAGGCGGGCATTCACCATTTTTTCCAAAATCTTACATAAGCAACAGATCAGAGCAATTGGACGATAGTTGCTAGAAATTTTGGGGTCTTTTCCTGGCTTTGGGAAAGCGAGAATGGTTGCCCTATGCCAAGAAACGGGAAATTGATCCTCCAAATAAATTCTGTTGTAGAGATGTGGCAACAGCTCTAGAGAGTGAGATGAAAGATGTTTTATGATCTCATACTGAATTTCATCTGGCCCTACGGCACTCGCTTTCGAGGTAGAAAGTGCAATGGTTAATTCCACTTCACTAAAAGGCAGGTTATAAGTTTCGGCTTTGCTTGGAGGGAAATTGAGTTTTTGTTTCTCCACTATCTTCTTTAAAACCAGAAACTCAGCAGAGTATGAAGTTTCAGCAGACAGAATACTTCTCCTAGAGCATTGGCAATAGCAGTTGGGTCTGCCAATGTACAACCATTATGTTGTAACATAGATGAGGGAACTGACGTGTATTTACCCTTCATCTTCCGAATTTTATCCCAGACGACTTTGGCACTGGTCATCTGGTTAATTGAGGATGTAAACTTGACCCAGCATTCCTTTTGGCTCTGTCAGCGTATAAGTCGTGCTTTGGCATGGGCACGTTTAAAGGCTATAAGATTTTCGGTTGTGGGGTAACATCGGAATTTTCCCCATGCTGTAAGTTTCTTGCTTCTTTACAATCTTGGTTCCACCATGGCTTTGGAAAATGTGGAAATCGGGAGAATGTTTTTGGAATTGCAATTGCCACTGCATCAATAATACACTCTGTAATATACTTCACTGCTTCATCAATTGACTCTTGTTGAATTTGTACAGAATCAAATTCAGTAAGCCGTGAAAATTTACTCCAGTCTGCTTGATCATACTTCCAATGTGGAGTTCTAAATGGATGACAAGATTGTGCATCCACTATGGTAGATATTACGGAGAAATGATCGCTTCCATAAGGATTCTGTTCCACTTTCCAGGAAAGCAAAGGTAGCAGAGAAGATGAGCAGATGGAAAGGTCGATGGCAGAGAAATTACGGGTAGGCATATGGAAATAGGTTTAGTAACAAAAGGCCGTTATTGTCGAGAACACGTTCAACAATACGACCTCCTTCATTAGTTTCTGCACTACCCCACCAGGTCGCAAGGAAGGCCCATGTTGTCCTATCAATGATTTATCGAACATTTACTAGTAGATAGAGATAAGGACATCATAAACCCATAATATACGGCAGTTGTAAGACCACACTTGGAATACTCTATTCAATTATGGAGACCCACATCTAAAAAAAGACATTGAGCTTCTTTAAAGGGTCCAAAGATTGGTAACTTGCCTGGTGAGATCGGCAAAAGGGCATCCATATGAGGAAAGACTTCGAATACGTGGGTTGCATAGCTTGGAAACTAGGCACCTTCGAGGAGACTTAATCGAGATGTTTAAAGCTCTGAGAGGCAAAAGTAAAATGAATGAGGACAAAATTTTCACAGCTATAAATGATTCTAGAACTAGGGCTCATAAATTCAAGTTATGGTGTAGATGTTTAGACTGGATTGCAGGAAGCTTTATTTCAGCCAGCAAGTTATAAATTACTGGAATAAGTTACCTACACAGAGGCTGATAGTTGGGGAAGTTCAAAGGTAAGCTGAAGAGTTACCTGTGGGAGGAGGGAAATGCATTGGCTGTCTATTTCCTTTTCTTTTATTGATTATTCATTTTATTTAATTCTTTTTATTATTATTATTTTACTCTTTTTTCTTTTCCCTTTTTTAAATTTTTTTTTATTTTGGCTAGTGCACCATAAGCCTTAGGCTTCCTTGCACGATATGGCCATTACTATTACTAATGGCATACAGCATTGGCCAAAAAAAAAAAAAAAAAAATACACACAGTAGACTCCACCCTCCAAGAATTTGTACAGTTCTACCTTAAATCTACAGGTACTCCCTGATTTATGTACGGGTTGAGTTCCATGGAACTCTACGTAAGTCTAATTTTACGTAAGTCGGAATTTCCCTAAATGCTTATGCAGCACACGCAACTATGCTCGCTGAATTTGATTGAAGCAAAAAAGAAATGTTCAATGAACATGTAAATAGAATTACTCATTAAATTTTTTTTTTTATCTCATGCCTAAGGAAAATTACAAAAGTGTGTAATTACAAAAATTTTGAAATTCTAAAATTACAAAAAAGGGGAGGGGGGGGTCAGCAAGTTTTACTTTTCGAGAATTGTTGCCAGAATCAGTCTCCAGCTGATATGTTCCTGCAGAGGATGAGGGCTGTGGAAATTTAGAAGGGGTTTTTTCGAACACAACACAATTTCTTTGCTGCTGCAGAATCGGCACTGGCGACTTCATTTTAATGTTGTGGGAAACCAGCACGAAGCTTGAACCTATAAAACCACCCATTGCTTGCCACAAATTTGGCTTGGGGTTCGCTGTACTTATCCTTAATATCTTCATAAATACTTCTTGCTTTTGCTTGAATAGCCATTAGACTCAAGGGCACTTGTTTCTAAATCTAATTTTCCATCCATATTATTGATAGTTTTTCCGTCTTCAATATAGCACCTGAACGCTGTTTTGTAATTACTGTTGATCTTAAATGCATTGATCCTTTAACATGTTCTTTTACATGGTCCTTTAAAATAGTATAAACTGTTGAAGCAGCAAGAGCTAATTCCCGTGCACTAGATGACAAACTTTGTCCTACTTCTTACTTCTTAATCATTTTCATTTTTAAATCAATTTTGTTTAGCTTTCTAGCACTGCCACCACTTGCACTTTCCGTTGGTTTCTTTTTCCTTCAGGCGCCAATAAAATCGAAATCAATCAATCAATCAATTTTCCTTCATCATTGTAATAAGTAACTAGGAATGAAGAGATTCTGAAAATTTATTTATGTTTTTTACATGATTGAAGATTTCACATGATTGAAGATAAATGTGTTTACCTTAATTTTACATTATTAAGGTGAACACATTTCACCTTAATAATGTAAAAACCCACACAATTCCAGTTACTGGGATTATTGCAAATGCAATAAGATCGAGTTTACCACCAGTTTATAACAGATTGCACTAACAGAAAAGCCAAATAACCTAGAAAGTGCAAACTTTTTTTATTGTTTTATGGTCATGACCACCAGAAATGTTCTTTAGAAAAATATCAACAAAGGCATTCAAAATTGATTCTTATAATGGAACGTACGATGAAGGGTGAAGGGATTATAAAAATGACCTTTTAGAGAGATAAACAGCATAATAGCAAAATTTTCAACTTCCAAAGTCTTGGAACGAATTACAAAAGTGTTATTGGATTCACACTGCAACATTTTCACAATACCTCCATTTATTCCTAAAGGATGTAGATTATGTTTCCATGATTTTTTTTTAAGTTTGCACCGTCTGGCAAAAACTTACGTAAAGTTGAATTTACGGAAGTCAAATATTACGTAAGTTGGAGAGTGCCTGTATTCAAACCATCCACTTCCACAACAGATGGAAGCCTACCTAACAATCGACCATTTGCTGGCTGAAGGTGAACGTACGCACATCTATCATGCAACCATCCTTCCTCAACTCAGATTTATGCCTGTGCAGTGTTAAATCCAAACTGATTCAACACTGCACAGGCCACCCATATCCACTGGCTGGACTGCCTTAAATTTTATATGCTTCTTAACTGAAAACATAGCTATTCCCTCCCATCTGTGCACACTGTACTTCCCATATTGAAATTCTGTATTGCTTATATCTGAGTGACACCACGACTCTTTTATGTCCATAATGGAAACATATGATTGGTACTTCAAACATATCAAATTTATTTGCGATAAATCATGGGTATATGAGTAGGACCTGGAAATGAAGGCTCATTTCTTTCAACAAATGACTCCATCTTTCCAAGGCGCACACAAAAAAAAAAAAAAAAAAAAGAAAGACTAACAGTATTTCTTAGTTGGAACAAAAAGCCTAGTTACTTCCTTGAATGCTTCCCATTTAGAATTGTTTTGACTGCTTTGTTGGAAAAAAGACCCTTTTATAGGAGGGAAACCTTATTATCCTCTCTTAAGACAGAGAGAAAAAAGAATCTCAGCAACTGTGAAGATCATGCCTATCACGTTTTTTGACATACATGATACTGTTCACATAGTAAAAGAGTGAATCAGGACTACTACAAAATGGATTGCACAACAATGCTTTTTGGAGAAAACAGCATGAAAAATAGGTTTCATGAGGTATTTGCATCACAACCACACCCTTGTACACTCAACACTTCCATTCAAAAATTTCTTTCAAAGTGCTGCATCACTGTGGTCTCCCATCCACTATACCAATTGGATTTAATTCCCTGCAATTTTTTTAAAATTTTGTTTCCTAAGCATGAAACTCCATGAAAGGTCATAGATTTGAATGACTGAACAAATTATTCAGAACATGACACAAAAACTATTAGCAATTCAAAAAGACGCCAATCAGGAATGCACCAGAAGTTGCAGAAGCATTCGAATATTGAGTGCATTCGAATGTTGATGGAGGTCCATCCAAATTGTCAGTAAGCTTCAACATTTCCCATAATATTAGTTCAGTCCCCAAACTTTATGTTCACACCTCATATGTTACTAACAAATATGATATAAATTGTAAATATATTTAAATTCCACTTGGTACTGAAGAAGTTTCTGAAAAGAGATATGTATCGTATAGCTCTGTAAATATTATTTCAACTGAATTGCACAGGAATGTTTTTAGATTTTTTTCCTCTAAGCAGAAAAGTCTATTTTCATTATTTTTGTGTACTGTATATAACCATGTTCTCTGCCAATCATATTAGAAGATTCAGATAGAAAATATCCTTTTGATTTTGTGTTATAGCCTTGAATTTGAGATAAGCAAAAATATCAATGAAATCCATGGCTTCTCATTTTACACTAAATCATAGGAACAGCAAAATACAGTATTTTTTAAATGCTGTTTTCATTTTCTCAACTATTCAACACAAGTATAGAAAACACTTGTGTTGAATAGTTTTATATTGGTTACCAGGAGAAGCATATTCAGTATATTTTGGTCCCCAAATATACTGAATATGCTTCTTTTTTTTTTTTTTTTTTTTTAAATAATTCTATAATGATTTTCCTCCTTTTTTTTTGTAAACCACATTATTACAAGTGTAGCAAAATTTTTCAGGTTTATTCATGAAGCCTCTTCTTGCCATAGTGCACTACAAACTTACAAGTACAGAAATAAATGCAGTTTTACTTGGATTGTTCTGAGCAAATTAAAGAAATAAAACAATTATATTTTCTAGCAGTCTGATGTCTATTTATATAGAAAAACTTCTTGCATTGTGCATTTTTAACACTTCCAGAAGATTCTTTGTTAATGTCACAAACGTAAAAAAAAAAAAAAAAAAAAGACTTGAAAATCTTTATGTGGTGACAAAAAAATGGATATCATTTTTGAAATCAATGTACATAACTGACTAATGTATTCATATAATTATCCAGAATTCCAAACCACTATGGGCTGTGCAACAATATTATACTAGAAGGAAAAGGCTTTTGAGGAATGTATTAAATATTTTTCATTTTAGCTAACTATATGTAGAAGCATTTAAAATCATTTAAATATATTTTTCAAAAAACTTCAACTCTTAAAATAATCAACAACTCATACATGATCTCACCTTCATGTTTAACAAACTAATTGAGAAATCAAATGGTTCAGCACTTTCCAGTTCTAATTTCTCTGTTTTAGAACACGAGTAGTGCAATATCTCATCATCAATTTCGACATCAATTTCATAAGATACCTAGATCAAAATAATATCGCTAAGTTCAAAAAGCCAACTAAATTATAATATAGGGTGGCTGAGAAGTCATGCAACTGATAATAAACATCTTTAATTTTGGAGTAACACTGACATCCTAAGTACAAATAAGTAATCACAGGAGAGTACATCTAACCTTGCCAACATCAGAGATTACAACATGTGTTGAGTTATGTTATGTTTGTTATTTGGAGCATTAGCAACAAAGACCATATTGCTCCGGAATATGCGGTGGTCATTCCATGACCTTTCCGCATCCTCCGTATTTGGTGGTGATGGGCTCGAACCCCAGTCTAATCAAGAAGCGTGTGCTCCTTCCCACTTGGCTACGGAGGCGCCTAATGTGTTGGGAATGCCACCTTTTTATGCACATGCACACACTTTCTCCATGTCCAAAACAAACTTATACAACATTGAAAGATGTGGTTTTTCAATCACTGTCACAATGTTGGTCTTCAGTATGTGTGTGATTGAGTTATTTGTGTATACCATTCCTTTCAGATACCTCCAGAACAAAAAAAAAACCCAGAGATGATCCTCTGGAAGTTAGACAATCTTTAAGAATTCTCAAATAAAGTACATGGTTAGCATTAGCATTAGCATTAGCATTAGTAGAGGCATTTGATGCAAGAAAGCAAGCTTATGCAGCATCAGCCAAAAAAAAAAAAAAAAAAAAAACCACTTCCACTTCACCCCTCCGTTCGTTCAAAATACCTGTCCAGCTGAGCCTTAAACTTATTTAGGCTATCAACCTCCACCACAAGGGATGGAAGTCTGTTCCACCAACCAACCACCCGCTGGCTAAAGGCAAATTTCCGCACGTCTATCCTACATCTGTCTTTCCTCAATTTGAATTTATGCCCTCTCAGGTGATTATTCTGAGCTAGAGGAAGAATCCCATCAGCATTGAGCATGCTTAAACCATTCAAGGCTTTATACACCTCTATCAGATCACCTCGCTGGTGCCTAGTCTCCAGACACTGTAATTTGCAAAACTTAAGCCGTTCTTCGTAAGAGCACCCCTTTGTTCCATTCACTAATCTTGTTGCCCTTCTCTGTACTCATTCCAGCAGCTCTACATCCTTCTTGAAATGAGGCCTCCAGACCTGTATACAGTACTCTAGGTGTGGCCTGACCATCGCCTTATACAATGGAATAATCACCTCCTTATCCCTGCTGGAAAAATATATCATTGACAATACTCCATGAGCTACTCTTGCAGCCCGTCTGCACTGCTCAGAGAACTTCATATCTGCCTGCACAACCACCCCCAAGTCCCTTTCATTCTCTACCACTGTCAGTGTTGTACCACAGAGTTGATACGTTGCTCTGGGGTTGCTGTTTCCCATGTGTAGTACTTTACATTTGTCAATGTTAAACTTCATTTGCCACCTCTCAGCCCATCTGCTCAACCTTTCCAGATCCTGTTGCAGCAGCATAGTGTCAGTAGTGTCCTTGACAACCCTGCCAACCTTTGTATCGTCTGCAACCTTGGACATTAATCCCGATATACCATCATCAATATCATTTATAAATACAGAAAACAATAATGGACCCAACACTGAGCCCTGAGGGACTCCACTAATAACATCAGTCCACGATGAGCAGTGTCCATTGATTACCACTCTCTGTCTTCTCCCCCTCAACCACCCCTTTATCTATAGCAGTAATTTGCCTCCAATGTCACACTGCTCCAATTTGTGTAGCAGTCTTCCATGTGCAACAGTATCAAAAGCCTTTCTAGCAGACATGTGGCATATTGAAACCAATATGCCACATACTGTCTTGATGAAACTAGTTGCATTCATCTACCTGAGTGAAATGAACTGTGTGATGATATCTCGATGATATCATCACACAGTTAGAGGCACCATTCCCCACAGTCTCAAACAAAAGGGGCCTACCAAGCAGCAGTGTAAAACAGAAAAACCATATCTAATTTTCTGTTAGTGCAAGGAGCTTTTCATGAAATGCATGTGGATTTTCAGTGAACAAAATCCTAGTATTTTGACTATTCACATAACCACTGAGATGGAATCAAGCTTCATCAGGGAAGAAAACGCTATCACACTTATCTATTTCAAGTTCATTAGAGAATGCCTGAAACCATCAAAAGTAAAGAAGGTGCCTGTTTTTTTTTTTTTTTTTTTCCCTGTCATGCTTCTCCAGCTTCTGGACCAAGCGAACACAATATGGGTGCAGGTGTAACTACTTCACAGCCTTGTGTGTACTTCAATATGTAAATTCAGCTTTTACTGCAAGTTTCCCAAGACTTTTCACTGGGGGGCTACTGATATTTTTCTATCACTTTGCCCATTGCAATGTTGGTCAAAATGAAACGTGTTTCACTCTGTTTCTGTCACAAACAGTTCCACTTTCACAAAAATGGTACAAAAGTATTGATATCATCATCTTATAAGGGGCTATAGCATCCAGTTATTTCTTATTAAACCTTTTGGTCATCTGTGCATACAAATGCGTTCTAAAACACTATTTGTTTATGAATAAACACTGGGAAAATGACACCTTGCTCATTTCATAAACGAAATACTACTGGTGCTGAACCTAGGTAGGTGACACTACCATCGGTGACTGTTATGTTTAACAACATTCTTCTGCCCCCTATTGGTGAAAATGCAAGTTACAGCACTTTTATGCAAATATACAGCCAAACTTTGGGTTGTACAACTTCTCAATCATCCTGTATAAATTATTCAATATACTATAGTAAAAATGAACAGTACAATTCACGATCTAAATTGGAAATGTTCCATAATAGAATATAATTCCAGAAATTAAAATATAAAAAAAAAAGTAAAGACAAAGAATGAAGTCTGGTTTATTCAATTGCTTTCAGAATGTATTACACTTGCAGAAATTAAAATACATAATGCTTCAGATTTTAATATTCCATTTCAGGTACAACAAATTTTTATTTCTTAAATTTCTTAAATTTTTCCTTTTTCCGTGAATAAAAGAAATAAATAACTAATTATACTTTTACCAATTAATTAATTGATTAACTAACAATAATATGTAAAAGTAATTGTTTTATTCACTGCACAATGTAATATTCAATCAATGTTTTGTAATGTACTCTACTTATTTCTTCCTGTAATTTTAATGAAAATTTAAATGCACAATTTTTTCATCTATCTTCTGCAATTGATTTTAATAAAAATTTTAAATGCAAAAATTTTTTTTATATCTTCTGCCATTTAATAAAATACACAAAGAGCAACACGCGGTATGCGGACAACATTTGTTGGATGTATACCTATATCCTCTGGCATTTCAGTATCACTCGAAAGATAACACACATTCCATGCGTCTGCTATGATTAATATAATAAGAAAATGTAATAATTCATATGTTTAGTTAACTCATAACACATAAAAAAAAACAAAAAAAAACTCAAGTCTCATTTGTATGAACCAAGAATGTTCCTGTTCTCACATATGAAACTTTGGTAATATGGTAGGTATGAACACCTACGTTGACACCTACCATATTACCCATTTATTCCTCTAATGAGAACATAGCAAAAAACATAATTCATTATTGGATATTATCAACTATTATGCAGTACCTGGATAGCCCATGTGACATATAAAAAAAGAAAAGATAGTAACTGTAGAAATTCTAGTTGTCTGATTTTAATGAAAATTGGGGCAGCCAGAGCCATATATAAAATTTCATGAAAATCCATTAACTGGGACTAAGTTATTTCAAGAAGGCAGATGAACAGATTTAACACTGAAGTCAGACTAACTGCATATGTGCTAATGAACCTAAAAAAAGAACTTTGCTAAAAGTTCTCTCAAATATCTGCAAGCAAAGAGTAATTTTAATTATATATATATATATATATATATACACCATATTTCTTCGATTCTAAGATGTCATTGATTGTAAGACACACCTTAATTTCAGAAAAAAAGCTTTGATTCACAGAAAAAAATAAAATAATAAAATAAAACGCTAAAATATTTTTATTATAATAAAATTCAATTCACTAACAACGATAGTACCGGTATTTATCAGTAGGTATGTTATTCATCACTTCCTTCTGAATCTTCTGAGCAGTCTTTATCTTCATTATCTTCTGAGCCATCGAGAGCATTGGTGATGCAACATTTTTTAAACGCTTTACTATTCTTTCTGGGATCAGCTTCCAAGCTGTTGATACCCATTCTGCCATATATCTTCTGAGCCATCAAGAGCTTTGGTGATGCAACATTTTTTAAACGAGTGCTTTACTATTCTTTCTGGGATCAGCTTCCAAGCTGTTGATACCCATTCTGCCAATTTTGATGCCAGTGTTTTCTTAATTTTTCCGGAAGGTGTCAGCAGGTCAACAGCCAGGATTCATATTCCTTTCTCAAGTAATCCTTAAATGGTTTGTTGACTGAAACGTCGAGTGGCTGCAGTTGGTTAGTCATGCCACCAGGAATCACAACCAAGTCACCACGCTTTTGCACGATTTTATTTTTGACACTTTCAGACAAATGTCCACGAAATGGCATCAAGTACTAGCATGCTAGGTGGGTTACAAAGACTTCCAGGACATCTATTTCCATGACATTTAGCCAGTCATCTATAAGCTCTGCCAACATCCATCCATTTTTTTGTGTATGCACAATAACATCTTTGGGGAAAATTTCATTCTTCGGTATGGTTTTTCTATTTAAAAATTAAATATGGTGGCAACTTTCGACCATCAGCAGTGATGCATAGCATCACAGTGATATGCTGCTTTTCGTAGCCTGTGCTTATAATCTTGATTTCTTTAGCACCTTTAGTGTTGACTGTCTAATTTCGAGTTAGTCGGTCTCAGGCATAGATAGCAACGTTTTTCCCACAGAAACTGGGTTTTTCGTCCAGCAAACAGACAAATCGACCATAGAACACACGCAATTAACAGACATAAGGTACAGCACGGCAGATGAATTTAATTATTTGGGTGGCCTAAATATAATAGTTTGCTTAGTTTTTTTTGTGTAATTTCGAGGCATATCGAAGAAGACTGGGGTTTCATCAGCATTTCCAATTTGACTAAACTCATAGTTTCTTTTTTTCCTTAATTTCATCACCTGTCGCTGAAATTTAATCAGCTTCTGTTGAAATTCTGCATGAATTTTTTGACAGATAGATGTTCGGCACCTTAATGATAATTCACTACGATGCATGAGTCTGTCACACCAGCCGCACTGCCTTTAAAAATTATTTTCTCTATTCTGAGAGACTTGGCAATTTCTCCGGCTTTCAATTGCATCGCTTGTCGAGTGATGGGTAATCCTTTTGCGCATGTCTCCATTACAAAACGTATCACAGCTTCATCGACTTGTGGAAATCTTCCTTTCTTAGGCTCTGTAAAGCACTTGGTTGTTGCTTTGCACAAAAATATGGAATTGCGATCATTTCTCCAATGACGAACATTTACTTCACTAATGTCAAAATGTCGACCAGCAGCTCTATTTCCATGTTCTTTTGCATACACAATAACTTTTCGTTTCAATATGGCTTCGTAGCGCAATCTTTCAGACATTTTAATGTGCAATAAGGGATCAAAATTAAAGAAATACAGTAACTCCACTTCTAACATACTTTCGAAGATACAAACAAAACTTACTAGTTTTCACTGAGTGAGCTTCACTATAATGAAATAACAGTGGCTTCACATTTCGAAAGCACTTGAAATCACCTATGCCACTTTATTCTTCAATTGAATTGGAATATGCGATAACGATCAAACTTGGAGGCGGGGTTTCCACGTAAAAACAAAACACGTGGTGCTGTGAAAAATGCAGAAAAATTTTAAAAAAAACTGCGATTGTAAGACACCATCGATTCTAAGACACACCCCGTTTTTAAGGATGTTTATAGGGGGAAAAAAGTGAGTCTTAGAATCGAAGAAATACAGTATATATAAATAGTTAATTAAAACCAGTAGAGATAACAGAAAAATAAAAATGGTTTTGACAAATCAAATGCACCAAGGTTAGATATCAATTTCATTAATATCTAAATAAACCTGAAGAAGCTGTGCTTGGTGCTGATAATTAACTACTGTACTGATCTTGATATCATCTGAAAATTTTGATATCATGCCCTCTATCCCTTCATCACCATCATTAAAAAAAAAAAAAAAATCAAAAATATGAATGGTCCAAGTACTGATCCTCAATGAACCCCACTTCTTACATTAGCCCAATTTAAAGTATAACTGTTATTCACAATCCACTGCATCCTGTACTGCAGCCATTCTGCAATCCAGCTAAGGATTTTTCCTGCAATTCCATCATGTTTCAGCTTAGGTTGATTGATTTAAGAATTCTTGGTGCCAGAGCTAATGCGGCTAAAATGCACCTGGAAGATTTTATACAACAGCTTTGTTCCAATTTGTATCTTTCTGCTAATAGTCTCCAAGAGTCACAGAGTGACTATAGTTGGCTTCGGAGATAATATTTGGTTTCATATTTGATTATAGTAATTTATTTTCTCGAGGAACTGAAAAACATTGCTATATTTTTCCTATCTTCCAGTATGGTTTTGAGATGACAGTGAGGAAGTGATGTTTGTTTAACTCTTTGAAGCAGTTTCGGTGCTCATCTGCAAAAGCTGGACAAGTAATCAGTACATTTCTGTTATTCACAATCCACTGCATCCTGTACTGCAGCCATTCTGCAATCCAGCTAAGGATTTTTCCTGCAATTCATCATGTTTCAGCTTAGGTTGATTGATTTAAGAATTCTTGGTGCCAGAGCTAATGCGGCTAAAATGCACCTGGAAGATTTTATACAACAGCTTTGTTCCAATTTGTATCTTTCTGCTAATAGTCTCCAAGAGTCACAGAGTGACTATAGTTGGCTTCGGAGATAATATTTGGTTTCATATTTGATTATAGTAATTTATTTTCTCGAGGAACTGAAAAACATTGCTATATTTTTCCTATCTTCCAGTATGGTTTTGAGATGACAGTGAGGAAGTGATGTTTGTTTAACTCTTTGAAGCAGTTTCGGTGCTCATCTGCAAAAGCTGGACAAGTAATCAGTACATGTTCTACTGTTTGTTGTGCATGACAGATAGGACACAGAGGGGGATTCCAAAATCTCCTCGCAAAAGATAAGAGTGGCTGAAATGCATGTGTCCTATTCTTAACCTTGCAAGTATCACTTCATCATGTCTATTTTTCTGTATGCTGGATTTCCACGGTTAGAGTAATCTTTTAATCTGATGCAATTTATTAGTGGCTAGTACTTGCCATTGCTGTTACCAGTAATGTATCCCACTGTGATGAATAACTTGTTTGTAGTCTGAGAAAGGGATATATTCTGATGCAGAAATGTTGTTGTTGGCTTCTTTAGCACCTCTATCTGCTTGCTCGTTACCATGTATTCCGAATATAAATTGGGATCCAGCAAAATCTAATGTTACGCCGTTGTTCAAGGAGTTTTGATAATCTGTATTGAATTTGCTGTTGTAGTGGATGTTTGTTAGAATTGATATTTTGTATCGCCATCATGGAACTAAGGGAGTCAGTGAAAATGATGCTGTTTTGGGAACTTGAATGGTCTAGAAAAGTCAAATTTTTTTTGTCAATTCATATGCTCTAGAAAAGTCAATTTTTTTGTCAAAAACAAGTCCTAAGAAACTGACACTATTTTTAACTGGGATGATCTATTCTTTCAGCCTGAGTTCAGGGTCAGGATGGAGATTCCTTTTTCTGCAGAAATGTATACATAGTCTTTTGTACTGAAATTCTATGTCCATTTCTTTCTGTCCATTTTATGACTGTTTATGGCTACTTGTAATTGCTGTTCAATTGTCCTCATATGCTGCACTTGATAAGAAATGCTGAAATCATCAGCATCAGCTAGTCAAAACTATGAGACGATAGTTCTGTGGGTCTGATAGATCTTTTCCCTGTTTTGGGAAAGCTAGTATTATTGCATGGTGCCATTTGTCTAGGAAAGAATTTTCAAGGTATATCTAGTTGTATAGATCTAACAGGGCTAATTGGGACTGTTCATCTAATTGTTGTATCATTGCATAATGAATTTCATCAGGTGCGACTGTGCTGTGTTTCAGAGTTTTAGTTATGCTACTGTGAGGGGCAAGTTTTATCGTTCGCATTGATTGCTGGAAATGTTTAGTTTATTTTTTCGGCCTCATTCTTGTACATTTTGAAAGCAGTTGAGTATGCACAATTAGACAATGTATTGGAAAAATTTTCACCAAGCACATTGACTATACCTAATGTATTTGTAGCCAACTGTCCTTTCAAATTTAGCAATGGAGAGGGGTTTATTTGAGAATTGTTTGTCATCTTTCTGATCTTTTTCCAGATAAAGTGTAGCTGGTGTGGAAATGGTTATAGTGGATGCAAATTTCATCCAAGTTTGCTTTTTTGCTTATTTTTTGCACTTTCCTGACATTGGCTCTGGCTCTCTTGAACAGTATCAGATTGCCTGTTGTTGGATTTTTGCGAAAGAGATTCCAGGCTCTATTTCTCTCTTTTTTAGCTTCCTGGTACTCTTTGTTCCACCATTGTTTTGGATATATTCTAATGTTAGAAGATGTTTGTATTGATTCTCGTTCAATAATGTTGCAGTCTAACTTGGATTTCAGGATTGGGAAACATTCAGGCTAGTGACCTGAATATTTCCCAATCTGCATCATATATTTTCCATCTGCGGTGCCTACTGGCTTGGCATGGCGATTTCTTCATGATTTTCAAAATTATGGGCTAGTGGTCACTGCTCAATGGAGTCGTATGCACGCTCCATTGTGTCATCGGGAAAAGTGTTGGGGAACAGATTGATAAGTCTATTGCAGAACTGCTTTTTGATGAAAGCTGAAAATGTGTGTGTTTGTGTCATCATTTAAAATCATTAGGTTGTTCTCAACAACTCATTTTTAAATTTGCTTTCCCTTCTGGTCTATTTTGGGATCGCCACATAGTGGGTGATGTCCATTTAGGTTACCTAAAATGCAGAACGGAGGTGGTAGTCGAGCAATCAGCTCTTCGAAATCTTTAAATCGGCATTCTTGATTAGGGGGTAGATATATTGATGTATGGTAATATTGAAACCTATTGCTAGATGGGCTGCGACTGCTTCTAATGGTATTGTTGGGAAGGAAATGTCTGTTAACTAATACTGCAACTCATCCTCACATTGTTCCATTCGTTATGCGATCCTTTTTATATGTAGTATAATTTTTGATTATACTATTGTCCTGTGGTTTTAAATAGGTTTTTTGTAAGCAGATACTTAGTGGATGATACTGGGTAATGAGGTAGTAGCAGTGGCATGTGATGCAAGAAAGCAAGTGTATGAGCTTATGCAGCATCAGCCAAAAAAAAAAAAAAAAAAAAAAAAATCACACCATTCCCTCCTCAATTTGAATTTATGCCCTCTCAGGTGATTATTCTGAGCTAGAGGAAGAATCCCATCAGCATTGAGAATGCTCAAACCATTCAAGGCTTTATACACCTCTATCAGATCACCTCGCTGGTGCCTAGTCTCCAGACACTAATTTGCAAAACTTAAGCCTTTCTTCGTAAGAGCACCCCTTTGTTCCATTCACTAATCTTGTTGCCCTTCTCTGTACTCGTTCCAGCAGCTCTACATCCTTCTTGAAATGAGGCCTCCAGACCTGTATACAGTACTCTAGGTGTGGCCTGACCATTGCCTTATACAAGGGAATAATCACCTCCTTATCCCTGCTGGAAAAATTCCTGTATATCATTGACAATACTCCATGAGCTACTCTTGCAGCCCGTCTGCATTGCTCAGAGAACTTCATATCTGCCTGCACAACCACCCCCAAGTCCCTTTCATTCTCTACCACTGTCAGTGTAGTACCACAGAGTTGATACGTTGCTCTGGGGTTGCTGTTTCCCATGTGTAGTACTTTACATTTGTCAATGTTAAACTTCATTTGCCACCTCTCAGCCCATCTGCTCAACCTTTCCAGATCCTGTTGCAGCAGCATAGTGTCAGTAGTGTCCTTGACAACCCTGCCAACCTTTGTATCGTCTGCAAACTTGGACATTAAGCTTGATATACCATCATCAATATTATTTATAAATACAGAAAACAACAATGGACCCAACACTGAACCCTGAGTGACTCCATTAATAACATTAGTCCACGATGAGCAATGTCCATTGAATACCACTCTCTGTCTTCTCCCCCTCAACCACCCCTTTATCCATAGCAGCAATTTGCCTCCAATGCCACATTGCTCCAATTTGTGTAGCAGTCTTCCATGTGCAACAGTATCAAAAGCCTTTCTAAGATCCAAGTATATAATATCAAAGCTATTCCCTGCATCCAGTTCTTTTGTGACTGCATCATAGTATCCAATCAAATTGGTCAGGCAAGACTTCCCCTTAACAAAGCCATGCTGTGTCCGAGCTATAACTGAAGTTTTGTCTAAATGATCCTGCAGTGCTTCTTTAACCAGTGCCTCCATTAATTTTCCTGGAACAGAAGTTAAGCTCACAGGTCTATAATTACTTGTGTCAGCCTTTGATCCTCCTTTGTGAATTGGGGTCACATTTGCACATTTCCAGTCTATGGGTACCTCCCCTGAACCCAAGGAAGCTCTCATAATTATGGCTAAGGGTTTGCTTATTTCCTTTGCTGCCTCCTTTAATATAACTGGATAGATCCCATCCACCCCGGGTGCCTTTCTTGTGCTTATCTTCAACAGTTTCTCCTCCACTTTACTCCCAGTTATTTCAAGATTCTGTAGCTTACTGCTAGAGTTGAATACACCTCTGGCATTCCCCTCGCTGAATAACTCCTCATGTGTGAATGTCGATGCAAAATATTCATTTAGTTTGTTAGCTACCTGAGCAGGATCATCAACAGTTGACCCAGCAATATCAAGTGGACCAATCTGATTCATCCCCTTCCTTCTAGAGTTTACATAAGTAAAGAACTCTTTGCTGTTTTTCTTTGCATCCCTTGCCAAGGATTTCTCGTAATCTGCCTTCGCCTGCCTAACCTCCTTTGTAACTTGGTTGCATATCAACTTGTATCTATCATAGGCTTCTGTGTCATGTGTTAATTTGTAAGTATCCCATGCATTTTTCTTCTCTGCCATATGCCTCATTAGTTCATCTGACATCCATTTTGGCCTAAACCTTGAACAATATTTCTTAGTTGGTATGTAAAGCCTAGTAGCTTCCAAGATAAGTTCTTTGAATGCTTCCCATTTTGAATTTGCTGTTGGTAACATCATCAGTTGGTCCCACTGTATAGAATTTAAATACTGTCTCAGTCCATCGTAGTCGCCTTTACGGAAGCAATAACCCTTCCCTTTACCCCTAATGGTAGTTACCTCTTTCAGTAAATCCCACTTCAGCACACTGTGATCACTGCCACCTAGTGGTTCATTTATCTGCAGATTCTTAATGCATGAAGAATCACTGCTGATAATCAAATCAAGAGTATTACTCCCTCTAGTTGCCTCCTGAACATGCTGATGTAGAAAACAATCATCCAATAAATCCACAAAAGCTCTGCTAGTGTGTGAGTGACCAGCCCCCAAATTCCAGTCAATATCTGGGAAATTAAAATCTCCCATTATAAGACTCTCTGATTTACTGGCCCACTCTATTTCCTTGTACAGTTTCTTATTATACTCATCAGAGTCATTAGGCCTATAGCACACTCCTACTCTCAATTTTGATCTCCCAATGCTTATGTCACACCAAACTGACTCAACACTGCACTGTCCAGCGATGTCGACTGGCTTCACTTCCTTGGTTTTTATGTGTTTCTTAACTAATAGCATAACCCCTCCCCCCTTCCTATCCTGTCTATCCTTTCTGTAGATGTTGTACTCCCCAAATTCCAGTTCTGCATCCCTTATATCTGTGTGACACCACGTCTCTGATATCCCAACAATATCTGCCTTTGATGTTTTGAGCAATACCTCAAATTCATCAAATTTATTTACTAAACTCCTAGCATTGGTGTACACGCAAGTATACCTGCACCTGTTTCTATTCTTAGCTACCCTAACACAACCCATGTGTTTACTTGTACCGCAATGGCTCCCAGCAGTCTCTGAAATATCATGCATCTTGTTTTTCAGGCTTCTGCTCATTCTAGTAGAAGCAGTGCAAGAATCTCTGCAAGCTCCCCCCAAGCTTGCAGTTTTCCGACCCACCTAACACTGCCTCGATAGCATCAGCAAATATTCTTGCACCCTTTCTATTTAAGTGTATCCCATCCCTGTAGAAGCAATCTCTCCTGTTAACAAGTACAGTCCAGGCTGAAAAAAATTCTACCCTTTGAGCCTTGCACAATCTTTCCAGGGCCGAATTGGTCGACAATGCTCTCATCATATACTCCCTCCTATCGTGTCTGGGCAGAATTGCAGACACTTTCAAATTCAACCCTAATTCTCGGCTTTTGTTCAACAGTGACCTGTACTTGTTAAGTAATTCTGCCCGTCTTCTACTCTTAATATTATTAGTGCCAACGTGTACAACTATATCACCTTTTGTGCCCTTATAAGATGATATTCGCTCTACAACATCATCAACCTTTGCCCCTGGCAGACATACCCTGGTCCTGTTCCACCTATCTTTTTTACAAAGCATGTTCCCTGTTTCCCTGACAATAGAGTCACCAACAACTACTAGTTCCTTCGGGACCAGCGCATTCTGTCTTGGGGGTTGTCTCTGTGTCACGCGATGCCCAAGTGCAAGCTCTGGCGTTGATGTGGGCGGCTGAGAGCTTGATGGGCCCCTCAATTTAGTTTCTTCGAGGGTATCCACCCTGTCCTTCAAGCTCTCATATAGGCCCACAAGAACGCCGAGTTGTTGCCTGATATCGATACACTTCTTGCATCGCGCACACACAAAGACATCCCCCTTGGCAGTATCATGTCTCGTACCCGATTGCTCTGCAAACATCAAGCAAACAGTGCATTTTATAAGGCTGTGAGTCAGAGGACAACTGCCCCCCTCAGTTCTGCTCTGAGCCACAGCACTTCCATTAGCTTGAGCCTTTTGCTTTGCTGCTCTGGTCTGAGTCATGATTCTATTAATTTATTAATTAATTACAATTAATTATGTTATGTTATTAATTATGTTAAATATAATTAATTATATTACGTTTGTAATCTAAGTCGTTATATGTATTTATTTAAAAGTACAATTTAACTGCTAACGAAGTTCAACTAACGCTATCTAGTACGGTAGTTATATGTATTTATTTAAAAGTACATATTTATTTAAAAGTCGTTATATGTATTTATTTAAAAGTACAATTTAACTGCTAACGAAGTTCAACTAACGCTATCTAGTATATGACTATCGTATCACAAATGCGGGAAAGTTACGAACGGTAAATCTACGGACACTTAAGTATTAATTAACTTTCAAATCTCGCTGTCTCAATTCAGAATAAACTAACGATCCTTACTAGGTCTATAAGCTACTTACAGAAATAATTCGATGTAAAAAATATTCAATCAAGCGGCTAAATATGGCTAAAGAACTTCTCGTTCAGCGGAGTTGCAAACACGTGGATACCCTTACCGATACTTTTATGCAATTACAAGGCCGAGTAAAGAATAAATACACCAAATTAATCAGAAAATCACAAAATAATGTTATACTACTAAATTTAAATCAAAAGTTTTAGAAAAACAATAATTTCAAATCAATAAATAAGAAAAATCCACTTAGCGGCTTTGAACACGACCGTCTCCTAGTAGCCTCTTACTAGGAGGCTACCTCCTAGTAGCCTCATATCATTGATAAATATACAAAACAACAGTGGACCTAACACCGAACCCTGTGGGACACCACTAATAACATTAGTCCACGAAGAGCAACACCCATTGATTACCACCCTCTGTCTTCTCCCACTTAACCATCCTTTTATCCATTGTAGCAACTTACCCATAATACCATTCTGCTCCAATTTGTACAATAGTCTTCCATGCGCAACAGTGTCAAAAGTTTTCCTGAAATCCAAATATATGAATTAGTGTCAAGTGTCATGCCCAAGAATCGGATATTGCTGGTAATTGGTATCTGTTGATTTCCCAGTGATAATTCCGGTTCTGGATGTAGTTGGCATTTTTTACAAAAGTGAATGGCTGCAGTTTTGATTGCCGACAGATGATAACCATTACGTGAAGTCCGTGACACTATTTTGTTTATTGCAAGCTGCAGATGTCATTCAATGGAACGCATATTCTGTGAACGGCAAGATACTGCAAGATCATCATCATCATCATTGGCCATTTTCAATCCACTGCAGGATGAAGGCCTCTCCAGCAACTTTCCAGTTCCTTCTGTTTTGAGCACTGGCCATCCATTTACTACCCACAAACTCATGAATTTCATCTACCCATCTCTGCCTTTGTCTTCCAGGTTTTCTTCTAGCTATCCGTGGGTACCATTCTGTTATTTTCTTAGTCCATATGTCATCAAGCTATGTGTCCTGCCCAAGACCATTTTAGTTGTTTAGTTTTGATAAGAATATCCTTTACTTGAGTTTGCTGCCTAATCCATGTGTTTCTCTTCTTATCTAACAGTCTGATTCCCAATATAATTTGTTCCATTCTTCGCTGTGTAGTTCTCAGCTTCTCTTCCATTCTTTTGGTGAGTGCCCAAGTTTCACTTCCATAGGTCATGGGGGGGAGTATACATTGGTTCATTATTTTACGTTTCAGACAAACTGGGATAATGCTCTTCAGTATGTGACTATATTTCCTGAATTCTATCCATCCAAAATTTATTCTTCTTTTGACTTCCAGCCATTTATCATTATTACAGCTAATAACTTGTCCCAGATAAGTATATGACACCACCTTTTCAATTACTGCTCCTGCAATCATTATTTCCCTTTCTATGGCATACTTGTTCATCATTATTTTTGTTTTAGCCATATTCATCTTTAGTCCAAAATCCTTACTAACTGTGCATAACTGATTAAGATTTTCCTCTAATTCTTTGGCATCGTGGCTTATGACCACAATGTCATCTGCAAATTGTAAATGGTTTGGGTACTCTCCGTTCACATTGACTCTTTTCTGCGACCAGTCTAATCTTCTGAAAGCTTCCTCAAGGGCAGCAGTAAACAGCTTCAGAGATATTGTGTCTCCTTGTCGAACTCCTTTCTCAATTTTAAATTTCCTACTGTCTTTGTCTAATAAAGGAGGTAGCACTCTCATATATTTTCTTCAAAATCATGATATGTGGGGAATCTATGCCTTGTCTTTCTAGTGCCCGAAACAGTGCCTTATGCTGTATGGAGTCAAATGCCTTTTCATAATCCACAAATGCCAGGCATAATGGTGTTTTATATTCATTTGCTTTCTCCATTAGCTGTGATATTACATGAAGGTGATCCATAGTTGAGAATCCTGTTCTAAAGCCAGCTTGCTCTTTCGGTTGATTCTCAACAAGTGTTCTTTCTAATCTGTTAGTAATGACCCTTGTGAACAACTTGTAGATGTGGGATAACAAGCTAATTGGTCTATAATTTCCAATTTCTGATTTATCTCCTTTCTTATGCAGCAAAACTATGATTGCATTATTCCACTGCTTAGGCGTCTCTCCTTTTCTAATGCACTTTGTGAAGAGCTTTGCCAGTTTTTGTGTTATGTCTCTTCCTCCCAATTTTAACAACTCTACAGTAACTTCATCTTCCCCCGGGGCTTTCTGATTCTTCATTTTCTTCAATGCATGTTCTACATCATCAGGAAGAATATTGGATATGTCGTATGTGTTGCTAATTTGCAATTCATCTTTCCCACTGCTGGCATCATTCCCTCGCTCCTTGTATAATTCTCTATAGTAGTCTTCTGCTATTTGAATTATGCGTTCTCTGCTGTTTATAAGTAAACCATTGCTATTCTTCAGTTTCAGTATCATTTGTCTTTCTGTATTACTGCTCGTGGCTGCTGATTTAAATCCTTTGTTTTCCCTACATGCTTGTTTTACTTTTCTTGTGTTAAATCTTCTTATGTCCTCTCTGAGTCTCTTTCATCATCAGCATAAAGGTAGATTTCTGCATTACCCAAAATATTCTGCACTAAATTGTTTATGCTGAGGGCAAAGAGTGTATCGCTGAGTACTGATCCCTGTGGTACACCTTCTCTTTGGATAAGAGCTTGCAAAACAGCATTACGATAACTCACTTGAAAAGTTCTATTTTTAAGGTAACTCTCTATGATCATTGGGAGTCGACCTCTGAATCCTATGGCATACAGGACTTGCAGAATACCACAGCGCCAGGTGGTGTCAAAGGATTTTTCAATATCTAGGCACACCACAACAAGATGTTCTTTCCGAATAAAGGAGTTCCATATGTTACACTCAGCTTTCACCATAAGGTCTAATGTGGATTGGTTTTTGCAGAAGTCGTAATGATTACAACTGATGACTGAGTGGGATTCTATCTACCATACAAGTCTACTGTGTACCATCTTTTCCAATGTCTTGCACAAGCAGCTGGTAAGGGATATCAGTCTATAGTTGCACGGATTTGTCTGATTTTTTCCAGATTTTGGAAAAGCTAGCACAGTTGAATGACACCATGAGCGAGGATAGTAGCTTTTGGAGAAGATCCGATTCAAAAAAAGCAATAGGGAATTTAATACCTTTTTGTCTAGTGTTGCAACATGAGGTAATAAAGACCGTCAGGTCCTGATGCCCCTTTGTTGATTTGTTTAGAGCATCCTGTAGCTCCAACATTGTAAAGGGTTGATTGTATGGGAGTGCTAGTCTTGTACTGAAATTTAATTTGCTTTGCTCAGTCCTTTAAAGTTGCTGAAAAGCTGGTTCATATGCAGCTGTATCTGAGATTTTGGCAAAGTTTTCTGCCAGGACATTAGCTATTTCAACTGGAGATAAGTCTTGTTCATTCCATCTCAGTATTGGAGAGGATGTTGGACGAAATCTACCATTCAGTTTTTTTATTTTATTCCAGATTATTCTGCTGTTTGTGTTCTTCGTTATAGTAGAGAAACTGGATCCAAGAGTCTTTTTTTGCCTTTTTCCTTATGAATCATGCTTTTGCTTTCAGTTTTTTTAAATTTATAAGATTCTCAGTATTTGGGTGTTTACAAAACAGGTTCCATGTCCTGTTTTTCTCTTTTTTGGCAAGTTGGCACACATCACTCCACCAAAGATTGGCATGTTTAAAAGAACCAGTACAGATTTTTGGAATGGCCTTTGGTTTCTGCATTTAGAATCTGAGATGTGATGTGCTGTGTGGTATCACTGATGGGTTGAAATTTGATAATTTCATCATTGAATGAGTTACTTGAAGCAAATAGCTTCTAATCAGCCTTGGGAAAATTTTCATTTTAAGCGGGAATTATTTGCCTGAGGGATTCTAATTGTTTGGATTTCACAAATTATCGGATAATGGTCACTATTGTCACTGTTTTTGTCCAGAGTTGTCCAGCAGATGAGTGGATATTGGAGAGCAGATTGTTAAGTCTATAGTCTGCAGTGGAATGTATTTAGTAGCGACTCTTGAATTTACTAGAATGGCCACACCTCCACGCACAGTGGTATTGTTATTTCTATTATGCTGATATATAGTATAGTTCTTGATTTTTGGAATTACTTGTGGTGGTAGATTAGTTTCTTATAAACATATGCTTACCGGACTATACTGTTGGATTAGGTCATAGATATCATCGATGTTGCTGCATAGGCCTCTACAGTTCCACTGTATGATGTGATCCATTATTTGTTTTTAGCAGTTGCATTTGATTCAGTCTGCCTTTTAGGTCCAGTCTGTTTTTGTCTCTCCAATTTTATTCTTTCTTTTTTCGAGAAGATAGGAAATGCTGTATCCATGTCGTCTTCTGCGTACAGATCTAAGATTGGCCCATCCGGGTTGATGTTTTCATCTGTATCCATATTTGTTACATTTGGCTGACTTTTCTGCATTGGGACTGCTGTTTTAGTTTTTATGGTTTCTGAGGAAGACTGCAATGCAGTTGGCAGTACTGTAACTGGTGTGTTGTTAGCACTATCTATCGCATGCTGTTCCTTAGTAGATTGTTGTGAGGTTGAGAGTATTTCTCAGGCCCAATCTGCAATAGACATGGATGGGGGAACTGACACGTCAGTTTGAGTTGTTGCTGCATAGGTGTATTTAAGTGTAGCAAGCATAATTTGCTTCTTTGCCTCTTGGTAAGTCACTTTCCGCTCTACTTTGTATTTTTGGATCTTTTTTCCTGTTTTCCATAGTTCACAGGACTTTGAATAATGTTGGCCTTGACAGTTTGGAAAGTGTGGTGTTTCAGCATCACATTCCGTTTGTGTGTGGAATTTTTAACCACAGTTTAGGCACACTGTGGTTGCATCCCTTCGACAGACTATCTGAGAGTGCCCAAACTTTTGACACTTATAACACCTGATGGGATTAGGAATGTAGGGTCTTATGCGGCAATTGAGATAGCCGGCTTTAACACTCAATGGTACATTCGGTGTGCCAAACATAAGGACGATGTTCCGCATAGGAACAAGCTGACCATCTTTTCTGATCATAATCCGCTTAGCATGTGTGACTTTTTTGTTCTTTTAATTATTGGACTAATTCATCTTCTGTGACATTGATCAAATCCCACTCAGTGATGACCCCTTGGGAGGCATTTAGTGTTGCATGTGAGGTAACTTGCACGGGAATACCACCAAAGGTTGGGAGTCTCTGATTGCTTACGACTCACTTTCAATTAGTAGATCACTTGATCTAAGTCTTTTCACCATTTTAAGTGAACTTGCTGAGCTTTCCAATTTCTGTATCAGAAATGAGGAGAGTGTACTCATGCATTTGTTTGACAAGGACTGGAAGATAAGGAAAGATGGACATTCCTTTTGCTCTGTGTCAGTCTGCAGTCTTTTCGACTGTGATGTGTCATGGTCATTATCATTTAATTTAGAACACGATGAGCGTCAAGGCTCAATTTGAGGGAAATTGTCAAATTCCATTTTTGCTCCTTTTAGCCCTGGGAGAGGACTGTCTGCGAATGACAGTTGAAACAATGTAGAGGATTCGGGATATACAGTCTTATATTGCAGTGCAGATATCCTGCTTTTACTGATCTGGGTAGTTTTGGTGTGGTTAAAGTGAGTGTCAGATTCCTGGTGGGGGTGATTATCTTTTCTTTTTTAATTATAATTCTTTTAACACAGATGAATTCTTGTTCCTGGAGCTCAATTTGAATTTCCTCTTCAGGCACATTTAGAAGGTCCCATTCCATAATGACACCTTTTGAGGTATTTAATGTATTGTGTGAGGATACCGTTACTGGTATTCCTGGAAAGGTTGTCATTTGTAATAATCTTTCGGATGTTTAGAATTGGCTGTTTCTACCAAAATATCACCTGATTTTAATCTTTTAATCGTTTTTGGTGGGCCAATATAACTCTCAAGAATCTTTTGTATGAGAAAGGGTGACAATTGGCCTACTGCTTTCTCAGTATTTGAATATATACTAATATATGTTGGAGAATTTAAAGCATGGTATATAAAGGGAATCTTTGTGGAGACAGAGTCATTTCTATCACTTTTCTGGTTGCCTTAGAGGTATCTCCGAAAGAACTCGATTCCTCATATCTTGGGTCAGTTCTATTCGGGTCCATTGACCCCAGTGAATTCCTAGGTATTGGAGTCAGTTCGCTCCATTTCGTCCTGGAAGGGAGAGCTATTCCACTCCAGGTTACCGGCCCCTTCTTAATCTAGTAAAGTTTCTTTCTTTACTATAGTTATTTAATTGTTTTTTTTTTTGATTTGGTAGTTGTTGGCACATCGGCTTCTGTGGCCATATTGCACCTCCCAAGGTTTTTTTTTGCAGTACTTTGATCCAAGCCCGAGGCGGGAATCGAACCTGCGACCTTTGGGTTGCCGGGCAGGTACTTTACCCACTCGGCTAGCCCGGTCGGCCTTATTTAATTGTGTAATATTTAATAAATACTTTCAATAAGGAAATTATTTCTATTTCAAGAAAGAGCACTAATTCAGAGCAGTCACTTGATCGTTTGGAACCTGGGGCCCCCAGCTTAGGTAGTATAAATCTCCACTCTTTGAGTGGCATGGTGTGTAGGTAAAATAAGTTAGCATTAGCAAGGGCACATGATCCAAGAAAGAAAGCTTATATAGCATCAGCCAAAAAAAAAAAAAAAAAAAACCCCTTATTTCACTCATCCCCTCACTCCAAATGTTTGTCAAGTTCTGCCTTGAATCTATTTAAGCTATCAACTTCTATGACAGATGGAAGTTTGTTCCAGCAATTTACCACCCGCTGGCTAAATGCAAACTTCCGCACATCTATCCTACAAATGTCTTTCCTCAATTTGAATTTATGCCCTCTCAGGTAATTATTCTGAGCAAGAGGAAGAATCCCATCAGCATTGAGCATGCTCAAACCATTCAAGGCTTTATACACCTCAATCAGATCACCTTGCAGGTGCCTAGTCTCCAGGCACTGTAATTTGCAAAACTTAAGCCTTTCTTTGTAAGAGCAACCCTTTGTTCTGTTCACTAATCTTGCTGCCCTTCTCTGTACTCGTTCCAACAGCTCTACATCCTTCTTAAAATGAGGCCTCCAGACCTGTATACAGTACTTAAGGTGTGGCCTGACCATCGTCTTATACAAGGGGATAATCACCTCCTTATCCCTGCTAGAAAAATTCCTGTATATCATTGACAAGACACCATGAGCTACTCTTGCACACCATCTGCACTGCTCAGAAAACTTCATATCTGCCTGCACAATTACCCCCACGTCCTTTTCATTCTTTACCACTGTCAGTGTGGTACCAGTGAGTTGATACGTTACTCTGGGATTACTGCTTCCCATATATAGTACTTTACATTTGTCAATATTAAACATCATTTCCATCTCTCAGCCCATCTACTCAACTTTTCTAGATCCTGTTGCAGCAGTGTACTGTCATTAGTGTCATTAACAACGCTGCCAACCTTCGTATCGTCTGCAAACTTGGACATTAAGCCTGTTATACACTCATCAATATCATTTATAAATACAGAAAACAACAATGGACCCAACACCGAACCCTGAGGGACTCTACTAATAACATTAGTCCACGAAGAGCAGTGTCCATTGATTACCACTGTCTTCTCCCACTCAACCATCCCTTTATCCATAGCAGCAATTCGACAAACAATGTTCGACAAACATTTGACTCCATTATGTAATTTTAATATTTCCAATTTGGAAGTAAACAAAATTACAACACAGAAGTTTCAGTCCTTTATCTTCAAACAATGTTTTATTGTATACAGTAGCTCCTCGTGGGATTGAGCCAAATGCTTTGCTGAAAACTAAGTAAACAAGTCAAAATTATCTCCTACATCCAACTCATGAGTGACTGTCAAAATAGGTGATCAGGTCTTCAGGTCTAAACATGATCTTCCCTTTATATACCATGCTGTGTTTCCTTCTGAATTCTATTTCTATCTAAATGACTTGTAATGCACTCTTTATTAATGCTTCCATGGTTTTTCCTTTCACCGAAGTCAGGCTGGGTGGGTGGTAATTATCCACTTCACTTGAAGTCACCTTTATATATTGACAATACATTGGCACATCTCAAATCCAAGAGAATAACTCTTGAATCTAGTGACAACCTCAAAATTAACCTGAGTAGTTGAATGCACTCTCTTTCCACCTCCCTCAAAATTTAATGGATACATGCCATCAACTCAAGGAGCCATAATTGCTTTAAGGCTCAAAAGTTTTTCTTATAAATAATTTAAAATTTCAATATCGCCAATTTCATGCTTTCCATCTTCACTAGCACAGTTTCTCCTCACCACGAAGGGTCTTTCTTCTGTAAATATCAATCCAAAGTACCTGTTCAATTCACCTACAACATCAGCAGGGTTGTCTATATCTTTCCTGCATCCATTATGCAAGAGTTTATCTGATTTGCTCTTTTCTTTTTAATATTTGTGTATGAGAAGAACTTCTTGACTAGTATTCATGATGAGATAAACTCCTGTTTTGCCCGTTCTTTACTCTCTTTGCCTGTTGTTATTTGTTTGTTATTTGGTTTTTTGGAGCATTAGCAACTAAGGCCATAATTGCTACGGGGATATGTGGTGGTCATTCCTTGACCTTTCTGCATCCTCCGTATTATTTGGTGGTCACAGGCTCGAACTCCGGTCTAATCAAGAAGCGTGTGCTACGCACTGCTGCTCCTGCCCACCTGGCTACGGAGGCACCCTCCTTGCCTGTGGTATTGTTACAAATCAGTTTGTAAACATTATAGGCTTTAATCGCTTTGTTACTTTTCCATGCCGTCGTTTTTTTGTTCTATTAAACTAGCTAGTTCATTATGGGGTACTTATTGTGGTACATACCAGAATCCTTCTTGTGCTACATTTTCTTACTCTGGGGAGAATTTTTCTCAGTGTTGTTAACAGGAGTGACAAACTACAGGGATGGAACACACTTAAACAGAAAGAGTGCAAAATATTTGCTGAATGAGACAGTGCTGGGTGAGTTGAAAAACTGCTAGCTCTTGGGGGCGGGGTGGGGTGGGGTGGGGGGAGATACACAGAATAATAGATTAACAATAGCCACAGGCAGAGTTTAAAGTGATTTTTGCACTGCTTCTATTAAAACATGGAGCAGCCTGAAAGCAAGGTGTTAGGAATTTCAAAACCTGCTGTGGGTTCTCATTGCACAAACAAATACATGGGCTTTCTTAGGGCAAATATAAGTGTACACTAATGCACTAGTAATGTGTAAATAAATTTGTCAAATTTGAAGTACTGATCAAATCATCAAATGTAGATGTGGTGATATCAGAGAAATGGTGTAAATCAGATATAAGGAGTTGAGAATTTGAATATGGCGATGTACAGAAAGGACACAATGTATAGCTCTATATACTGTGTCCACAAGTGTATAAAGGCCACAAGTGTAGATTATAGTGTAGTCTGCATGGTGTGCCTTAGAGGTGTGTTTCTCTGTTGTTCATCTTGCCTCTTTGCTTTTGGACCCTTGGAAGGCCAAGGTCCCACCATTGCCTGTCCTTCACCCAAGTGTCTAGTGGACCAGGTAGGGTTGCACGTCTTTGGCTTGGAAAAGAAAAAAAAAAAAAAAAACAGAAAAAGAAAAGAAGAATTTTTTTTTTAAGTGAAACTTCTTTAGGTACACCCCAGGCAGTTTTCACAAGGGAATAACTTGCATCTATGGAGTGACAAAAATTGCCACAAAAATGCAACACAAAATTACGTACAGCGTATATAGCAGCAATGCATGATGCAATCAGTACCCCAACAGTGTGGCCACAGTGTAACTCGCACATGTGTTGCATTTGCATTTTATATCACTATATCATAGCTTCTAGCATGATATAGTGATATACCATTTTTACAAATTTAAAAACCAAAATTTTTTTTTCATCATTCTCTATCATATTTCATAAAAAATTTCGACAGAAAAAAATTGTAAATTCAACATGTCGAAGACTAATAGTGAGCATTGCAAGGCATATAGACCAGATATATGTGCAATGCGGACCACCAAAACCACCTCCATTGAGTACAAAGAAGAGATCTGTAAAAACTTTGTAATAAATTTGTAAAACAATTGTAAAATATTAAACCACTATAACATTGAAATAATAAACATTTCAAAAGATTCTAAAGAAGTTTCACTTAATTTCTGCTATGCATGCTCGGCACATAAACATGAGTTTTAAATTTTAAATTTATTTTAATTTTGACTGGGACTCCCTGGAGTTACTCTTTCCTATTAAGAGGTTTAGGATCTTCTTTTGGTTGAGAACTTTAGAATATCTGCATGGAATAGGCTGTAATACACATCATGGAAGTTAACTACTTGCTTCTTGTTGATTGCTATGCTTTAATGAAATAGGCTTCTTTGAAGGTTCTTCTTCTGGAGTATGATGAATCTGTTGTCAGAAGTATGGCGTTGGAGAAATCCAATATACCTTTGCAGCAAAGGGTGTGTGCATCTGTTTCGGAATTTTTGATTCTACCATGTTGAGTTGTGACTGTTCTCATATCCCGTTTGTTGAGTCTTCTGTGTGTTTCTCTGATGTGGGTTAAGTTTCATGAGCATTACATAAAGTACACGGAGCAGCTAGGGTTAGATCTTTGATACTAGTTCCTGGATAGTTTCTGTTTCAGAGATTGGGTTCCTGCATAGAATGTGGGTTTTTGATAATTTGGCTACGATGCAATTCCTGCAATGGAATAATGACTTAGTCTTAGGTTTGTCTTCTTTCTTCTGTGGAGGTCTGGAACTATTGTTTAGAGTTTTGTTGATGCTGTCTGCTAATGCTAGAAGATAATGATTCTTTAAAGCTATTGCTTTTATGGTTGAGATTTTAGTGGAAAAGGATATTACAGGTTCAAACTCCTAATGTTTCTGCATATAGTGATACTAAATACATTTAGTATTTAGTATCACTATATGCAGATTTTTTAATTTTTTGTAATTAAATAATTAACAAACATTTCACGACAATGGCTGCATATTTTTTTTAATTTATAAACAATAAGTGGTAAAGAAAATATGATAAAAAGAATAACATCTTACCTTAATGAACACTTTACGTAATGCAAATTCAGTACTTTTCATATAAAACTTCTTCTCTATCTAGATATAAAAAAATAACAACTTCAAAATTTTTTCAAAAGTATAGAGGGAATAAAATAAAAATATAATCACAATAAAAACTTCACTAAATCAGAATTCACTCATTTGGACCCTCTATAATTCACATTACTATATTTTTTTAATATATATTTTATTTATGCAGAACAGATATTTTTTCCTAAATAATCCAAATCAAAATCTAAATCAAAGAAATTTAATGGTACAATTCCAAACTTTTCAAAATGGTTTTACGACAACTTGATAAACAAAGTAAAATCATTTAAAAAATGAAAGGTAAATAAAAACATTAAGACATTCTTATTATTGGATAAGGCACCTTCACATCTTTCTGATGAATTTTATCATGCGATAATGGCAACCTCGAGTGCATTTTCGTAAATTCAAGTACCACAGCCCTCATACAACTTAATGATCGGGACTAGCAGAAGAAGCAATGCTTTCAGAGCTGCTAAGTGGGACTTTCTTTATTGCTTAAAAATTGTTTTTCTACAACTTTTGATTTAAAATTGGTAGTGTGGTTATTGTTTATGATTCTTTAAGTCTGATGGTGAATTTGTTTGTTACTTGGCCTTGCAGCAAAACACAGTCAACTTCTGCCACCATTATGTATTGAACTGATAAGAATGTTCGAACTTTGCTGCCATTGTTATAGTATTACTGAGTGAGTGGTAGAGGAATTTGAGTGGTTTAACTATGATAAATAGTTAGCTTGAAAATTCAAATCACATAGGTTGGTGTTAGTAGAATAACTTTTTATTATATATTATAATTAACTTAACCTTAAAGCATAATGGCACAGCCTAAATACATATAATGTAAAATTGGTAGCATGGTAAGAACATTGCTGCCTAACTGGTGAATTGAAATAGGATTATTATTGCATTTAACTGTTGATTTAAAATTAAAAATGTAATTTCTGATTCTGTGATTACATTGGTGAATTTGTCTGCTACTTATCATTCATAACAGCTTAAGAAACCACAGGTGACTTCTACCACCACTGTTTCGTATCAATAAGAACATTTGAATTTTGTTGCCATTATTACAGTATTGAGTGCAGTGTAGGGAAATACTGGCATTTTAATTGTGGCAAATAGGTGGCTGTGAAGTACGAAAGTTCGAATCATGTATGTTGGCATTAATCAGATAAATTTATTATTAGCATTAGCATTAGTAGAGGCATTTGATGCAAGAAAGCAAGCTTATGCAGCATCAGCCAAAAAAAAAAAAAAAAAAGTAACATAAGTAACATTATCTATTAAAATTACTTAGAACATACAAATTGGCATTAGTTGAAGCATATGATGCAAGAAAGGAAGCTTAAATAGCATCAGTCGAAAAAAAAAAAAATAAAATAAATAAAAATAATAAATAAAAGATATAAAAAAAAAAAAACCCCTTCCCATTTCACCCATCCAGTCACTCCAAATGTTTGTCTATTTCAGATTTAAATTTATTTAAGGCTATCAACTTTCACAAAAACAGATGGAAGTCTGTTCCATCAATCAACTACCTGCTGGCTAAAGGCAAACTTCCGCACATCTATTCTACAACTAACTTTCCTCAATTTGAGTCTATGCTCCCTAAAGTTCTTAATCTGAGCAAGCGGAAGTATCCCTTCAGCATTGAGCCTGCTCAAACCATTCAAGGCCTTGTACACCTCAATCATATCTTATTGCAGGTGCCTAGTCTCCTGTGATAAGCTGCAATTTGCAGAACTTCTGCCATTCTTCATAAGGTCCCCCTTTGTATCTCTCACTGATCTTACTGCCCTTCTCTGTACTCATTCTAGCAATCTACGTCCTTCCAAAAATCAGTCCTCCAGACCTGTATGCAGTACTCAAGGTGTGGCCTGACCATTGCCTTATACAAAGGTATAATCACCCCGTCTCTGCTAGAAAAATTCCTATATATCATTGACAAAACTACATTACCTGCTCTGGCAGCCCATCTGCATGCTCAGAAAACTTCATATCCGTCTGCACAATTACCCTGAGCTCTTTTTCATTCTCCACATCCCTGAGTGTAGTACCACACAGTTGGTACATTTCTCTTGGGATACTGCTACCCATATGCAGTACTTTCCATTTGTCAATATTAAATTACAATTTCCATTTCTCAACCCATCTACCTAACTTTTCTAGATCCTGTTGCAGTAGCATACTGTCTTTACTATCATTAACAACCCTGCCACCCTTTGCATCATCTGCAAACTTGGACATTAATAAGCCTGATATACCTTCATCAATACCATTAATAAATACAGAAAACAACAATGGGCCCAGCACCGAACCCCGGGGGACTCTACTAATAACATTAGTCCATGTAGAGCAGTGTCCATTTATTAACACTCTCTGCCATCTCCCACTCAACCATCTCTCTATCAATTGCAGCAACTTACCCTTAATGCCATACCACTCCAATTTGTACAGCAGTATTCCATGTGCAACAGTATCAAAAGCTTTCCTGAAATCCAAGTATATGATATAAAAATTATTTTTTGCATCAGTTCCTTTGTGACCACATCATAGTATCAAATCAAATTGGTCAGACAAGACTTCCCCTTAACAAATCCATACTGTGTCTGAACTATTAATGCAGTCTTGTCTAGGTGATCCTGCATCACTTCTTTAACCAGTTACACCATCATTTTACTGGAACAGAAGTTAAACTAACAGGTCTATAATTATTTGTGTCACCCTTTGAACCTCCTATGTCAATTGGAGATACATTTGCACCTGAAAGCATCTGCAATTCTGCCCAGACACGATAGAAAGGATTATATGATGAGAGCAATGTCAATCAATTCAGCCCTGGGTAGATGTGCAAAACTCATGGAATAGAATTTTTTGCAGTGTGAACTCTGCTGTGTTAACAGGACAAAATTCTTCAATTAAATAGAAAGGGGTGCAAGAATAATTGCTTATGCTATCAAACAATGTTAGGTGGGTCAATAAAATGATAGCATGAGGGGAGGGGGGGAATACAGACTAACAGATTAACAATAGCTGCAGTCTGGAAAGCAAAGTGCCAGGGAATTCAAGGACTGCTAAGAGTCATCAAGTAAATATATGGGCTTTGTTAGGGTAACTAAACTAAGAGTAAAAACAGGTACATATATACTTGCAAGGAAACTAATTCTAGGAGCATAGTAAATAATTTGATGAATTTGAAATGCTGGTCAAGACATCAAATGTGGACACTGTTGGAAAATATCAGAGACGTGGTGTCATTCAGATATAAGGGATACAGAATTTGAATATGGTGAGTACAATTTGTACAGAAAGAAAAACCTATAGTGTTGCTTGTCAGGTGGCACCAGGGTCCTCCCAAATCTATATAGAATATTCTGTGATGGAGTACAAACTCTGTTACAGCCAGAGATAGTGAAGTATTAGTGTAGTCTGCATAGTGTAGAAAATATTTTAATGCAGTCTGCATAGGTACAAAAAGGAGAGGGAGGGGTTATGCTCTTAGTTAGGAAGCACAAAATCTAATGCAGTGCATCTAGTGACATTGGTGGCCAGTGCAATGCTGGGTCAGTTTGGTGTGACAATCACTGGGAAAATGAATATAAAAGTAGGAGTATGTTATGTTGTTGTTTGTTTGATATTGGTGCAATGGCTACTACGGCCATAATGCACCTATTACAATATTAGTTGGTACAGGTTTGGTATACTAAACAGAAGAGTTCAGATCAGATGGTATTTGTTTATTATTTTCAGGAAAGTAAAAAGATCATTTATATCTTGTCAGTCTTCAAGAAACTGCAGTAAAGTAAGTTGAATGGAGGAACATAGTTGGGAGGAGAAAGCTGTTTGTCATTCTCTCAAGTATAATGGGCATTCAATGATAAGGTGTCTTACTGTCCCGTGTGAGTAGGCAACTATGAGTTAGGTGGGTATGCCCAGTCCACAATCTAGCAAGTACAACTTCTTCCTTCCTATTCCCTCTTAGGCTTGATGGCCACTGCTTGTGATCATTTTAAATCTGGAACAGTTTATTGCTTTTGTTTTCCGCTATATGGATAGCCATTTTTTTCCTACCGGTACATTGTATGATGTGTTTGTAATTGCTGTAAGGTATCTGGATGTCTGATGTTATGTGACTCGCATTCTTGGCAGAAAAATCTGCTTTTTCATTTCCTGTTATTCCAGAATATCCAGGTATCCAACAGTATTTTTTGCATGTTTGTAAGAAACAGCACTAAATTTATTTAAATTTGTTGTAAAAAGGAATGACGAAGAAAGTTGACACTGAACAGCAGATAGAGCACTTAAGGAATTGGTATAGATAATGGTTTGAGGGTATGAAGTCCATTTTACATTCTCTAAAGCCATCAGGATAACAAACAGTTCTGCAGTGTAAGTGCTACTTAATATTGAAATTGGAAGTGCACTCTTTCCCCATTGTTGGAAAGGTTTATCAAAGTGTGCCATGGGTATTTGCCATGGCAGTGTAGCCATGCTTTCATTTGAAATTATGTTAACTATATTTAGTTGCGAACATGTTTAAGCTTTGTAACATAATGCTGCATAGTTTATTTTGCAAAGGTTTATTTTTATGCAATTATCCTATTTTGGTGTGAACCAAAATAGGATAATTGCATAAAAATAAAGATATTGATATATGGGAAATTGCTGATTTTAGCTGCATAGTTTAATAGCAGAGCAGGCAAATGAAAGCGTACGAGTAGTTCGTGTGCTTCGATATAAAGACTCTGAACTGGTGATGTATGAAAAGCATCTAAGGCAATTCAGAGAGCATTGTGATGTACACAGGGTCAAGCCATTTTAATACACTGTCTGGCTGAGGCATATACCAGGAGACCCATAGTCTAGTCTTGATCTAATTAGTGAATGGTACAGGTGTAGCAGCATGTACCGACCTGCAGCCCAAGAAATAGCAGAAATTGCCCTAAGCAAATTCAGCTTTCTTAGACAGGTTGTACAGATATGCTTAATATGCTTCAAACAACTTAATTTTTTGGAGCATAATTAGTCCAAAAAATCTAAAACTATGTTGAAAAGTAACTGGATGAGAGTTGAGTTGTAAATCTGGATCAGGATATAAGTTCTATTTACAGCAAAAATGAATTGCTGTTGTTTTTTGCTTTGAGAGTTGATAACCATTATTTTTTGCTCACTGAACAAGCTTGTTAATTGTACCTTGAAGCTGTCTTCAATTACATGCATATTTTGAGAGTGGCATGAGAGAGTGAGATTGTCAGTGTACAGATATGTTTCAATTGTGTCAGGAATGCATTTGGTAATTGAATTCATCCTGATGGAGAAGTGTGTGGCACTGAGCACAGAACCCTGGGTGACCTACTATTCTTGCCCAAGTGTTTGGGAGAGAGCAGAGTGATACCAGAAAGGATCTACTGCTCAAAAAGCTCTGGATAAATTTTGGAAAATGACCTTGAAGACTGGATTCATAGAGATTGTGAAGAATCCCATATCAAGACATATCATCACTAAGTGTTCATTCCTGAGAAATTCATTTTGAATGTTTCCTTCAGCTTTAACCATGATGTCAAGTGTTGAGCTACTCCTTTGAAAGCCATATTGATTTTGACTTTGGTTGTTTTCAGACTTTAGGAACCATGTCAACCTGGCATGGTTGACATGGTTCCTAAAAATTAATTAATTTTTCTAATGTTTTTTTTCCTAAATAGCTAGTTAAAGCAACAGGTCAGTAATTTGTCTTGTCCTTTCCTGGTTTTTGGGAATAATAATACAATAGAATGACCAGCTAGTAGGGTAGTAATTCTCGTAAAAAATTCTATCATACAGTTTTAGAAAAGCAGACTGGGACCCTTCACTCAAATGATATAATATGGCATAATAGATTCCATCAGGCCAGCAGCACCATTCTTTGATCGTAAGGGTCATGGTAAAGGATACATTATATGTAAGCTGGCGTGTAGTATTAAAATTCAGATTATATTTTTCTTTCTGCTTGTACTTTACATGACTGATAAGTTGGCGCTTAGGCAGTTACAGCTGAGAGTGTTTTAAATGGTTCACCTAATGAATTGGCAATTTTGAGAGGATTAAGGATTTCTTTCACTTTTAGAAATAATATAGGAGTGGTTATAGGAGGGTGTTCCCATTAATTCTCCTGACTTTAATCCAAACAGTTTTGATGTCTGTGGTTCTGTTTATAGTGGAGGCATATCAGAACCATCTCTCATTTTTACTCATTTGCTGTATATAATGAGCTTTAGCTCTTGCTTTCTTAAACTGTATCAGATTAGCAGTGGTTATGTGTTTGCAAAATAAATTCCATTACCTATTCTTCTCTTTTTTGGCATTGTTAGGGGCTCCATTCCACCACATTTTCAGGTGGGAGCAGGTTTTCGTGGATGATTTAGGTATGGCAGTTTCTGCAGCTGTCATTATTTGCTGAGTGATGTAACTTACTGCAGAGTCAATGGTGAGAAACTCAATGGGAATATCTAAATGTGTCAATTTTTGATATTTCATCCAGTTAACTTTGTCAAACTTCCAGACTGTTTTTATTCGGTTTGAGAATGAGCGTTAGTCAAAAGTATGCATATTACTGGAAAGTGGTCACTGTTGCGAAGGTTGTCAGTAACTGTCCAATTAATAAGTGGAAATAAATTTGACGAGCATATTGAAAGGTCAACTGCAGAAGTTAACCTTGAGGAGAGATACACGTATGTGTGCCTGCCATTGTTTAACAATGTTAAGTTGTGCCTTTTGAGGGGTTCCCATGCTTGCCTGATAGCTCCATTAAGAGTCTCAGCTAGTGAGTATTCCCTGGCGTACCACCACATGGCCAAGGTTGGGAGTCAGTGGGCAGAGGACCAGGTGTTATTATTATTATTATTAGGCATATGGTGCAAGGAAGCCTGAGGCTTATGCTGCACCAGCCAAAAAAAAAAAAAAATTCCACATTACCCAGAGAGAGAGAGAGAGAGAGAGAGAGAGAGAGAGAGAAGTAGAAAGGAATCACCAAGAAAGCAAGAAAGAAAGAAAAAGAAGAATGATGATATCCAGCTCAGGACCCTGGGTTTGCCAAGCCCATACTCACCAGATGTGAGCCCCTGGGGTTATCTGCTCCATAGCTGCAAAGTGGTCAGGTGCTGGCACTAACACACCAACACTTGCTGGTCTTGGCCTTATGCCTTTTCAGATGTTACAGCAGCAGCATATAGGAGAAACCCCGGAGACCGCAATTAAAACAAACACACTTTCACACATTGACCTTGAGCCTTTCAAGAAATTTTTCAATTAACTGACTTCTCTTATCAAGATGTAAGGAACACCATAGGGAGTGATGCCCATTCCAGTCACTCAAGATACAAAAAGGTGATGGCAGCTGAGTAACAAAATCATCCAAATCAGCAAAAGCATATGATTGATTGGGTGAAGGGTATAAAGAAACAACTGTTATTGCTATCCTGACCATAACTTGGGAAGCGATTGTTTCTAAAGTTGTTTGCAGAGGGATAGGTCTGAAGGAAATTCTGGAGTTTACTAGCAATGCTACCCATCCATGGGCAATATCAGAGTTCTTTCTAAGTATTATGTGATATTTTATTCTCATAGATATTTGAAGGGTAAAGTTTGTTTCCTTACCCTTCAAATATCTATGACAAAGAAAAGTAGGCTGATATTTGGTAATTAGGTCATAAACTTTGTTGGAGCTTCCTTGGACTCAGGGAAGGTCCCCAGGGACTGGAGGTGTGCAACTGTATCACCAATTCACAAAGGGGGGTTCAAAAGGTGACACAAGTAACTATAGACCTGTTAGTTTAACTTGTGTTCTGGGTAAAATAATGGAATCACTAGTTAAAGAAGCATTGCAGGATCATCCAGACAAGACTGCAGTAACAGTTAAGACACAGCATTGGTTTGTTAAAGGGAGGTCTTGTCTGAACAATTTGGTTGGATACTATGATGTGGTCACAAAGGAACTGAATGCCAAAAATAATTTTGATATCATACACTTGGATTTCAGGAAAGCTTTTAATACTGTTGCACATGGTAGACTGCTGTACAAATTGAAGAGATATGGCATTAAGGGTAAGTTGCTACAATGGATAAAGGGATGGTAGAGTGGAAGACAATAGAGAGTGTTAATAAATGGTTACTGGCTCTTCGTGGAGTTCCTCAGGGTTCGGCCCATTGTTGTTTTGTATATTTATTAATGATATTGATGAAGGTATATCAGGTTTAATGTCCAAGTTTGCAGTTGATACAAAGGTTGGCAGGGTTGTTAAGGACAGTAAAGACAGTATGCTACTTCAACTGGATAAAGATAAGTTCGGCAAATGGGCTGAGAAGTGGCAAATGAAGTTTAACATTGACAAATGCAAAGTACTGCATATGGGTAGCAATAACCAAAAAGAAACATACCAACTGTGTGATATTACACTCAGGGAAGTGGAAATTGAAAAAGACCTGGGGGTAATTGTGCAGTCAAATATAAAGTTTGCTGAGCAGTGCAGACAGGCTGGTCATGGATTCTTGTCAATGATATATAGGAATTTTGCTAGCAGGGACAGGGAGATGATTAACCCATTATACAAGGCAATGGTCAGGCCACACCTAGAGTACTGTGTACAGGTCTGGAGGCCTCATTTTAAAAAGGATGTAGAGTTGCTAGAATGAGTACAAAGAAGGGCAACAAGCTTGGTGAGAGGAACAACAGGGTGCTCTTACCAAGAAAGCTTGAGTTCTGCAAACTGCAGTGCCTGGAGAGTAGGCACCTGCGAGGTGATCTGATTGAGGTGTACAAGGCCCTAAATGGCTTGAGCAAGCTGAATGCTGATGGGATTCTTCCTCTTGCTCAGATTAAGAACCTGAGGGGGCACAGATTCAAACTGAGGAAAGACAGTTGCAGAATAGATGTGCGGAAATTTGCCTTTAGCCAGAGGATAGTTGATTGGTGGAACAGACTTCCATCTTTTGTTGTGGAAGTTGATAGCCTAAATAAATTTAAGGCTGAGCTGGACAGGCATTTGGAACGAATGGAGGGGCAAAATGGGAGGTTTTTTTTTGGCTGATGCTGCATAAGCTTGCTTTCTTGCATCATATGCCTCTACTAATGCTAATGGTCTAAATTAGCTAGGAGTCAGCGACAATCCCACTGAATGATTCTATACATGCTTGAGGATTATCAGGTGTGTCTACTTGCCTACAGGATTCAGTTTGTTTACACCTGTCTATTCTTATTTTTTATTTATTTATTTTTTTTCCCTTTTTGGGAATATTGGTCTACTGATGTCTATGTCTTCCTCTGCATGAATTTCAAGAAATGGATCACCCTCATGATTTTATGTCTATGGTATCAGTACTGAATTTTTGATTCCCTCCTTCAGAATCTGTTTGCTTTACTGGTTGCTGTACAGAGTTTTTATTTGGCATCATCAGTATTGTATTTACTGAAAGAGTTTTATGCTGTTCAGTAGGATGTTCTTTTAGCAAGGAAAGGACTGATCTTTCCCAGCCAAGTTTGTCAGGCTTGGAGGAATTGAACAATCAGCCTGTACTGTTATGGAGTCTTGTTGCTTTTGCACAACTGAAGCATAGGAGAGTGTTATTTTTGGACACTAAAATCTGTTGGCACCTCCGTAGCCAGGTGGGCAAGAGCAGCAGTGCGTAGCACACGCTTCTTGATTAGACTGGGGTTCGAGCCCGTGACCACCAAATACGGAGGATGCGGAAAGGTCAGGGAATGACCACCGCATATCCCCGGAGCAATATGGCCTTACTTGCTAATGCTCCTAAAAACCAAACAACATCACTAAAATCTGTTTTTTTGATTCATGGTATGGCACTGTGTTCAACTCTGCACTTTTGAATTCTCTTTTCTCTCTGCCAAATGATTTTCTTGGAAATCTGAACAGCACTGCATTTTGGAAATACAGTCTGAGTGAACGTGCTCTTTTGAACCACAGGAGGTACAGGTAGTTACACCTCTGCAGACTGCTTGGGAGTGCCCAAATTTCTGGCACTTAAAATGTCTGACCGGGTTAGGAATGTCAGGTCGAATTTTACTTCTCATATTAGCATTAGCTTTAGTAGAGGCATATGATGCAAGAAAGCAAGCTTATGCAGCATCAGCCAAAAAAAAAAAACAAAAAACACCCCACTTCCACTTCACCCCTCCGTTCGTTCGAAATACCTGTCCAGCTGAGCCTTAAATTTATTTAGGCTATCAACTTCCACTACAAGAGATGGAAGTCTGTTCCATCAACCAACTACCCGCTGGCTAAAGGCAAATTTCCGTACATCTATCCTACATCTGTCTTTCCTCAATTTGAATTTATGCCCTCTCAGGTGATTATTCTGAGCAAGAGGCAGTATCCCATCAGCATTGAGCATGCTCCAACCATTCAAGGCTTTGTACACCTCTATCAGATCACCTCGCCGGTGCCTAGTCTCCAGACACTGTAATTTGCAAAACTTAAGCCTTTCTTCGTAAGAGCAACCCTTCGTTCCGTTCACTAACCTTGTTGCCCTTCTCTGTACATGTTCCAGCAGCTCTAAATCCTTCTTGAAATGAGGCCTCCAGACCTGTATACAGTACTCTAGGTGCGGCCTAACCATTGCCTTATACAAGGGAATAATCACATCCCTATCCCTGCTAGAAAAATTCCTGTATATCATTGATAAGACACCATGAGCTACTCTTGCAGCCCGTCTGCACTGCACAGAGAACTTCATATCTGCCTGCACAATTACCTCCAGGTGCTTTTCATTCTCTACCACTGTCAGTGTAGTACCACAGAGTTGATACGTTGCTCTGGGGTTGCTGATTCCCATATGTAGTACTTTACATTTGTCAATGTTAAACTTCATTTGCCACCTCTCAGCCCATCTGCTCAACCTTTCCAGATCCTGTTGCAGCAGCATAGCGTCAGTAGTGTCCTTAACAACCCTGCCAACCTTTGTATCTGCAAGCTTGGACATTAAGCTTGATATACCATCATCAATATTATTTATAAATACAGAAAACAACAATGGACCCAACACTGAACCCTGAGTGATTCCATTAATAACATTAGTCCACGATGAGCAGTGTCCATTAATTACCACTCTCTGTCTTCTGCCACTCAACCATCCCTTTATCCATAGCAACAATTTGCCACCAATGCCACACTGCTCCAATTTGTGCAGCAGTCTTCCGTGTGCAACAGTATCAAAAGCCTTTCTAAGATCCAAATATATAATATCAAAGTTATTCCCTGCATCCAATTCTTTTGTGACTACATCATAGTATCCAATCAAATTGGTCAGGCAAGACCTTCCCTTAACAAAACCACGCTGTGTCTGAGCTATAACTGTATTTTTGTCAAGATGATCCTGCAGTGCTTCTTTAACAGTGCTTCCATTAATTTTCCTGGAACAGAAGTTAAACTCACAGGTCTATAATTACTTGTGTCAGCCTTTGATCCTCCTTTGTGAATTGGGGTTACATTTGCACGTCTCCAGTCTGTGGGTAACCTCCCCTGAGTCCAGCTCTCATAATTATGGCTAACAGATTGCTTACTTCCTTTGCTGCCTCCTTTAATATAACTGGATAGATCCCATCCACCCCAGGTGCCTTTCTGGTATTGATCTTCAACCATTTCGCCTCCAATTTACTCTCAATTATTACAAGATCATCTAGCTCACTGCCAGTGTTTACTTCATCTATGGCATTCCTCTTCCTGAATAACTCATGTGTGAATGTAGATGCAAAATATTGATTTAGTTTGTTAGCTACCTGAGCAGGATCATGAACAGTTGAACCATCGATATCAAGTGGACCAATCTGATTCATTCCCTTCCTTCTAGAGTTTACATAACTAAAGAACTCCTTGCTGTTTTTCTTTGCATCCCTTGCCAAAGATTTCTCGTGATCTGCCTTCGCCTGCCTAACCTCCTTTGTAACTTGGTTACAGATCAACTTATATCTATCATAGGCTTCTGTGTCATATGTTAATTTATATGTATCCCATGCATTTTTCTTCTCTGTCATATGTCTCATTAGTTCATCTGACATCCATTTAGGCCTGAACCTTGAACAATATTTCTTAGTTGGTATGTAAAGCCTAGTAGCTTCCAAGATAAGTTCTTTGAATGCTTCCCATTTTGAGTTTACTGTTGGTAACGTCATCAGTTGGTCCCACTGTATAGAATTTAAATACTGTCTCAGATCATCGTAGTCACCTTTACGAAAGCAATAACCCTTCCCTTTACCCCTGATGGTAGTTACCTCCTTGAGTAAATCCCACTTCAGCACACTGTGATCACTGCCACCTGTGGTTCCTGTATCTGCAGACTCTTAATGCATGAAGAATCATTACTGATAATCAAATCAAGAGTATTACTCCCTCTAGTTGCCTCCCGAGCAGCTGATTTAGAAAACAATCATCCAATAAATCCACAAAAGCCTTGCTAGTGTGTGAGTGACCAACCCACAAATTCCAGTCAATATCTGGGAAATTAAAATCCCTCATTATAAGACTCTCTGATTTTCTGGCCCACTCTATTTCCCTGTACAGTTTCTTATTATACTCATCAGAGTCATTAGGCCTATAGCACACTCCTACTCTCAATTTTGATCTCCCAATGCTTATGTCACACCAAACTGACTCGACACTGCACTGTCCAGCGATGTCAACTGGCTTCACTTCCTTGGATTTTATGTGTTTCTTAACTAATAGCATAACCCCTCCTCCCTTCCTATCCTGTCTATCCTTTCTGTAGACGATGTACTCCCCAAATTCCAGTTCTGCATCCCTTATATCTGTGTGACACCACGTCTCTGATATCCCAACAATATCCACCTTTGATGCTTTGAGCAATACCTCAAATTCATCAAATTTATTTACCAAACTCCTAGCATTAGTGTACACGCAAGTATACATGCACCTGTTCTTTTTCTTAGCTACCCTAACACATGTGTTTACTTGTACCCCAATGACTCCCAGCAGTCTCTGAAATACCTGCATCTTATTTTCCAAACTGCTGCTCATTCCAATAGAAGCAGTGCAAGAATCACTTTCACCTCTGCCTTCGGCTACTGTTAATCTATTAGTCCTTGAATTCCCCCAATCTAGCAGTTTTCCGACCCGCCTAACACTGCCTCAATAGCAATAGCAAACATTCTTGCACCCGTTCTATTTAAGTGTATCCCATCCCTGTAGAAGCAGTCTCTCCTGTTAACAAGTACAGACCAGGCTGAAAAAAAATTTTACCCCTTGAGCCTTGCACAATCTTTCCAGGGCCGAATTGATCGACAGGGCTCTCATCATATACTCCCTCCTATCATGTCTGGGCAGAAATGCAGACACTTTCAAATTCAACCCTAATTCCCGGCTTTTTTTCAACAGTGACCTGTACTTGTTAAGTAATTCCGCTGGTCTCCTACTCTTAATATCATTAGTGCCTACGTGTACAACTATATCACCTTTTGTGCCCTTAAAAGATGATATCGGCTCTACAACGTCATCAACCTTTGCCCCTGGCAGACATACCCTGGTCCTGGTCCACCTATCATATATCCAGCTATATATCCAGGATATATACTATATATATCTGGATATATACTATATATCCAGTTTTTACCCTTAATGGCAGTATGTTGTATGTAAGAATGATTGTCTGAGTAGCAGTAAATACTCCATATTTCTTGATGACTATTGAAACCTTCAGCCCATTTTTAGAGGGCTGACCACATTTTCAGGACATTTCTGAATTAAAAATTTGGGACAGCTTAATGGGTTGTCTTTGTCAAGGAGTGCAGAATTAGAAAAAGAGGTTCTCAGTTCCTTCTTTTTTCTGCCACTTTTCACTGAATGTATTTATATCATCTCTGGTCGACGGATCTGGATCAAAGGATCCAAAAGTAGTATGTCTGTTGATATCCATCACTGCACATTTTAGCCCTGGAAGAGCAAGTTTCTTCTCCCAGGTTACTGGGCCCGCCATTTAGAAGCAGGAGCAGTGCCACCAGTAACGAAGCAGTTATAGAAGTTAGTAGAGTTTGTTAGTAATTAATATATATATATATATATATATATATATAAAAGCATGTAAGAATAGATAAGTCTGATGAAGTTTGCACAGATGGAGGAGAAAATTACACAAAGTGCCAAGGCCTAGAAGGGTAAGGATAGTAGAAAAAAGAAATATTGTAGATTTGCAAATGAATGTTAATATCCTAATGATATCCTAAGTTATGATGAATTAGGAAAAATTATGGATTGAACTGCAAAGCCAATTAGAAGTGAGGGAGCTGAAAAGTGAAAAGATTAATAACAAATGATTAAACGAAAAAAAGTAATATAAAAGGTGGTAGAGCTGTCATCAGATATGGGTGGGCAAATTTAGTTATAAGTCAAAAACAAGGGTAGCAAAAATGCAAAATCTGATGTCAGCTGAAATAAATATTGATACATGGTCAGGTATTTGGTCAGATCCTGCAACAGGTTCTAGAAAATTTGAGCAGATGGGCTGAGAGGTGTCAACTGAAGTTTAACATTGACAAATGTAAAGTATTGCATATGGGAAGCAGTAACCCCAGACGTATCAACTGTGTGGTACTACATTGACAGTGGTAGAGAATGAAAAGGACTTGGGGGTAACTGTGCAGGCAGATATGAAGTTTTCTGAGCAGTGCAGATGGTCTAGATCATGGTGTCTTGTCAATGATATACAGGGATAAGGAGGTGATTATCCCCTTGTATAAGGCAATGGTCAGGCCACACCTTGAGTACTGTATACAGGTGTGGACGCCTCATTTTAGGAAGGATGTAGGGCTGTTGGAATGAGTACAGAGAAGGGCAACAAGATTAATGAATGGAACACAGGCTTGCTCTTACGAAGAAAGGCTTCAGTTTTGCAAATTACAGTGTCTGGAAACTAGGCACCTGCGAGGTGATCTGATTGAGCTGTATAAAGCCTTGAATGGTTTGAGCATGCTCAATGCTGATGGGATTCTTCCTCTTGCTCAGAATAATCGCCTGAGAGTAGCAGTAGTAGTAGTGGCATGTGATGCAAGAAAGCAAATGTATGAGCTTATGCAGCATCAGCCAACAAAAAAAAAAAAAAAAAAAAATCACACCATTCTCTCCAAATGCCTGTCCAGTTCCTCCTTAAATTTATTCAACCTATCAACTTCCACAACGACAGATGGAAGTTTGTTCCAGCAATTAACCACCCGCTGGCTAAAGGCAAATTTCCGCACATCTATTCTACATCTGTCTTTTCTTAATTTGAATTTATGCCCCCTTCGGTTCGTAATCTGAACAAGTGGAAGGATCCCATCAGAATTCAGCGCGCTCAACCCATTCAAGGCCTTATATACCTCAATCAGATCACCGCGCAAGTGCCTAGTCTCCAGCCACTGCAATTTGCACAACTTAAGCCTCTCTTGGTAAGAGGATCCCTTCATTCCCCTCAACAATCTTGTTGCCCTTCTCTGTACACGCTTAAGTAAATCTACATCCTTCCTAAAATGAGACCTCCAGACCTGTTCGCAGTACTCAAGGCGTTGCCTGACCATTGCCTTACACAGAGGGATAATCACCTCCTTTTCCCTGCTAGCAAAATTCCTATATATCATTGACAAAACCCCATGACCTGCCCTGGCAGCCTGTCTGCATTGCTCAGAGGGCATAAATTCAAATTGAGGAAAGACAGTTGTAGGATAGATGTGCAGACGTTTGCCTTTAGCCAGCATATGGTTGATTGCTGGAACCAACTTCCATCTGTGATTGTAGAAGTTGATAGCTTAAACAGATTAAAGGCAGAACTAGACAAACATTTGGAGCGAGTGAATGGGTGAAATTAGAAGGGTTTTTTTTTGGCTGATGCTTGCTTTCTTGCATCATGTGCCTTTACTAATGCTAATTTCATCAGGGGACTACACCTGAACATATATCAGGAACTGCATTTCTATACTTGTCCATAACAGTGGAAGAGAGTTGAAATAAAGCCAAAAAGCAAAAGTAAATAAAATTAGCACATTCTCTAACTGTATGGACAAGGCAGTCCAAATGCAGTGTCAATGATATGAAAATTATTAAGGTATAAGGATAAGGCTAAAAAATATAATTAAGTGTTTTCAGAGGGAAAAAGATTTCCTAAGCAAAAGGAAGAATCCATCAGAATTTAGCCGGCTCAACACATTCACGGCATTATACATCTCAATCAGATCACCTCAGAAGTACCCAGTCTAGCAGAAACCAAGCAATCTGCAATTAGCAGAAACCAAGCCTTTCTTGGTAAGATGACCCCTTCGTTCCCCTCACCAATCTTTTAGCCTTTCTCTGTACTCACTCAAGCAACTCTACATTCTTCCTAAAATGAGGCCCCCAGACCTGTATGCAGTACTCAAGATGTGGCCTGATCACTGCCATATACAAAGGGATAATCACTTTTTCCTACTAGCAAAATTCCTGTACATCACTGACAACACTCCATGACCTACTCTGACAACCAGTCTGCACTGCTTCACATCTGACTGCACGATTACTCCCAGGACTTTTTCATTTTCTACCACACTTAGTATGTTTCTCTGGGGTTACTTCTACAAATATATAGTACTTTGCATTTGTCAATATTAAACCTCAGTTGCCACTTCTCAGCACATCTGCCTAACGTTTCTACATCCTGTTTGCAGGAGTACACTGCCATTACTGTCATTAACAACCCTGCCAACCTTAGTATCATCTGCACACTTGGATATTAAGCCTGATATACTTTCATCAATATCATTAATAAATATACATAACAACAGTGGCCTCAACACCAAAACCTGAGGGACTCCACTAATAACATTAGTCCACAAAGAGCAGCATCCATTTGATTACCACTGTCTTCTCCTACTCAGCCACCCTTTTATCCATTGTAGCAACTTGCCCTTAATACCAAACTGCTCCAATTTGTACAGTAGTCTTCTATTTGAAAAATAAGAGATTTAACTCATACCTTTTTATAGGAAGTTCTTCGGTTTGACACTCACATCAAATTAATCCAATTAATACATTATATGAAACTAAATTTATGACACGATATTATGGTTTAAAATTGTTAATATATACGGGTTACTTAAAAAAGAATCCTGTATTCAATTTCCATAATTTACTCACTGCCAAAAGGAAGAGCAAAGCAAAGTCGATATACATCAACCCACTACAAACTACACCACCCATCAATAATGGACAGGAAATTGAAGACAATTGTCAAATTTACTAAAATATTTTAGACTAAACTTCTTAATAAGGGACAAAGTTATTTCAAGATGGTCCGTGCTCACAAGAAATAAAATGACACTTAACAATCTCCACTCTCTTTTATGCTAATAATAAGATTCAATTTAGAGTACCCCGATGAGATTATTTTTATTAACCAATGTAAATAATGTTATTTACACATACGCGTAAAGGTCCATGAGTCCGAAATCGTGTATGATCTACGTACATTTCTAGTGTTAGGGTTTACTTCATTTCAAGTGTTTTGGCTATTAGGAGTTTTGTATATTCATATTGTGTATTAATTACTTTAGCCTCATTAAAAAGAAACATATGGTTCTCATGGATGGCATGAAAGGAAAGTTCAGACACACCTGTTATTTTTGGTTTTCTCTTTCGCTCTCGATGTTATTTTTCTTCCAAACACCTGTTCACTATGTACAAATCACAAATCCGCCCTACCATGGAATATTGTTTCCGTATCTGGGGTGGTGGCCCCGAAACCTCTTTTAAGCTTCTAGATTCCATTCAGAAGAGGGCAGTTAGGTTAATTAATGACTCCTCTCTAACAGAGTCTCTCCACTTGCTCTCTCATAGACATACTGTTTCTGCTGCATGCCTTTTCTACAGATACTTCCATGGGCACTGTTCTTCTGAATTGGCTTCTATAATTCCTGCTCTCTCTTTCAAAATAGCACAAACTCGTGCCACCACCAGCCAACATCCATTTACTATTCAACTTCAAACTCACAGAACCAACTTTTCATCTTCCTTGTTTATTCATTCAACTGCCATTTTCTGGAACAACCTTCCTTCATACGTATTTCCTGAAAATTAGTCTACAGAAGTTCTAGTCCAATGTCAACAAATATCTTCTTTCATCTTCTCAACCTCTAACCCAAGCACGGTACTAAGTACTATAGGTTCTAATACCTCTCGTGTTTGGGGTTTACATAAAAAAAAAAAAAATAGCAAAACCAAGCAATAAAAAAATGCACAAATCAAGGGATGACTGTATTCTGTAAAGAGAACTGCTTCAATCAAAGCAATAGAAGCAGTTTAGAGTTGTTTTGCGGTAGAGACTCTAAACAGATCTTCAAAATATCCAGTAGCAATATGGATGGCCAATTCTGATGGTGGAGTTGGTCAAGCTATCACAATATGCTGTTTCTAGCTGATATATATATATATCTATACCCAGAGCCAATAATCTAGTTTAGAGTAAACAAGTGCACAATGTCAAAATCCCTCATGCACTTTGTCCGCAGCTGCAGATGTGTTTGACAACAGTCGACCTTTTATTAAATACAAGCTCCAAGGACTGTGTATCAAGTACCAGAATGATATTTAATCTAATCTTCAGTCTGGTATGAGAACCTTAACCCCTTCATGGATTATCCTGAGATATCTCGTTTTTAGTTTTAAAAGTTATTTGGAACTACAAAATATCTTGGGATACAATAATACCTGAAGCAAACAATAATATCTCCAAATTTACAATTGAAGCTATTTTCTCGGGCATTTATCTGGCTAATTTTGCATTAGCCAGATAAATCCCAAGATTTCTCAGAATTTTCTTACAGCTGGCAGCAGACGACTGGCTTTCATTTTACTTATATTTACTTATTGTACAGCAATGTCAGAACAAAAACGTGCGTTCCTATGTGCCGCCAGTAAGAAAAATAAAATTTGCCGTCCTAAATACTGAAAAACATTAACCAATTAGAAAACAATATTTAAAAATATTTCAGCGCCCTCTTGAACTGCTGCCCATAAGCGATGCTTACCTCAACTATTCGCTTGCAGCAGCCGTGTTTCAAAATGTTGTTAGTTCACGATTATCACTTGTGGCGGAAGGATACTGCTTGTGCGTTCCACTTGATTTTTTAAATTTATTTATATAATGAGTAGTGAAGAGTGTTTTACTTTTCTTTTTTTTTTTAACTCAAGCACTAATTTATTTAAAAAATCTGTATAATTTTCATACTTTTTTGGCATACACGAAATAACTCGGGATAGCCCAAATAGGTTAATTACTCCTATGTATTTTCTACTAAAAAATTTATAAAAAACACAAAAAACTATACAATGAGTATTTGCATTATGCATACTTTAATTCTGTAAAATAAAAAAAGTTGATCCGTTATAGCACATTTTCAGGGAAAAAATGTTCTGGGAAGGGGTTAAACCATTAGCTACTGCCCGGAAGTTGAGATGGTTGACAGTGTGCTGCAAAGGCATCATTTCAGAGATTGTCTCCTCACTGATAGCTGGGTAAGCAAACTAAATTAACATGGAAAGGAGATACCATCTAGATAACTTTCAGTGATGGAGAGAGAGAGAGACTGGAAAGTTGAATATGTACTAATTTCAACTGGAGGTTACCAGATTCTTCAATGTGTCTGAAAGCAACTTTCCTGCAATTACATGTTCCTATATGTAATTGCAGGAAAGATGACAGCTAGCCATAAAATATCCACATAGGCTATCCACAAAATATCCAGATAGTGATCATCCTCTTTCGGCTAACACTGAAAGAGGATGATCACTATCTGGCCTTAACAGTTAAATACAAGAGATAAATGTCTATATCATTACCTTATATTGGCACTCTTATCCGTCACAGTTGCAGTGTTTTGAGATATACAGTACAATTGTATAACTTGAAGACTTAAAACAAAGAAGATGCCAGTAAGAAATATATGCAATTTACATTCTTTTAACCCAAACCCACAAGAGAGACCATTTTCCTAGGTGTACAGAGCATAGCAATCGGATACTGAACAATGGAATTAAGTTTTGTTCTCTGATGAATCAAGGTTCAGCCTGATTCTTGAGTATTACATCTGGAGAGAGAGAGAATGTGGTGTATGATATCAGTCTTTTATCATATAGGAAAAGAACAGTTTCAGTGGTATGGAGAGGCACTATCATTAATGGCTGCACACCCTTCCACGTGTTCAAGAAGAGAACCCTGAACTGTGTGCTCTTCCAGGGCTGTCCCTAGGTAAAGAGTGACCAGGGCAAGTGGTTCTATTGCATCCTCTATTCCACTTTATATATAAAAAATGTCTCTGATATAATATAATATAATACTCTTTTGTTTGCAAAATGTGTTTTAAATAAAAATAATTATTTTTATTTTTTGAAACAGTTGCTAGTGCAGATTTTGGAAACTTCATTCCAGGCACTCATTGTCATATGACCATCTAGAACAGTTATCTGCTTTGAGATATCGGATGATGTTCCCAAACCTTCATCTATAGACTGGATGATTCTTCACCTCATATCTGATCTATAAAAGATCTTAAAGGTTTTTATTATTCCCTAGTCGAGAGGTTGAATCAGTAATGTGGTATTCGAAGGTAAAAAAAAAAACTAATTCAATGTTTATGAAAGTTAACTTTGGATGAGCTGAGCAATTGTCCAAAATCAATGCAATTTTTTTGTTTTTCTTATCCATTTGCAAATCCCATTTATGAAGATAATCTTCAAATAAAGAAGCTGTCATTCAAGCATTGGAAGCATTATTAGCATTTTCAACAGGCAGTTCTTTTACTCCTTTAAAACACCTAGGCGATTTACTTGTGCCTATAACTTGCTTATAATGGCTTCATATTGATTGTTACCATCTTGTTGCATGTGAAAAGAATTTGTAATCCTGTTTAATTTTCTTTCCTGCAGATGCAGAGGAATTTTTAAAAATCATATAATGGTCTTGGGTAGCCCTGTAGTACAACCCTGTTTCATCTGTATTGAAAATGTCTTCAGAATTATAAGTGTTTAACACAGTGTTCCAAGAGGTTTTCAACCAGTTGTCACTGCAGAACCACCGGAATCCTGTTTTTCCTTCGGCGAAGTTTTTTTGTAAACAATATCATAACTTTTCTTCCATCGCCTTAAACTCTTCATGTAGTTTTTCAGCAAAATCATTAGCTTTTAGAAGAATGCTATAATTGATTGGTGCATTAAATGAGGTGGCCAGTTTGAACCAAACGAACAGAGCTTCATCTACTGTTTAGCATTTCCCTTCATGCTTCCTTTTTCTGGTTTCAGTAATCACATTAGTGTTTAATGTGTGTGATGTGATTTTAATAATTTTGATAAAGATGACTGAGGCCCTCCTAATTTTACTGCCGCTTCCTTTTGAGACATATTGCCTAAGTTTAATTTATTGTACGTTTATATAATTCGTAACTTATCTTTTACACTCAAGTTTACACTCTTTCTGTTCACTGACATTTTTTTTTTTGGGGTGGTAAAATTTAAAACACGGTAAAAAAGATAAGCATCAATCAATAACAAAGCACGCGGCAAACAAAAATTGTTTTGATATAGAAATGAAGAGAAGATTTCTGTGAAGGGGAAACACATTTCACCATAATAATGTGAAAACACAGAATTCCAGCCATCGATATTATTGAAAATGCAATAAGATAGAGTTTACTATCCATTTATTGCACTAACAAATTTGCATTAACAGAAAAGCCCAATAAACCAGAAACTGCAAATTGTTTTTATTATTTTATGGTTGTGACCTCTATAAATGTGACCTCCAGACCTTTAGAAAAGAATGTGATCTTTAGAAAAATATCACAGAGCGTTCAAAATTGATTCTTATAACAGAAAATATAATTCTAATAAACAATGAAAGTGTAGCGCATTTTATTGATTTAAATTGTTTCTTAGAATTTGATTGTACAAAGCAGCTGATTCTAATAACCAGTGATCACTATAACTGGTGCTTACTGTAACTATAGTTAGAGGTAAAACTGACAAGAAATAAAACACAATACACTTTTTTTTTAAAATTAAATAAAATTTACTTTTTGAATCTTTGGATCAGTAAGATGCCAGGTCAAGCTTACATCGCCAGTGATGAGAGTTTCTCATCTATCAGTGTGGAACAATTACAGATTTTAATTAGTTTCAATTTTGAGAAACTTCTTTCAGCACTGGCAACTGTTACTGGTAAGGTCAGTAAAATACGTAGTGCTGCATTCATATAGTTGAGTGATTAAATGTGAAAGTATACTAGTACGCCAACTCAAGTTGAATAGGACTCAATGTTCTTGTATTCTCTCACCTTGTAAATTTCTCTGGCCCATTGTGGCTTTCCAGAATATAATAGAAAATAAATAAATTTTCTTCATTTTAATATAGAACAACTTGTTTTAATATTACCTCCAGTCTTTCCTTTACTGATTCGCCTTGCCCTCACATCAAACATTTTTCATCTAAGTTTTCATGCAGGTTCCGTAAAGGAAGTAAGCATTGAGAGCTTCTGCACTCTTTTGCAATATTAACAGGACCTTTAAATCTACAATTTCTATATCAAGACAAATATTCTAAACATCTATTAAGAAGAGATATTACAGATTTGATATCTACTGCTGAATTTTGCATTATCTTATTCAGTAATTGAATTAGAAATGAATTAGAATTTGAAGTCTTAACTTATTTGATAGGCACTGTGCTTAGTGCCTAATTGCAATCTTCCATGAATTGACTTAACATCTTTTGTTTGATGATGTGCAACTGTTATACTTTCAGTGTGACCTTCTGTCCACTTAATATATAATAATATAAAAAATTAAAGAGGTTCATGGTGCTTCGATCACTTACCAACCAGAGAAGTCATCCCTGACACCCTGCCCCAAAGCCAGCTTTCTTTGCACACATCTAGGGCTGTTAGTTGTTTAATTTCTGAAAAGTAAAAACCTTGTTGCCAGAATGAGCGTTAAGTGTGCCGCAGTGAGGAATAGTTAAACCTGAATTAATCCATTTGTAATCCCTCATCCACAGAAAAAATTCATGAGTTGATTATTCTTTCAAAATATGCATGTTCATTGTATTTTTGTAGATTTTAGCAGTAACTAATTTATAGATCTACACTAGACAACAATTTAATAAATGCATATAAAAGCCTAATAACATGATTACACTATCATATGCTTGAAACAGACTGAGTAACAGACAATAAAATGGCACTCGCCCTTCTTGGACTCTGTTGCTGAGCATTATGCCGAAAAAGCGGAACAAGTGCCGAACATAATGAACATGGATATAATTGAAAACTGCTGTATTAGTGGAATGCTGAAAAGTGGAACCCTACTATATTGTTATATATTGCACAATTCTAGTGTCATTTTCAAGTGTCAACCACCAGAATTGCCTGACAACATGACAATATAGTGTCCTCTGTTTCTAACATAAAGTACATTCCATGCTAATATATAATTACAGCTACAGCTAAAACAAAAATGAACAAAGAAACTAAAACTAGAACAAAGACCACTGTTGAGAGTAGACAAAGGCTAATGGTGGAGATTTATATAAACCTCTATTTATATTATAGCATATAGCTAACCAAAGGTGAAAATAGGAAGGTAATTAGTATAGCTGGAAGGTAAAAAAAATACTCCTGCCCTTGTATTGCAATAATAGCCCATAGTATGGAAAAATTATAGTTTAAGGAAAGTAAACAGTATTTGACTGAAGAATATAATGTTGGAGCTCAGGTTATCCAGGAGCTTGATTCTCGTCTGTGCTGGTAACAGCCCAAGACATATACATAACAGTAATAAGTAGAAGGCAGCGGAAGCTAAAGAGGTCCATTCCATTTCTTTTTTTCCTTTCTCTCTTTTCTTTCTTCTTTCTCACTTTTTACTTACTTCTCTTATCTCCACAACCCTTATTTACCCACTTCTCTAATTCCTTTTTTCATACTCTTTCTTCTACCATTAATATTCACTATATAGTATTAGTATTAGCAATGACCACATGGTGCAAGGAAGCCCATGGCTTAAGCTGCAACAGCCAAAATAAATATGTAAAATAAAATAAAAAAACAATAAATATAAAATAATAAGAAGAAATTAATTTTAAAAAATACATAATTAATAAGAGAAAAGATAAACAACTATGTCTTTCCCTCCTCCTGTAGGTAATTATCCACCTTTGAATTTACCCAAACTGTCAGTCTCTACCACCCATATAGGTAACTTATTCCAGTAAAACTTGTAAATATATATATAATGTTCAATTTATCTTCCACACATTTTTTTAGACCATTCAAAACATCTTTTTATAATAACAACCTTAGAAAAATTAAAAAACATAACTATAACTTCTTACTTTGTCTCCTGGAGCAATATCTTGAAGTTTTATATTCTGCAGAATAGGAAGAAACTGCCCTTTAAATTCTGCACTTTCGGAAAAATGAGCTGTTAAAAATTAAAAGGGCATAATTTTATTATTTATTGACAGGTTTATTTTCCATTCTCAAAATGGAACTTAAACAGTACAAGAATACTTCAGTATTCTTTCATACATACATATTGGCTATTCAATACTCGGGAGTATACAATTGAATGGATCACCCCCCACCCCCCCCCCCATGTAATGTTATATATTGGAGTTACTTTCTGGTACCACAGTCAGAAACATTTTTTTGTAGAAAAGTAAGGTCAAAACCAGACCAACTATGAAACTTTTAATATTTAAAAATTACAGTAATGTAAGCATTAAACCTTTTGTAGCTTAGGCCATCAGAAATTCTAAAAATAAATTGTGGGTCACATTTAATCAGCCATGGGCCACACAAAATTCTCTAAGTATAATAATAGTGTATAACCATTATGCATGTAGAGTAATTGACATTGTATAAAAAACATTATGGGAACCCTGCTGTCTCGAAACTTTACTAGAAATGTTGGACAGACAACTTGTGTGATCGATACCCACTAATATTAGCGGGCCTTGATCACACTGCATTATTCTGCACATAGGTAAAAAGCCAGACTGAAGTTCGGACATAAAAGCACTATACATTTCATATTTTGAAGCAAATTACCTCACTCTTGGCTTTCAAATAAATAACCCTTCCAAATAAAGAAGTGTAACAGTTTATTTAATTTTATACTTTTATGAAAATGGATCAATTCATAGGCACAGTGTATATATCAATGTATTTTATTCCAACAAAAATATTTTAACAATAACATCACAAATTTAAATTAGAGCTGCTGAGAAAGCTTCAGTTTAGTAACCTTAGGAAACAAAACTGAAATGTGTTTTATTTCCTTTTAACAAAGTATGACAACATCATTCAGGTTCTATTTCACATAATAAAACAATTCTCACCACTTTCTAACTAGAAAAAGTTAGAAAACTATTGGAAAGATAAGTAAAGTTGACAAGTTACTTGAGTTTACAGAAATTGCTTGATTGCATATGTGGATTTTCATTCATCATTATCATTCATATCATATAGAATGATAATAAGAGTGTGGGACTACTTTTCTCTGAACTCTTACACTCCTTTTCCATATTAGCTATTAATCTTCTCTATTTTTCTAACCAATGAAGCAACAGGTGAAGACAAAAAAAAAAATGGAATTTGAAATTGAAAAATTAAAATGTTTTTAATTATTGTTATGATGCCAACATCAATTCACTGAATTCCATTTTGCTGGCAGGCTGTTTTCTCTATACAGCATCATGCAATCACCGTAGAAATGCTTTAGTATTCATTGCTTACTGTTTAAGCATGTAGGACAAATACATCATAATGAACAAAGCCCTACAAGTCAAAAAATATGATAAGCATGATCTTCACATCTGACCAAGATTGACTTGCTTTTTTTAAGGCCTTTGAGAAGACAGTATTCCATGAGAGGACTGCACTTCATTTCTGGTTCATAGCCAGATATCCATGGTACTTGAGTAAATGCATCATTGGTTTTTAAAGTTCAAGGGCAGCCTGAGGAAGGCTCATCTTTGATGGATAAGCCCTCTTTAAATTTTGCAAACTGCATAAGTGGGCTTTTATACATCTTTATCTTTGAAGGCTGTTCTGGGTTTCTGTTGCACTTTACCCTAATTTGAAACTAAATTTGATAAAACAGACTTGCTGTGTGCTCTTCTTGTGTTTCATCCAATTTTAAAATTGTGATGAAACATATCAAACACCTTCTATTCAACACATGTTAATTCAATCTGACAGTTAATATAGTTAGTGAACATGTTGCAGCAAGTCACCACTTATGAAGAATGCCACAATTTCAAGATACAAAGCAGTCGCCAAAATTTTTTATCATACCTCATATGATTACTAAGATCTAGATCCTAGCTCTCCCAAAGTGAAAAATTGAATTCCATGACAGGAGCATTCAAATTAAACAGTCTGCTGTTTCTGTGAAAGGTCAATACTCAGGATGAAAAAAATTACATTGTTAATTTACATTGTAAAGGATGCAAAGAAAAACAGCAAAGAGTTCTTTACTTATGTAAACTCTAGAAGGAAAGGGATGAATCAGATTGGACCACTTAACATAGATGGGTTGCCTATTGATGATCATGCTCAGATAGCTGATAAACTGAAGGAGTATTTTGCATCAACATTCACACATGAGGAGTTATTCAATGAGGAGAGTGCAGATGTTTATCAAACTCTAACAGGGAGCTAAGTGATTTTGTAATAACTGAGAGCAAAGTGGAGGAGAAATTGTTGAAATTAAACATAAAAAAGGCACCTGGGGTGGACGGGATCTATCCAGTTATGTTAAAGCATGCAGCAACAGAAGTAAGCAAACCCTTAGCCATAATTATGAGAGCTTTCTTGGACTTAGGGGAGATCCCCATGGACTGGAGGTGTGCAAATGTATCACCAATTCACAAATGGGGGTTTAAAAGGTGACACAAGTAACTACAGACCTGTTAGTTTAACTTGTGTTCCAGGGAAAATAATGGAATCACTAGTTAAAGAAGCATTGCAGGATCATCTAGACAAGCCACATCTAGATCATCTAGACAAGACACAGCATGGGTTTGTTAAAGGGAGGTCTTGTCTGACCAATTTGATTGGATACTATGATGTGGTCACAAAGGAACAGAATGCCAACAATAATTTTGATAATCTTGGATTTCAGGAAAGCTTTTGGTACTGTTGCATGTGGAAGACTGCTGTACAAATTGGAGAGGTATGACATTAAGGGTAAGTTGCCACAATGGATAAAGGGATGGTTGAGTGGGAGACAACGGAGAGTGGTAATCAATGTTGTTAACGACAGTAAAGACAGTATGCTACTCCAACTGGATCTAGATAAGTTGGGCAAATGGGCTGAAAAGTGGCAACTGAAGTTTAACATTGACAAATGCAAAGTACTGCATTTGACCAAAGAAAAACGTACCAACTGTGTGGTACTACACTCAGGGAATTGGAAAGTGAAAAAGACCTGGGGGTAATTGTGCAGTCGAATATAAAGTTTGCTGAGCAGTGCAGACAGGCTTCCAGGGGAGGTCATGGAGTCTTTTTTTTTTTTTTTTTAATGAAAACCCCAAACACGAAAGGTATTAAAACCTATAGTACTTAGTACCGTGCATGGGTTGAAGGAGAAATATGGAGGGAGGGGGGGTGCTGGAAACTTTTCTCTAGAGACTAAACATGGGTTTCACCACTTCAAGCCTCCAATAAGCAAAGTGGTGGTATTCCACCGGTTGATGAAAGTAATCTACCACCTACAAAATGAAGCAAAACAGATACTGCAAAAGAATACATCCGTTTACCGACAATACTGAAAGGGGTAAAAAAAAAAAAAAAAAACCCACTAAGTGCATGACACTAGAGCAGGGATAAAAAACAGAATGTGAAACTTTGTGTGGTACCAACAAAAAAGTGCATCTAATTTTCCAAATCAGGTGCGATTTTGCAAAGAGAAGACTGCTATCAGGCACAGATGACATAGGACACCATTTTAACCTGTACACTAATCCAACTTCAAGAGAACATTGTTGATTTAACTAATTAATTACATACATGTGTCAGTCGGGGGGAGCCTATCAAAAGATTGTCAATGATATATAGGAATTCTGCTAGCAGGGACAGAGAGGTGATTATACCATTATACACAGGCCACACCTAGAGTACTGTGTACAGGTCTGGAGGCCTCATTTTAGAAGGACGTAGAGTTGCTAGAACGAGTACAAAGAAGGGCAACAAGATTGATGAGGGGGATCAAAGGGGTGCTCTTACCAAAAAAGGCTTAAGTTCTGCAAATTGCAGCACCTGGAGAGTAGGCACCTGCAAGGTGATCTGATTGAGTTGTATAACACCTTGAATGGGTTGAGCAAGCCGAATGCTGATGGGATTCTTCCTTTTGCTCATATTAAGAACCTGAGGGGGCACAGATTCAAATTGAGTAAAGTCAGTTGTAGAATAGATGTGCGGAAGTTTGCCTTTAGCCAGCAGGTAGTTGACGTGTGGAACAGACTTCCATCTTTTGTTGTGGAAGTTGATAGCCTAAATAAATTTAAGGCTGAGCTGGACAGGCATTTGGAATGAATGGAGGGGTGAAATGGGAGGTTTTGTTTTTTTTTTTTCCTGGCTGATGCTGCATAAGCTTGCTTTCTTGCATCGTATGCCTCTATTAATGCTAATGCATGTTAAACAGGTATTTTCAGTGACAGCAAAGATGGAAGTCATTTGAGGTGAGTATTACTGTTCATTACAATGTCTGATAATCAGGAAGTGTGACCACAACAAAACATTCCAGGGCTAACCATTCTCAAAGTGCTATGAAACACACATAAAAATGACACAGTAGTATAGCAGCTAACACTATCTGATCTTTAGAAAATGTACAGATTTTGTTCCCTAAATCCTGATTAGATTTAAAATTCTGTAGACTGAAAGGGCACATTCACTGGAATAGTAGAAAACAGAATCCCTCCTACACACACACACACACACACACACACACACACACACACACACACACACACACACACACACACACACACACAAACTGATCAAGAAGACCCTCCTTAAAAGCAAAGATGTTGTTATAATTGGAGGGGGGAAGAATCATCTTCACCATAGTGAGCTGTTGAATGCAGTCACAGTTAATGCTGAGATTATTTCAAACAGATAGCCTGTCTTGTACAACTGAATTAATTTGATTTTTCATATTTTTAGTTCTGAAAAAAAAAAAAAAAAAAAGATCAAACCAAAAAGGCAAAATTAGAAATAGTTTAAGAGCAACTATTACTTAAAATACTGGGTAAAACTGAATCAGTTATATTAAGCTCATAATTTGAGCTTTCTATACTTACAGTTTTTAAATGCACATAATCAGTGTTAAACATAAAGGTTACATCTACAATAGGCTAACTAGTTTCATGTTTAAATTTCATTGTAGCACAGGCCATTTCATAGAATATCAAGTCATTTTTAAAGTTAATACCTTGTTAATCAACGTACAATTTTTTTTTTTTTATTTCCATACTACGAAATTAAGAAATATTTACAAAATCAAAAAACAATTCCATAAATGATTAAAAAGTATTACTTTTATAAATTACTACTCAAAAATTAATTGAAATTTTAAGTAGTAATTTTAATCCATCAGAGTAAATCACTCCATGAAATATCTTATGCTATGATAAAATTTAGACTGCTAGACTTAACTATCCATAGACTATTGTAGATGTGACCCTTGCTAAATCGGAAATTCCCACTGCTAATTAATGTAACTTAACACTAATTATCAGCATTTAAGAGCTTTAGGTACTACTAAACTACGTTTCGTATCAAACCATAAAATAACTACAATACCATAACCACATACCAAGAAAATATTAGCATCACAATGTGAGATCAATGACTTGGGATAATAACATCGTCTTTTCCAATACCAATTTTATTTAGGAAAGCACATAGATACAAAACTGCAAATTTTGCATAGACTAAAAAAAATTTATATTTATTAAACAGAAAATTAAACACTAAACTCACTTGTTTCAAAGAGTTTGTCTTGTCCTTCTTGCAATCCTATCACTAGCATGCAATTTGTGATGGAATTCATTTCTTCACTAGTCACTATCACCGAAAGAACATAAAATTCATTTAAGAGTACAGGCGGCTTGTGATGAAGATCCACGATAATGTGAGGTTTTCTTGGAAGAATTCTGTATATATGCCCCAAAGGAAAGTTAACAATACTGCAACTGATATGTTTCTTCATAGTTATAAAATATATTGCACAAAACTTACTTCAGTTTTTTTTTTTATTTTTTTTTTTATTTCTAACAAATGTCAATAGCAAATGAAAAGTACTGGTTTTCAACAATAATATATATTATTATATAAGATGGGAAGGAAGATATTATTGCAGAAATTAAATACAGACAGGTTTAAAGCACTTAACTGCATTAGGCCGATCATGGAAGAATGTTCTGTACCCTCCAAAGATTGATAAAGTTGTTCTTATGTCCAACTTGACAAACACAATTATCCATGGTTCAGCCTAAGTTGCTAAAATATTTTAATTTGAATACACATCACCCAACAGGCAAATCTGCTATACATTAAATTTAAGATACTGCCAGGACAGCTGTTTTGAAGCTTACTGGCTTTTCATCAGCCAGTAGGTGGCTTCTAACAGTAAATTTATGCCATATAAGTGAGCAATTGGATGTTGTCTAAGTGAACAGAAAAGTATTGAATGGAAGAAAACTTGCATTTAAGTACATAATAATTCCCCCAATAACTGGGTTGTTGGAAGAATTCACCATGCAATATTATTATATACAACTGTGGCAGATGCTAATGCAGAAATTAAAAAACCCCTATGATTATATGACAATCACAGGGTTTATATGTTGTCTAAGTGAACTGCCAAGCACGGTTCACTTACAAAACATAGAGCTGTTCACTTCTTCAGGATAGGTTTGCTAACAGAAGTCACCTGCCAGCTGATGAGAAGCCAGTGAGCTTTAAAACAGCAGTCGTGGCAGTGTCTCCGATTTTTAAATGCATAGTGGATAATCCACTAGAAGGCTATACCTACTAGATGATGCTATGCAATTTAAAAGATATTAGCAACCTTAAGCTGAACAGTGGATAATGGTGTCTGTTTCGACTTGGACATAAACCAACTGATCTTTGAAGAGAACAGAATATTGTCCCACGATCAGCGTAATGCACTTTACAACTGTCTGTAATAATATATTTTTAATGTGAATATTCAATAACCTATCAATATTGTTACATACTTATGCAACAAATCATTATTTTTATGTTACTCGATTGCAATAAAATCTGTTTAGAAATTAGGCACAACTTGATCTAAATATTATACATTTTTTTTATGAACTTCATTAATATTTTTTCATTATTGTGAACCTTCAGAGAAAGTAGCGAATGGTCAGAGACAATTCAGGATAGTATCTGCTACCACCATACTTAAAAAAAAAGTTCAGGAACTAAGTATATAAAATGAGTTAGCATATAATGTTAACATTAATTCTGAAAGGAAATTGGAAATTTTCAATATCCAAACAAAATTTTAAAGCTAATTGTAATACATACTCTCAGTTATGAGCTTTTTTGTGTGTGTAAAATAAAGAATGAATAAATTGAAAACTAAACATTCCTCAGTTTCATTTAACAAAGTAATACCAAAGAAGGTGGAAATACTAAACTTCATTAAATGGCAATAGTGCAGGCAGAAAGGGTTATTCTTCTGTGGTAGGCTGGCTAGAAAATTTTAGGAAGGAAGATGAAAGTTTATGTGCATACCATTATCTGAAGATGACACACGCCAAATCTTGCTATCTGAAATAAAAAATCCTAAAACTGTATATATTGTGGGGGAGAAGAAGAATCAAATTGACAACTAAAGCCAATTGTATTTTTGCGATAGTGGAACAGCAAGATCACATTCACTGACAAGATGGAGAAAAAACATTCACAAAACACACCGATGAGCCAAAACATGGCCAGAGAGTCGTTATGAAAATTGAAGCAACTGCAGGTGAACTACGGTGTATGTGCGGGTTGGGACATGGTAGAAAAAACACCCGATACTGTGCTCCATTAATCAGTGTTAATCAGTGTTACCTTTCCAGATAGGAAAGGCAGCGGACTTAAGTGAGTTTGACAAAGGCCAAATTGTAGTGGCCAGACGACTAGGTCAGAGCATATCCAAAACGGCACGGCTGGTGGAATGCTCAAGGTCAGTCATGGTTAGTGCCTACCAAAAGTGGTCTGAGGAGGGGGAACCCATGAACCGCCAGCGAGGTTTTGGATGACCATGGCTCATCACTGCTCGAGGTGAGCGAAGACTCTCCTGGATGTTACGGAGCAACAGAAGGGTGACTGTGGCACAGCTCACCAGTAATTGGAATGCTGGTGACAGGAGTAATGTGCCACAACACACAGTACATCAAACCCTGCTGAAAATGGGGCTGCATAGCTGCAGGCCGCTCTGAGTGCCCATGCTAAGCACGGTTCACTGGCAACAGTGCCTACAACGGGCACGTGAGGATCGAAACTGGACCTTGAGTGACTGGAAGAAGGCAGTCTGGTCTGATGAATCGCGTTTCCTGTTGCACCATCCGGACGGCCAGGTATGTGTGTGTCGTTTACTTGGGGAAGTGATGGATGCGCCATGGGACAAAAACAAGCCGGTGGTGTCATGCTTTGGGCGATGTTCTGCTGGGATACCCTGGGTCCATCATCCATGTGCCGGGCACTCTGACATCTACCACCTACCTAGCATTCACTGATTTTGCCCAGAAATTGTTTGCAAGACGGAGGGCCAACTACGCCATCGCCCACAACTGACAACACTCCCAGGATAAATTCAATCCTGACTAAAGTAACTGGATCAGGATAAATCAGGATAAATTTAAACAGTGCCCCAAGGCACTGTTTAAAAATATGGACAGTAACCAACGAGAAAAGTCTGTAACTAATCAGGTGAAACGAAAAGGAAACCCCAGTGTCCTATCACAGACGAGACCCCGACTGAGGACAAATGTCAATTCACAAAGCAGGCGAACAGCCTTCTACTATAAACACAACAAAAGAACAAATAAACACTCGGGGATTGCCTGCAAGGACAAGACCCCGACTAAAAAGAAACAAACTGGACTGGACTGGACCATAGGAACATCGACTGCGACAACGAAGGAGGAACAAGAAGGGAACTTAATAATGGACACCCACGAAGTACATGACTAGTCACCTACAACCACAAGCAGAACCTGAGGACATCCACGTAGCTGGAACAAAGGGATCCTTGCTCCTGTTCCAGGACAAATACCAGACTGAAAACTCGGATGGAGTTGATGTGTGTGTGGCATGCAGCCTAGCTGCCGACGCCACGTGGCGATCTGAGCCATGTGGCCAGGATTTAAAGAGAATCGGGCAACCTAGCCCGACTCTTTAAATCCTGGGGTGGGAGGGGCCCTCCCCTCCTTTCCTTCTGGTGAGGCATGTGCATGCCCCACTGATCTACTGGGGTCACCTACTTTATTGTCCCCATACTTCTGCCTTATAGTATATATATATATATATATATATTTTATATGCATGTGTGTGTGTGTGTGTGTGTATATATATATATATATATATATATATATATTTTTTTTTTTTTTTTTAGGTCCTAGCCACTGAAATCTGGCAGGTGGCAAAAAAGGTGGCAGGACCGCCTAATTTTCTGAGATTTCAGTGGTCCAGTCTACTAGGTTCCTGGTCTGCCTCCATGGGGCGTAAGTGGGGCAACGTTGGGCCTCAGCAGGGGTCTAGTGGCTAAACGACCAGATGAACAATGGTACACGACATAACACAAATTCAATACCTACACACTTTTAAATCTCTGGCTTTCCCAGCAAACTGGCACACCCACAATGTAAGCAACGTGGAGATGAGGGAAACCCCTGGTGCCGGCTAGACATTAACACACTTTACATTTTACCTAAACATCACTGCTGACCAGGTACACCCTTTCAAGGCAACAGTCTTCCCCTCTGGCAGTGCAGTCTTTCAGCAAGATAATGTGCCATGCCACACTGCCCGGATTGTTCGAGACTGGTTTGTGAAACATGAGGAAAACTTCCAGGTATTGCCCTGGCCTCCAAATTCCCCAGACATCAATCCCATCAAGCATCTGTGGTTTGTGTTGGAACAGCAACTCCAATCTGCAGCGTATCAACCACAGAACTTCCAGGAGTTAAAGGTTCTACTGGTTACGTGCGGTACTAGATACCACAAGACACATTTAGTGGCACCTCTGTAGACAGGTGGGTAGAAGCACAAGTGTGTAGCACACGCTTCTTGATTAGACCGGGGTTGAAGCCTGTGACCACCAAATACAGAGGATGCGGAAAGGTCAGGGAATGACCACCGCATATCCCCGGAGCAATATGGCCTTAGTTGCTAATGCTCCTAAAAAAAAAAAAAAAAACCAACACATTTAGTAATCTTGTAGCATCCATGCCTCACCAGGTATCAGCTGTTTTGGCTGCACGGGGATGACTAACATTATATTAGGTAAGTGGTCATAATGTTTTGGCTTATCTATGATTATTAGATTCAATTAGTAATAAATAGATTATAACCTTTACATAGTGAAGAGATTTCATTTGAAATATTTTGCTGTACTCCAGTAATCCAGCGGCTTGGAGGCCATTTATGTATACAGCCACTACCCGGCTTACGTAATACTTGACTTACGGAAATTTGATTTTACATAAGCTTTTGCCAGCTGGTGCAAACTTAAAAAAAAATCGTGTAAACATATTTTGCATCCCGCAGGAATAAATGGAAGTATTGTGAAAATATCGCAATGTGTACCCAACAACACATGTTTTTTTGGTAATTCGTTCAAAGACCTTGGAAATTGAAATTTTTACTATATAACTAAGCTATTTATCTCTCTAAAAAGTTGGTTTTTTATAATGGAAATCACAATACACTTTCATCTTTCCATACGCTACGTTATAAGAATCAATTTTGAAGGCCTTTGTGACATTTTTCTAAAACACATTTCTGGAGGTCATGGCCATAAAACGATAAGAGCAATTTAAACTTTCCGGTTTATTGGGCTTTACTGTTAGCACAATCTATTATAAAAGGGTAGTAAACTCGATCTTATGGCATTTGCGATAATCCTGATAACTGGAATTCTGTGGGTTTTTACATTACGGTATTATGGTGAAATGAGTTCCCTCTTCACTGAAATCTTCTCAATTGCATAAAAAACATAAATAAATTTTTAGAATCTTCTCTTCATTTCTATTTACTTATTACAATGGTGAAGGGAAAGGGACAAACGGAAAGTGCAAGTGCTGGCAGTGCTAGGAAACAAAACAAAAGGGACAGTGCACACATATATAGAAGAACGCGTTAAAGGATCAACGCATTTAAGATCACCAGTGACCATTAAAATAGCATTCAAGTGCTATATCGAAGATGGAAAAGCTATTAATAATATGGATGGAAAATCAGATTCAGAAGCAAGTGCCCCTGAGTCCAATGACCATTCAAGCATGAGGCAAGAAGTATTTATGAAGATATTAAGTATAAGTACGGTGAATGCCAAGCCAAATTCATGGCAAGCAAAGGGTGGTTTAAAAGGTTCAAGCATTGTGCTGGTTTCCAAAACAGTAAAGTATGCGGTGAAGTCACCAATGCCGTCTGCAGCTGCAGAGAAATTTTGTGATGTGTTGGTAAAAACCCATTCTAAATTTCCACAGCCCTTAACCTTTGCAGAGTTAATTCTGGCAATGATGCTCAAAAGGTAAAACTTGTTGACGTTATGCCTGTCTCCTCTCTCATTTTGTAATTTTATAATTTTGAAAATTTTGTAAATTTTCCTGCGCATGAGATAAAAAAAATTTAATAAATCATTCTATTTACATGTTCGTCGAACATTTCTTTTTTGCTTCAATCAAATTTGTGAGTGCTGCATAAGCATTTAGGGAAATTCTGACTTAAGTAAAATTCCACGGAACACAATCCTTACATAACTCGGGGAGTGGCTGTATGTTTTGTTTAAGATGTAACTATTTGTAAATTAGATGGTAGCAACCCATCTCCTCAGTGACTAGGGGTGGTAACTTGATCACACAGTCAGATTGTTTTTTTTTTTTTTTTTTTTAGATTTATGCACTAAATATATGTGCTGTTATTTTAACTATAGAGCCCTTAATGTGGATGTGCTGAAGGACAAATAACATTATAAGCAGAGACACAACTGAAATATGAAACTACTCCCATGTTATATTGGTTCACCATGCTCATAAAAGTATCCAGGCATATGCCAATTTCACATTGACATTACTGCCACTTACTTCAATAACATGTCAGTCCTCTTTGGCTGCTATGCCCCCCCCCATCCCAACCATATGCCTTTCTATTACTAACAAACGGTCCGCAGGCAAGTAAAATCTTTCCAGTTGCAAAACTGGAACTTCTGTACTCCTCAACAGATACCAAATCTGCACATAGGGAACCACCCTGACTCCTCAGGGTGCCCACCATGGCAGATCTAGCAGTACAATCGTTTTGACACCAAATCCTCTAATCCACTTGCAGTGACCAGTTGGGCTACTAACATGGGATGTTTTGGTCTAGCCTTCAACTGACTTTCCAGTTTATCCCACAGGTGTTCCATAGAGTTCAAATCAGGACTCTGCACAAGCCAATCCAACATTTACATGTATGTCCATTAACCATTCTTGAACAGCACTGATGGTATGACATGCGGCATCTGCTGAAGCAATTATAGATCCATACCAAAGAAGTGCTACATTAGAATTAGCAGAGGCATATGATACAAAAAAGCAACCTTATTGAATATCAGCCAAATAAAAAAAAAAAAAAAAAAAAAAAAAAGTTCCCACTTCACCCATTTGGTCACTCTAAATATTTGTCTAGTTCAGCCTTAAATTTATTTAAGCTATCAATTTCCACAACAACAGATGGAAGTCTGTTCCAGAAATCAACAACCCACCAGCTAAAGGCAAACTTCTGCACATAAATTCTACAACTATCTTTCCTCAATTTGAATCTATGCCCCCACCTCAGGTTCTTAATCTGAGCAAACAAAAGTATCCCATCAACATTGAGTCTGCTTGAACCATTCAAGGCTTGTACACCTCAATCAGATCATCTCGCAAGTGCCTAGTCTCCAGATGCTGCAACTTGCAGAATTTAAGTCTCTCTTGTTAAGAGAAGCCCTTTATTCCTCTCACCATTCTTGTCGCACTTCTCTGTACTCATTCTAGCAACTAAATGTACTTTCTTAAATGAGGCCTCCAGATCTGCATGCAGTACTTGAGGTGTGGCCTGACCACTGCCTCATACAAAGGTATAATCACCTTGTCTCTGCTAGCAAAATTCCTATAAATCATTGACAAAACTATGACCTAATCTGGCATCCCATCTGCACTGCTCAGAGAACTTCATATCAGACTGCACAATTACCTCTAGGTCTTTTTCATTCTCCACCTCCCTGAGTGTAGTATCACACAGTTGGTCATTTTCTCCTGGGTTACTGCTACCCATATGCAGTACATTGCATTTGTCAATATTAAACTTCAGTTGCCACTTCTGCTCATCTACAGGAACTTTTCTAGATCCTGTTGCAGTAGTATACTCTCATTGTTACACTCATTAACAACCCTGCCAACCTTTGTATCATCTGCAAACTTGGACAATAAGCCTGATATACCTTCATTGATATCATTAATAAATGATATCAACTTCTACAACATAAATGATATCAAGCTATCAACTTCTACAACAGATGGAAGTTTGTTCCAGCAATTTACCACTCGCTAGCTAAAGGCAAACTTCCGCACATATATCCTACAAATGTCTTTCCTCAATTTGAATTTATGTCCTCTCGGGCAATTATTCTGAGCAAGAGGAAAATCTCATCAGCATTGAGCATACTCAAACCATTCAAGACTTATACACCTCAATCAGATCACCTCACAGGTGCCTAGTCTCCACTGTAATTTGCAAAATTTAAGCCTTTCTTCATAAGAACAACCCTTCATTTCACTCACTAATCTTGTTGCCCTTCTCTGTACTTCTTCCAGCAGATCTACATCCTTCTTAAAATGAGGCCTCCAGACCTGTATACAGTACTCAAGGTGTGGCCTGACCATTGCCTTATAGAAGGGGATAATCACCTCCTTATCCCTGCTAGACACTAATACGGTGAATGCCAAGCCATGAATTTGGCTTGGCATTCACCGTACTTATACTTAATATCTTCATAAATACTTCTTGCCTCATGCTTGAATGGCCATTGGACTCAGGGGCACTTGCTTCTGAATCTGATGCTTCCATTTATTCCTACGGAATGCAAAATACGTTTCCAAGAACATTTTAAATTTGCACCGGCCGGCAAAAACTTACATAAAGTTGAATTTCCATAAGTAGAGTATTACATAAGCAGGGGAGTGGCTCTAATTGGTGGGGTTGAACTTAAAACTGTAGAGGAGGAGAAGAATCTAGGAGTTATGATACAGGTAGACATGAAGTTTTCTGATCAGTGTTAACAGACAGCCAGAAAAGTCCATGGTGTCCTATCGATGATTTATTCCTGCAGAGATGGGTAGGTCATAATCCCACTGTATAAGGCAATTGCAAAACTACGTTTGGAACTATTTACAAGTATGGAAACCTCATCTAAAAAAAACTGGACTTCTTAAAAGGGTCCATAGACAGGCAATTTGCATGGTGAGATCAGCAACTGGGCAACAGTTAGGATTGACTTCAATTATGTCGGGGTACAGAACTAGGCAACAAGGTACCTTACAGGGGATTTAGCGTTTATAAAGCTCTGAGAGGGGTTAGTAATATGAATGAAGGCGGAATTTTCACTGTTAAAAAGAATTCCAAGATGAGGGGCCATAAATTCATATTACAGGGGAGGAGGTTTTACTAGATTGTAGGAAGTTTTCTTTTAGCCAGTAAATGGAACAAGTGACATTTAAATAAATTGTTCAGTTATTTTTTAACCCCAGTAATTTTATTCTTAGTTAATAGCATCCTTTCTCAGTTTTTGGGTTTTTTTTTTTTTTTTTAGGAGCATTAGCAACTAAGGCCATATTGCTCTGTGATATGCGGTGGTCATTCCCTGACCTTTCCGCATCCTCCGTATTCGGTGGTGACGGGCTCGAACCCCGGTTTAATTAAGAAGCGTGTGCTATGCACTGCTGCTCCTTCCCACCTGGCTATGGAGGCGCCTCCCCCCCTCCTTTCTCAGTAAATTAATACATAGACTACCCTGTATATACGATAAACATACAATAAAGTCTAACAAAATTACCTGCAAAATGGCTCCACAACCAACTCGTAGAAACTGGGATCATCACTCAAAGTCAAACCCTTTTTAATTTTGTTAACCACACCTGGCACTACAGTTGAGCCATCCGAGTTAGTTAGTGTCCAGTGGAGAACAGCACACAATTTACTTTCAGATCCCAATTGAAGAGCTATGTGTGTAATCTAATAATGAAAAAAGAAATGTAATATGTGATTTTATATCATTTGCTTTATAGTAAAAATATTTAAGAAATCAAATACTGGAGTTTTTCCATAAAAGGATTTTTGAATTACATTTTCACCATTATCAATCACAAATATCCATTCTGTAAGCACCTTTTCAAATCTGCCTTTTTTAAAAAATGCAACCAGCTTTCATATAGATAAATACAAAGGTGAGGAATTTCTCAAACTCAATATCTCAAAAAGTTTACCACTTAAAGTGGTTCAGAGATCTGAATCAAATCTGAATGTGTACAGAAAGGATAGACAGGACAGGAAGGGAGGAGGGGTTATGCTGTTAGTTAAGAAACACACAAAATCTAAAGAAGTGCATCCAATTGATAGGTGGACAATGCAATGTTGAGTGTTTGGTATGACATAAGCACTGGGAAATGAAAAACAAGAGTAGGTGTGTGTTACAGGCCTAATGAATCTGATGAGTATAATGAGTAATTGTGCAGAAAAATAGAGTGGGCCAGTAAATCAGTATAATGGGGGATTTTAAATTTCCAGATATGGAACTTGTGGATTGGTCACTCGCACACTAGCAAGACTTTTTTGGATTTATTGGATGACTGTTTTCTACAGCAGCATGTTCGAGAGGCAACCATAGGGAGTAATACTCAATCTGATTATCAGCAGTGATTATTCATGCATTAAAAATTTGCTGATAAAGGAACCACTGGGTGATAGTGAGCACAATATACTGATGTGGGAATTACTTAAAGATGTAACTACCATCAAGGCTAAAGGGAAGGGCTTTTGCTTTTGTAGAGGTGACTACGGAAATCTCAGACAGTTTTTAAATTATGTACAGCGGTATCAACTGATGGTGTTACCAACATTGAATTCTAAATGGGAAGCCTTCAGGGACTTAATTTTGCAACTAAGAAATACTGCTCAAGGTTTAGGTCTAAGTGGATGTTGGATGAATTAGTGAGGCTCATGGCAGAGAAGAAGAATGTATGGGATGCATATAAAGTATCAGGTGATACAGAAGCCTATGACAGGTATAAACTAGTCTGTAATCAAGTCACAAAGGAGGTTAGGCAAGCGAAGGCAGATTAAGAGAAATCTTTGGCAAAGGATGCAAAGAGTTCTTTAGTTATGTAAACTCTGGAAGGAAAGGGATGAATCAGATTGGACCACTTAACATAGATGGGTTGACTATTGATGACCATGCTCAGTCAGCTGATAAACTGAATGAGTATTTTGCATCTACATTCACACATGAGGAGTTATTCAATGAGGGGAGTGCCAGAAGTATATCACACTCTCACAGGGAGCTAAGTGATTTTGTAATAACTGAGAGCAAACTGGAGGAGAAATTGCTGAAGTTAAACATAAAAAAGGCACCTGGGGTGGACAGGATCTATTCAGTTATATTAAAGGAGGCAGCAAAGGAAGTAAGCAAACCCTCAGCCATAATTTATGAGAGCTTCCTTCGACTCAGGGAAGGTCCCCATGGACTGGAGGTGTGCAAACGTATCGCCAATTCACAATTCACAAAGGGGGTTCAAAAGGTGACACAAGTAACTATAGACCTGTTAGTTTAACTTGTGTTCCGGGGAAAATAATGGAATCACTGGTTAAAGAAGCATTGCAGGATCATTTAGACAAGTCTGGAGTAATAATTCAGACACAGCATGGTTTTGTTAAGGGGAAGTCTTGGCTGACCAATTTGATTGGATACTACGATGTGGTCACAAAGGAACTGGATGCAAAAAATAATTTTGATATCATATACTTGGATTTCAGGAAAGCTTTTGATACCGTTGTACATGGAAGACTGCTGTACAAATTGGAATTAAGGGAAAGTTACTGAAGGGATAAAGGGATGGTTGAGTGGGAGATGGCAGAGAGTGGTAATAAATGGACACTACGGACACTGCTCTATGTGGACTAAGTTAGTGGAGTCCCCTGGGGTTCGGTGCTGAGCCCATTGTTGTTTTTGTGTATTTATTGATGATATCGATGAAGGTATATCAGGCTTAATGTCCAAGTTTGCAGATGATACAAAGGCTGACAGGGTTGTTAATGACAGTAAAGACAGTATGCTACTGCAGCAGGATCTAGAAAAGTTAGGCAGATGGGCTGAGAAGTGGCAACTGAAGTTTACATTGACAAATGCAAAGTACGCCATATGGGTAGCAGTAACCCAAGAGAAACATACCAACTGTGTGGTACTACACTCAGGGAGGTGAAGAATGAAAAAGATCTGGGGGGTAATTGTGCAGTCAGATATGAAGTTTTCTGAGCAGTGCAGAGGAGCTGCCAGAGCAGGTAATGGAGTTTTGTCAATGATATATAGAAATTTTGCTAGCAGAGACAAGGTGATTATCCCTTTGTATAAGGAAATGGTCAGGCTACACCTTGATTACTGTATATAGTCTGGAGGCCTCGTTTTAGGAAGAATGTAGTTGCTAGAATGAGTACAAAGAAGGGCAACAAGATTGGTGAGAGGAACAAAGGGGTGCGCTTATGAAGAAAGGCTTAAGTTCTGCAAGTTGCAGCATCTGGAGATTAGACACCTGCGAGGTGATCTGATTGAGGTGTATAAGGCCTTGAATGGTTTGATCAGGCTCAATGCTGGCGGGATACTTCTGCTTGCTCAGATTAAGAATCTGAGGGGGCACAGATTCAAATTGAGGAAAGACAGTTGTAGAATAGATTGCGGAAATTTGCCTTCAGCTAGCGGGTTGTTGATTGGTGGAACAGATTTCCATCTTTTGTTGTGGAAGTTGATACTTTAAATAAATTTAAGGCTGAACTAGACAAACATTTGGAGTGACCGGATGGGTGAAATGGGAAGGGTTTTTTCTTTCTTTTTTTTTTTTTTTTGCATTCCAGGTTTTCTTTTAGCTCCTCTTGAGTACCATTCTGTTATTTTCTTAATTCCTAATATAATTCGTCCCATTCTTTGCTGTGTGGTTTTCAGGTTCTCTTCCATTCTTTTGGTTAGTGCTCAAGTTTCACTTCCATACGTCATGGTAGGAGTATACATTGGTTCATTATTTTACGTTTCAGACAAATTGAGATATTGCTCCTCAGTATAACTATATTTCCTGAATGCTATCTATCCGAAATTTCTTCTTCTCTTTACTTCCCACCATTTATCATTAGACAGCTAATGACTTGTCCCAGATAAGTATATGAATCTGCCTTTACACTTTCAATTACTTCTCCTTCAATGATTATATCCCTTTCTGTGGCATACTTGTTCATCATTACTTTTGTTTTAGCCATATTCATCTTTAGTCTAAAATCCTTACTATCACTGCATATGATTAAGATTTTCCTCTAATTCTTTGGGATCGTGGCTTATGATCACAATGTTATCTGCAAATCGTAAATGGTTTAGGTACTCTCCATTCATATTGACTGCTTTCTGCGATCAGTCCAAAGCTTCAAGGGTGGCAGTAATCAACTTCAGAGATACTGTGTTGAACTTCTTTCTCAATTTTCAATTTGCTACTGTCTTTGTCTAGTCTAATAAAGGAAGTAGCATTCTCATATATTTTCTTAAAACTCAATGTATGGAGTGTCTATGCCTTGTCTTTCCAGTGCCCGAAACACTGGCTTATTCTGTATGGAGTCAAATGTCTTTTCATAATCCACAAATGCCAGGCATAATGGTATTTTATATTCATTTGTTTTCTCCATTAGCTGTGATATTACATAAAGGTGATCCATAGTTGAGAATCCTTTCATAAAGTCAGCTTGCTCTTTCGGTTGATTCTCAGCATGTATTCTTTCTAGTCTATTGGTATTGTCCCTTATGAACAACTTGTAGATATGGGACAACAAGCTACCGTATTTCCCCATGTACAAGACGCACCTTAATTTTGGGGCCTGAAATTTGAAAAAAAATGTATTACATAAAGTTATTGAACTCAAGTTTTATTCATCATAAAATTCATAAAACTCCTCATCACTGTCAAAACTCCCATCCATTAGCTTGTCCTCATAGTGTCTGATGACGAATCACTGTCTTCATATATTGCCTCGTCCTCAGTTCCATCTATGGCATTTGAAATGCCACACTTCTTAAATGACTTCACAACGATCTCAATCTTGATATTATCCCAGGTACAAACTTCTCCTATAGTTGGTTTCTTCACTCTTCCTGCTGGTATCAAATTGTCCCCAGAAGATTTCATCCATTGGTTCCTTTCGTCTCTCATGTCAGCTTTGAAGGGTTTATTAATGCTGACATCAAGTGGTTGGAGCTGAGATGTCAAGGTATGAGGGCAAGTTTTGTTTTTTTGCTCTGCAGCAATCTTCTTTGTATTTTTTGTTATGTGTGCCCTGAACTGATCAAGCACCAATTGGGCAGGTTTGCGTAAGAGCCCACCTGGTCTCCTGCTCCAAACTTTCTCAAACCAGATCTTCATCCCATCCTGATCCATCCAACCCTTGTCATGAACGTGGATAATCACTCCTCGAGGAATGTCTTCTTTTGTCATTGTTTTGCGTTTGAAAATCAGCATAGGAGGCAGCTTGGTTCCGTTGGCACAACAAGCTAGAACAACTGTATAATGGCTCTTTTCATGTCCACTTGTCTTCACAGTTACAGTTTTCACCCGCTTCTTATCAACAGTTCGTTACTTGGGACATCAAATTGAAGGGGGACTTCGTCCATATTTGCAATCTGTCCCAACTCAAACTGATGTGTCTTCCGACATTGACAAAATGATGAAATTCAAGGACCTTCTGCTCATAGCTTTCAGGCATCTTTTTGGGCAAGTCTGGTGCATGTACACATGCTTAGTCTATTCCATTTCATGAACCTGAAGCACCAATTGTGTCCTCCTTTGAAATCAGTAACTTATTTTTTATCAGCAATTCTTCTTGCTTCATGCTGAACCATCTTTGTTGGCACAGGAATTCCAATTGCCCTTTGCTCTTCAATCCATATCTTCAATTCCCTCTCTAAATCAGGCCATTTTGCTGACTTGCCTCTCATGGCCTTCTTCTGCCGTGACTTTTCAGTAGGGTTTCTTCTTCCCGTAGCCAGTCTCTGATTGTTTTCTCAGTTGGAGGGAGGACCAAACTTACGTTCAGCAACACGATTTCCATTCACTTTTGCAAACTGGATCACTTTTAACTTGAATTCAGCACTGTACGAAAATCTTTTCTGAGCCATTTCTGGGCAGAACGTGGCAAAACGTAACCTAATATACCGGTAACAAGTGTGAAACAATGAGCGCAAAGACAACAAGCACGAAATGCAAGTAAAAAAAAACTACAACCACTGTATAAGACGCACCCAGTTTTTAGACCCCAAATTTTTCGAAAAAAAGTGCGTCTTATACATGGGGAAATACGGTAATTGTTCTATAATTTCCAATCTCTGATTTATCTCCTTTCTTATGCAGCAAAATTATGATTGCATTATTCCACTCCTTAGGCATCATGCCTTTCCTGATGTATTTTATGAAAAAGTCTTGCCAGTTTCTGTGTTATGTCCCTTCCTCCTAATTTTAACAACTCTACAGTAACTTCATTTTCACCAGGGGCTTTCTGATTCTTCATTTTCTTCAATGCATGTTCTACCTCACTGGGGAGGATATCGGGTATGTCATATGTTGCTAATTTGTGGTCCGTCTTCCCACTGCTTGCACATCATTTCCTTGCTCCTTATATAATTCTTTATACTAGTCTTCTGCTATTTGAATTATGCCTTCTTTGCTATTTATAAGTACACCATCAGTATTCTTCAGATTCAGTATCATTTGTCTTTCTGTATTACTGCTCAAGACTGCCGATTTAAGTCCTTTGTTTTCCCTTAATGCTTGTTCTACTTTTGTGTTAAATCTCCTTATGTCCTCTCTTAGACTCCTTCTAATGGCTTTGCATAACTCAGTATACTGAATTTTGTCATTGTCGGTGATTATCTTGCTCTTCATTTGTTGTCTTCGGTTCATCATGACAAGTGTTTCTTGACTAATTTTTTCTTCTTTGGATTTCTTTTTACCTATAGGTTTCTCAGGCTTTATCACTTTCAGAAAATTGTTGTATTCCTTGTCAATATCTTGGTCCTGAAAGGTCTTCAAAATCTCAAACAAACTTTTTCTTAAGTTCCAGTACATACTGCTTTTTCTCATCTTCTGTTATCTCAAAAACCTTTGTATTATTTATTCAAAGGTCAGTTTTTCCTTTTTCTTATATCAAGTGTGCATCTTACCATTCTGTGATCACTTCCAACTTTTACCTTGTTCAGGATGGTAACATTGTTCACAATATACCTTCTGTTAGTGAGGATGGAGTCGATTTCATTAGTTGTTAATCCATTTGGGCTCTTCCATGTCCAAGCTTTGCTCACCCTTTTCTTGAAAAAATTCCTCGAGATTCTGCAAATTCCAGAAGTCTTTCACCTCTTTCATCAATTCCAAAATTTCATATAATTCCCCTTACTGTGCTGTTTTGTCTCCTTCCAACCTCAGCATTGAAGTCTCCCATAATAATGGTGTAAAGAGTTTTCTGCTCATCTAGAAGTCTCTCAATTTTGGTGTACATTTACAACGTAGAACTTAAGAGTGTGTAGTGCAAGTCATGCACAGTAAACTGCATGATGTAGCAACTAACTGTCTGAAGTTGAAGTCTGTGGTTGTGACGTATGTGAACGTTGCTAACGTTTGCCAGTCATGAGCGTGTAGTGCAGGACTGGCACTACACACTCTTAAGTTCTATGTTCCTAAACTTTCAGTTCAACTGATGAAGGTTACCATAATAACCAAAAGCTTTTTGTATTGTATGTATTTAACATATTCTGTTTTACTATTTAACATTAAACCTGTCATTTATTTTACTTTCCATTTCGCTCTGTGCTACATAATAGATTATACAAAATAAATATGGTTTAGTTTACAAAGTAATTTGCGGAGAATCTTCTAGTGTGAATATGTTAAAAGTTGATGAGTGGAGAAAAAGGAAACTACATGTTTTGATCAAACAATATAGAAAGTGTGATATTTTTAATGTTGACGAATTAGGACTCTTTTATAACCAACTTCCTAATAAAGCTTATGCATTCAAGGGATAAGCTCAGTTTGCCACCACAGAATTGTCGTGATGGCAAACTGAGTAAAGAGAGAATTAGAGTTTTAGTGGGGGGGCTAATATGGATGGCTCAGAGAAACTACCATTGCTTGTGATAGGAAAACCCAAGGAACCACAATGTTTCAAGAATGAGAAACACTTCCATGTAAATACAGGAACAATAAAACAGCATAGATGACCTGTGCTCTTTTTGATGAGTATTCTTTATGATGAGTATGTAAAATCCAACTCAAAACATTGAGATTTCAATATTCAGCAGCGATAGAGGGAATGATTATAGTTAAAGCAATAACTAAGGTTTTCCAAAGGCTGGCATTTAGTGGTTATTACCTCTGGGTTTTTTTTTTGGTAGTTGTTGGCGCATCGCTTCTGTGGCCATAGTGCACCTCCCAAGGTTTTGCAGTACTTTGATCCAAGCCCGATGCGGGATTCGAACCCGCAACCTTTTACCTCTGTTATACAGAAAACAATATCTGTCAAGTCAGGAAGGAAAACAAATGAAAACAGAATCTTCTGGCAAAAAAACTAATATACTGTTGAATAAAATTTAACTAGATAAACTTCCAAGGTTCTTCCTAGTTTTTTACCAATGCCAAACAGAGATAAAGTTAAAACAAAAATAAAGTTACAAATTTTAAACATCAGAAAACAAGCACAAATTCTATTTGTGCTTGTTTTCTGGTGTTAAAAATTGTTTTATCATCAAATATTCTAAGAATATTTCATGATGTCATTGAAAAAGCTATTTCAAAAAAAGAAATTAGCTATAATAAGGCCTCATTAATTCAAAGAATATATTTATTATAGTAAACAAAAAAATCTATAATATTTCAGCAATAAATGGTATTTTAACATACCTGTATATCATTGTTTATATCGCTGAATTCTGGTAAAAAGCTGAATGTAAATATGTGCGTTTTTCGAGGTACAAGATAGAGATGCTGACCTTGAATATAATTATTGTCAGTTGTATAGGATGCATTACCAGGTGACGGCAATTCACACTTGCTGTTATAAGCCTAAAAATTTTGAAATATCTTTAATTAAACAAAATTAATTTATAATGAAAGTTTCTGCAATATGCAAAAAATATATAAATATATATTTGAATATAAAATTATGAAAGGTAAAAAAACAATGCAGTAAAAGTAATTTTGGCTGTTCTTTTGTTATTAAGAGTTCAGTGAACATAAGACCAATAAAAATTAAAAATTAATCAAAAAAGATTAATTACATTGGACTGGTTCAAGACTATAGTCATTGAAGTTGGAGAATTAGAGCTCTTGAAATGAGAAGTTTTTTGGAAAAATTTGACTTCTTTCGCTTAATTAACATATTCAATTATGTTAAAATATAGTCTTAATAGTCCATTCATTAGCTTATTTAAAATTTAGCTAAGGATTTAGTAAGTTATGACAATATTCACAGAGCCTTTGTTATCAGCTATTTCAGTGTGAATATTGTGTCTAGTAATTAATAACTTGTAGGCATCATAATAGTAACTGTATTAAAGTATCTTGAAGGTTCTAATCATGCAGGTTGTTGCATTTCTTTAGTTTTTAGCTAAGAAATGGGAATGCCAGTAGCATTATTTAGAAACAAAACGGCACAGCATATATCATGTAACAAAACTAGTAATAGTTTGTGTTGTTATACTCTCACCCCTTACTTCAAACAGTGATTTTAATTTGAATAATGTCTCAAACAAGAGTAACAAAGTGAACAGCTCAGAATAGCACCTTTTTGCAGAATTATCTATAATGGGACATAATTTACCGAAGGTAATATCGTTGTGCTTTTGTTGCAGAGAGTGCAAGGAACCAAAGTGACAAGCAAGTGTTCTGATAGGCTTATATGAGGGCTTCAGAAACAGAAATGATGCCTTTGAAGAAATTAAAAAAGAAGAGACTTTTCAAGGCTGCCCAGCTGGTGAGGGAAAGTTGCAAGTTAAGATTAAATTTTTTTAAGTAATGCAATTCTGCCCAGACATAACAGGATGGAGTACAAGATGAGAACCATGTCACTCATTTTAATTCTGGATATACTGTACAAGGCTCAAAGGTGACAGAATTTTTCTCAGTATGGTCTGTGCTTGTTAACCAGAGAGAGTGTTTTTAAGGGAATGGGATACACTTAAATAGAAGGGATGCAAGAATATTTTCTGATGCTATCGAGGTAGTGTTAGGTAGGTCAGAAAACTAATAGCTGGGTTGGGGGGGGAGATATACAGATTAATAGATTAACAGCACCTGCAGGCAGAGGTGTAAGTGATTGTGTTGCTTCTAGAAAAACATACAGCAACCTGGAAAACAAAGCGTTGGAGATTTCTAAGCCTACTGAGGGTTCCTCATGCAATCAGCAAATACATGAGATGTTAGGAGCACGGTAAATAAATTTACCATGCTCCTACAATAAATCACAAATGCAATCATTAATCAGATTTAGCAATCACGGGCTTCACTCATGGTCCAGTCAAAGAGCCTGTTCTACTGCAGTCTCACTCCTGGCCACTTGGATACATCATGGAGAGTACAATGTGTACAGACAGGACTTTTTTTTTATCATTAATTTATTTAATTAGGTGGTCCCAGCCAACGTTTGGCAACCCCACCGAACTACAGTACAGTTTCATACACAGATATAATGATACAATTTAGAATGTCATACAAAATGCAAAGTAAAGTACACCTTACAAAATGAACATCCTGGATTAATACAATTTACAATTTCAAATATCATACAAAATGCAGAGTGTGATGAGTACCTGGAAATGCAAAGCAAGGTACAATGACTTACAAAATGAACATCCTCGATTGATTCTACTTACAGTTTTGAATATCATACAAAGAGAGCAATGTTCCAGGAAAAGCTTCCATCAGTCATAGAACAAAGTTACTTTTCATCCTACGCTTGCTCTGTTATCTTTCACTCTATTTTCTTTTCTGTTCCATTATGCTCTGAACTGCTCCAAACTTATTCAACCTTTCAAAGAAAGATCCATGACCCATCATGAGAAAACAAACTGTACAAGTCTGTTTGAAACCATTTACAACATATTCTTTCTCACATCTGGTAAACATTTTCGTGTTATTTCTCCTTTATTCGAAGTCTCCCATTGACTTTTCCAAATCACTAACAACTTGTTCCACACACTTCTTTTCTCCCACTTTATATTATCTTCTTCTAGATAGATAGGACAGGAGAAGGAGATATGCTCTTGAATAAAATTTAAATAAAATCTTAAGACAGTGCCTCCAGTCAACATGAGTAGCCGCTATTGAGTCAGTTAGGTGTGGCATAAACATAGAAATACAAAAATAGAAGTAGGAGCATGTTATAGGAGTGTAACTGTGAAGAGTATAAAGAACTAGAAAAAAAAACAGAGTGGGTCAGTAAATCAGAATCTTTTATAATGGGAGATTTTAGCTTTCCGGATATTGAATAGAACTCGTGAGTTGGTCACAAGTTCCAGTCAATAATTGGAAAGTTATTTCACACAGTAGCAAAAGTTTTGTGGATTTATTGGATGACCATTTTCTAAACCAGTGAATTAAACAGGCAACAAGAGAAAGCAATACTCTTGATTTGATCATAAGCAGAAATTCTTCATGTGTTAAGAATCTGCAGATAAAAGAACAACGTGACAGCAATCACTGTGTACTGAAGAGGGATTTATTTAAAAATAAATTTTAAAAAATAAAGGTGACTATAGACAGTGACCTCAGACAGTTTTTAAATTCTATTCAATGGAATTAGCATTAGCATTAGTACAGGCATATGATGCAAGAAAGCAAGCTTATTCAGCATCAGCCAAAAAAAAAAAAAAAAAAAAAAAAAAAACCCTCTCCCATTTCACCCCTCCGTTCGTTCGAAATACCTGTCCAGTTGAGCTTTAAATTTGTTTAGGCTATCAACTTCAACAACAAGTGATGGAAGTCGGTTCCACCAACCAACCACCCGCTGGCCAAAGGCAAATTTCCGCACATCTGTCCGACATCCGTCCTTCCTCAATTTGAATTTATGCCCTCTGAGGTGATTATTCTGAGAAAGATGAAGAATCCCATTGGCATTGAGCATGCTCAAACCATTCAAAGCCTTATACACCTCTATCAGATCACCTCGCCGGTGCCTAGTCTCCAGACTCTGTAATTTGCAAAACTTAAGCCTTTCTTCGTAAGAGCAACCCTTTGTTCCATTTACTAATCTTGTTGCCCTTCTCTGTACCCGTTCCAGCAGCTCTACATCTTTCTTGAAATGAGGCCTCCAGACCTGTATACAGTACTCAAGATGTGGCCTAACCATTGCCTTATACAAGGGAATAATCACCTCCTTATCCCTGCTAGAAAAATTCCTGTATATCATTGACAAGACACCATGAGCTACTCTTGCAGCTCGTCTGCACTGCTCAGAGAACTTCATATCTGCCTGCACAATTACCCCCAGGTCCTTTTCATTCTCCACCACTGTCAGTGTAGTACCGCAGAGTTGATACATTGCTCTGGGGTTACTGTTACCCATATGTAGTACTTTACATTTGTCAATGTTAAACTTCATTTGCCACCTCTCAGCCCATCAGTTCAACCTTTCCAGATCCTGTTGCAGCAGCATAGCGTCAGTAGTGTCCTTAACGACCCTGCCAACCTTTGTATCATCTGCAAACTTAGACATTAAACTTGATATCCCATCATCAATATCATTCATAAACACCGAAAACAACAATGGACCCAACACTGAACCTTGAGGAACTCCACTAATAACATTAGTCCACGTTGAGCAGTGTCCATTGATTACCACTCTCTGTCTTCTGCCACTCAACCATCCCCTTATCCATAGCAGCAATTTGCCTCCAATGCCACACTGCTCCAATTTGTGCAGCAGTCTTCCATGTGCAACAGTATCAAAAGCCTTTCTAAGATCCAAATATATAATATAAAAGTTATTCCCTGCATCCAGTTCTTTTGTGGCTACATCATAGTATCCAATCAAATTGGTCAGGCAAGACCTGCCCTTAACAAAACCATGCTGCGTCTGAGCTATAACTGAATTCTTGTCTAGATGATCCTGCAGTGCTTCTTTAACCAGTGCCTCCATTAATTTACCTGGAACAGAAGTTAAACTAACAGGTCTATAATTACTTGTGTCAGCCTTTGATCCTCCTTTGTGAATTGGGGTTACATTTGCACATCTCCAGTCTATGGGTACCTCCCCTGAGTCCAAAGAAGCTCTCATAATTATGGCTAGGGGTTTGCATACTTCCTTTGCTGCCTCCTTTAATATAACTGGATAGATCCCATCCACCCCAGGTGCCTTTTTTATGTTTATCCTCAACAATCTCTCCTCCACTTTCCTCTCAGTTATTACAAAGTCATCCAGCTCACTGCCAATGTTTACTTTACCTACATCATTCTCCTTCCTGAATAACTCCTCATGCATGAATGTAGATGCAAAATACTCGTTTAGATTGTTAGCCACCTGAGCAGGATCCTCAACTGTTGAACCATCAATATCCAGTGGACCAATCTGATTCATCCCTTTCCTTCTCGAGTTCAAGTATGTAAAGAACTCCTTTCTGTTTTTCTTTGCATCCTTTGCCAAGGATTTTTCGTAGTCTGCCTTTGCCTGCCTAATCTCCTTTGTGACTTGGTTACAGACCAACTTATATCTATCATAGGCTTCCATGTCACCCATTAATTTGTATGTATCCCATGCATTTTTCTTCTCTGCCACATGTCTCATTAGTCCATTTGACAACCATTTAGGCCTAAACCTTGAACAATATTTCTTAGTTGGTATGTAAAGCCTGGTAGCCACCAAGATTAGTTCCTTGAATGCTTCCCATTTTGAGTTTGCTGTTGGTAACATCATCAGTTGGTCCCACTGTATAGAATTTAAATACTGTCTCAGACCATCATAGTCGCCTTTACGAAAACAAAAACCCTTCCCTTTACCTCTGATGGTAGTTACCTCCTTGAGTAAATCCCACTTCAACACACTGTGATCACTGCCACCTAGTGGTTCATTTATCTGCAGGTTCTTAATGCATGAAGAATCACTACTGATAATCAGATCAAGAGTATTGCTCCCTCTTGTTGCCTCACGAACATGCTGATGTAGAAAACAATCATCCAATAAATCCACAAAAGCCTTGCTAGTGTGCGAGTGACCAACCCACAAATTCCAGTCAATATCTGGGAAATTAAAATCCCCCATTATAAGACTCTCTGATTTACTGGCCCACTCTATTTCCCTGTACAATATATTATTATACTCATCAGAGTCATTAGGCCTATAGCACACTCCTACTCTCAATTTTGATTTCCCTATGCTTATGTCACACCAAACTGACTCGACACTGCCCTGTCCATCGATGTCAACTGGCTTCACTTCCTTTGACTTTATGTGTTTCTTAATTAATAGCATAACCCCTCCTCCCCTCCTGTCCTGTCTATCCTTTCTATATACATTGTATTCCCCAAATTCCAGTTCCGCATTACTTATATCTGTGTGATACCACGTCTCTGATATCCCAACAATATCTGCCTTTGATGTTTTGAGCAATACCTCAAATTCATCAAATTTATTTACCAAACTCCTAGCATTGGTGTACACGCAGGTATACATGCACCTGTTTCTATTCTTAGCTACCCTAACTGATAATGAATCAACTGATAATGTCACCAAAACCAAATTTTAAATGGAAAACATTCACATAAGTAAATGCAGAAGTTACTAGGCTTTTTATACCAATTAAGAGATACTATTCAAGGCTTAAACTTAAATATATGTCAGATAAACTGATCAGACTTGCAGCAGAGAACAAAAATACATGGGATGCAAATAAATTATCAAGTAATACAGATGCCTACAGTAGTTATAAACTAGTCTGTAATCAAATTGTAACTTAAGGAGATTAGACAAGTTAAAACAAATTACAAGAAGTTTCTGGCAAAGAACAAAACAAAAGTAGCAAACTCGTCTTTACTTAAACACTAGAAAAAGGGGATGAAATTGCATTCATCCACTAGTTATGAATGGTGTGTCTCTTGATGATCCTGTTCAGGTTGCTAACTGAATAGTATTTTGAATTTACGTTCAGACAAGGAATTTTTTACGAATAGAGATGCCAGAAATTAATCAAATTTTAATAGGCAATTAAATGATTTTGTGTTTGTTGTAACTAAGAGGAAAGTGGAAGAAAAATCATTGAAGCTAAACATAAAAAAGGCACCTAGGGTGAAAGGGTTCTATTGAAATATATTACAGGAGACAATAGCAATAAGCAAACCGTTATTATGAGAGAACTGTTGAATTTGGGGCAGGTCTGTAGAAATTCAACAGTTGCACATCGCCAGTATGGCAATATGCAAATACCTACCTCAATTCCCAAAGGGAATCAAAGGATGAAGTGAGTAATTATGTATATTTGAAGATTAATTTTACAGTTAGCCTAACTTCTGTTCCAGAGAAACTAATGCAGTCTCTGGTTGAAGAAGTAATGCAGGATCACGACAGAAATGCAGTTATACTGCAGTCACAGTATGGATCTGTTAAGGAGCAATCTTGTCTGACCAATCTGACTGGATACTATGATGGGGTAACAAAGGAACTGAATGCAAAAAAAAATAATTCTGGCATCATTACTTAGATTTCTGTAAGATTTTTACACTGTTCCACATAAAACACTGCTAAACAATTTGTATCAGTTATCAGTAGGGTAAATTACAATTATGAATAAAGAGCACTACTCCTCTTCAACTACCATTGTTAGTGGAGTGACAATGAAACAACAATGCATCCAGCACTGAACCTTGGTTCAGTGCTGGATGCAGTGTTGTTTTCTGCATTTATTAATGATATTGATGAAGGCATATCAGAGTTAATGTGTAAGTTTACATTTTTTATATGAAGGTTAGCAGGGTAGAAGATTGACAGTAATAAGGTTATGCTACTGAAACAAGATCTAGAAAAATCAGGCAAATGGGCTGAAAAAAATGCAACTGAAGTTGCTTATCATTGAAAGATGCAAGGTACTACAAATGAGTAGCAGTAATCAAAGAACAACATACCAACTATGTAGTACAGACTCAGGCTATTGGAGAACAAATATAATCTAGAACTAATTGCCCGTCAGACATGAAGTTCTCTAGGCAGTGCAGACAAGCTGCTAGGACAGCTCATGGGGTTTTGTCAATCATATACAGGAAATTTTCTAGCAAGGTAAGAAGGTAATTATCCTGTTGTATAAGGCAAACAGTTAGATCATATCTTGAGTACTATACACAGTTCTGGTTTGTCTTGGTGTTTAGTTTTTTATGGCACAAAAAAGAATAAATTATAATGCACCACAATAAAGTTAAAATTTCAAAAAACATTGGGATTTTGATAACCTTTAAAAAGGTTACCTCACGAGAAGGTTATATATACACATATCATACAGTCTTCTTCTTCTCCCACGTTATATGGGGTCAGCATTCAATGTTCCCAATTCACGCTTCACATCCTCCTCTTCTCCTCTAGTTGGATTAACTTCTTAACCAGAACACATCTATTGGTTTTGGAATAGTTTTTACGAACGGATGCCCTTCCTGACGTCAACCCTCACCATTTATCCGGGCTTGGGATTTAAGCTGCTGATCTACTAAACCTGCGGCAGCCATATAAATGGAGTAGCTCTTATTCAGTGATGAAGCTTCCTCGTGACGTCACAATTTAATAATTTTAGGCAATTTATGCCGAATTTCTAGTCACCACTGAACAAGCAGGTGGCACTGCTGCAGTTCTTTTATCTCCTGGAAACATCCAAATGGCTGACTCGGTAGAATTACTGGAACCTTGAAAATACCAATAATGCATAACTCAGCAACACGTGAGTATTTTTAAATACAATTTAGTATCCTGAAAACTTCTACATCAAAGCTATCAGGTAGCACAACTATTCTACTAAGAATTCCCAGTGACTGATTATAGTTCCTTAAAAATTTAATGACCTTAAAATTTCCTATGTTTTCCTATGTCTGAACATAATAATGATAGCCATTTTAAAAAAGTTCACAGTCCGAAAAATAAAACCACCTTTAGGTCCCAAATCTTAACCTAGCACTCACCCACACTTATTTTATCTAAAATATAACTTCTTTTTGAGCAACACTCCGGAAAACCTTTAGTAATTAATTTTAATAGCACACTAATTTAGCTAGCATACAGCTGGTTTTTTTTTTTTTTTTTTGGTAGTTGTTGGCGCATAGGCTTCTATGGCCATAATGCACCTCCCAAGGTTTTTGCAGTACTTTGATCCAAGCCCGAGGCGGGAATCGAACCCGCAACTTTTGGGTTGCCAGGCAGGCATTATACAGCTGGTGCCACCAGCGCCACATACATATCATACAGTGTAAGAGTAAAAATAAGTTGAATATTTCATATAAGTATCTACATATCAATTGCTTTAAAAATTTAAATCCTTCACCATGTGCAGGTGCCACACATCAAGGGTGCATACAGTTCTGGGAGTCTTATTTTAGGAAAGATGCGGATCTGTTGCAGTGGGTACAGAAAATACCAATGAGTAGTAAGGAGGAAGAAAAGAGTGCTGCCACTAAGAAGAACTGTAGCCTTTCTTATTAACATTAGAGACTAGGCACTTACAAGGAGATCTGATTGAATGGATTGAGTAAGCTCAATGCTGATGTCATCCTTCCTCTTGCTCACAACACACAAATGAGAAGGCATAAATTTAATGAAGGAAGGATGGTTGCAGGACAAAGTATGGAAATTTGCCTTAAACCGGTGGGTAGTTGATTGTTTGAATGTGTTGAAGTGGGTGGTATGAATAAATCAACAAAGGACAAAACAAAAGTATTAGAGGCAATGGACAGATGATATCAAAAGTGTTATTTATTTTTATTTTATCTATTTATTTTTTTTTTTTTTTGGCTGATGCCACATCCGCTTGACTTTTTGCATTTTTGCCACTATTAGTACTAATGTTAGAGGTGAGGTTACCCATGTATCAGTTCTGGGACCAGTGTTGCTTCTGATTTTCATAAATGATGTCGACAAAGCAATAAAGAGCATGTTCCCAAAATTTTTAAATGATGGGAAGAGAAGATTAGAAGAGTGGTTAATGATCAGCAAAGCAGCACTCCTTCAAAATGATCATAAAAGTGGCAGTTATGTTTTAATACAGCAAAATTTAGGGCCTCACACTTGGGAACAGCAACCCCAGAATGACTTATTAACTTTATGGGATTGAATTAAAAACAGCAGAGGAAGAAAGAGATTTGGGAGTTACAATATGGTCCAACATCAATTCTCTTAGCATTGTAGAAAGGTGGCAAGAAAGAGATCCAAGGTATCCTGTCGATGATTTATCTCATATTTACTCGTAAAGATGGGGAAATCATAATCCCACTGTATAATGCAATTGCAAGATTTCACTATAAAATGGTTTTTTTTTTTTTTTTTGAGAAAACCCCAAACACGAGAGGTATTAAAAACTATGGTACTTAGTACCGTGCTTGGGTTGGAGGTTGAGAAGGCGAGAGAAGATATTTGTTGACATTCTGTAGACTGTAATTTTCAGGAAAGATGTATGAAGGAAGGTTGTTCCAGAAAACGCCAGTTGAATGAATAAACGAGGAAGATGAAAAGTTAGTTTTGTGAGTTTGAAGTTGGACAGTAAATGGATGTTGGCTGGTGGCGGCACATGTTCGGACTATTTTTAAAAATAGAGCGGGAATTATAGAAGCCAATTCAGAAGAACAGTGCCCGTGAAAGTATCTGTAGAAAAGGCATGCAGGAGAAACAAATATGTCTATCAGACAGCAAGTGGAGAGACACTGTTAGGGAGGAGTCATTAATTAATCTAACTGCCCTCTTCTGAATGGAATCTAGAAATCTGAGAGAGTTTTTGGGGGCACCGCACAAGATGTGAGAACAATATTCCATGGTAGGGCAGATTTGCGATTTGTACAGAGTGAACAGCTGTTTGAAAGAAAAGTAAACGCCAAAAGCTAAAGAGAAAACCAAGTTTTTGAGATGCAGAGGAAGCAATATTTGTAATGTGCTTATGCCAAGAGAGATTAGAAGTCAGGGTAATCCCCAAAAGAGACATATCACTTTGCCGAGAAATCGAAGTGTCAACAAAGATAAGCATAGGCGCAGAAGAATCCTTTTTGTGAGATGAGATATAAGACAAGACTGAGTTTTAGAAGGACTGAAATCAACTAAGTTGTCTTTGCCCACTAGAGAATTACCTGGAGATTGGCATTTAAGGAATTCGTAGCGGATATTCGAGAATTTGAAGCTGATTGAGCAGAGCAAGGTTTCTCAAAATGGAAAGCAATGTGCTATTGTTCGCAAAACTATGGATAGGATTTCCAGTCAATGGAAGAAGGTCATTAATATACAAGAGGAAAAGAGTGGGGGAAATAACTGAACCTTGGAGACACCAGCATTAGTGGAAAAGTTAAGACGACAGAGAGCCATCTACCATCACCCTCAGTGAGTAATCAGAGAAAAAACTGGAAAACCAATTACAAAAAACAGTTGGCAAACCATAAGATGGAAGCTTGTGTGTAGAAGACCTTTATGCCAAACACTATTGAAAGCCTTTGAGATGTCAAGAGGAACTGTGTTTCACCAAACTTTTCCATTGAATTTGTACATCAATTAGTGGCGCCTCTGTAGCCAGGTGGGAAAGAGCAGCAGTGCGTAGCATACGCTTTCTTGATTAGACCGGGGTTCGAGCCTGTCACCACCAAATACGGAGGATGCAGAAAGTTCAGGGAATGTCCACCGCATATTCCCGGAGCAATATGGCCTTAGTTGCTAATGCTCCTAAAAACCAAATAACAACAACAACAACATAAATGAGTAACATAAGCCAGAATATCACCAGTGGATTGACACTGACAGAATCCATACTAGAGATCATTGATCAGACGGAAGGTTTCTAGGTGGTTTAAGAGTTGGCAGTTAATTAATTTCTCCATTACATTAGAAAGAGGAGAAGTAATTGCAATGGGACGATAATTGGATGGGAGGGATTTGTCGCCCATTTTAGGAACTGGAAGGATATGAGCAAATTTCCAAGAAGATGGAATAACACCTTTGGAATAAGAAAGTGAAAAAAGGTGAAAAAGAACAGGTGTAAGTTCAGGAGCACAGGTTTTGAGAACAAGTAGAGAAATACCAACAGGAAGTGGAGCTTTCTTAGCATCAAGATCGTCAAAATCCTTCTGGCAGAAGACCACAGGAGGCATTGAATGGAGCGTGTTGAGAATGGTGGGAGGTGTTTTACCAAGATTCTTAATACAAGAGTTGGAAGAAAAATGGGATGCTAGCAGGTCAGCTTTATCCTTGGCCAAAGTGACAACAGAACCATCGGGTTTCAGGTTTTAACAGAAGTGGGAGCAGAGATTGGCAAAAGCTGCAGCTTTGGCAAGAGACCAGAATGTTCGGCTACCATTAGGGCAAGAAGCAACTTTTCTACTCTTAGCCTGTTCAAAATCTAGTTTGGACTGATCAATAACTGCTTTACATTTGTTGCGAGCTTTGGTGTAGGCAGAAAATGAAACTAAAGAATTGGAAATAAGACAATTACGATATGCAACATTCTTCTACTGAACAGCCATAGCACATTTATTGGAAAACAAAGGTTTAGATAAAGGATGAGATTTTAAAGTAAAGTGTGGAATAAAGGATTCCATTCCTACAAGAATAATTTTACTGACACAATTTGAGCAACGTTGACATCAGAAGTTTTGAAACAGTAGTCCGACCAAGGAAAAGAAAAGAAATCTCAGAGGTCATCGCATTTTGCATTCCTGTAATGCCAAACAACACAAGGTTGGGAATAGCCATGAGATAAAGGCTCCATTGGCGAAGAGACAATCACCAAGTTATGATCTGAGGTGCCTAAAGGACCACTCACTTCGACCGTGTACTTAGGATTTTCCAGTAAGGTAAATGAACACTCTGTGCAAGGCCATTAGTAATTGCAAAAGCCTCAGCATCTCGACCAGCTGTGTCGGTGTGACTAGAAAATAGAAGCCAGCTGGAGTGGTGAACATTAAAATAACCAAGGAAAATTACCTCACTGTTAGGAAAGTTGGACTGGAGAAAGTCAATTTGCAAAGAGAGGATGTAGAGGAGCTCCAAGTGATTAGTGGAGTTGGTTTGTTTGTTTGTTATTTAGTTTTTAGGAGCATTAGCAACTTAAGGCCATATTGCTCCGGGATATGCGGTGGTCATTCCCTGACCTTTCCGCATCCTCCGTATTTGGTGGTGACGGGCTCGAACCCCGGTCTAATCAAGAAGCATGTGCTACGCACTGCTGCTCCTTCCCACCTGGCTACGGAGGCGCCTAGTGGAGTTGGGAGAAGGTAGAGACAACAGATGAATTTGACACAATGAGGTAGAGAGATTTTAAGCCAGAGATGATCAAAGAGAGGAGATTCCAAATTACCAAGTCTCCAACAGGGAATATCAGAACGAACATACGCACAAGTGCTACCTTTGAGGAAAAAGGAATCATACAGCGAATAATCTGGGCAACTGAGATGAGAAATAGTTGAATCAACCGATAACTGAGATTCTGTCAGAAAAAATACATGGGGTTTGGCAGACTGCAAGTGGAAATGGACATTGTTGAGATTAGAATTGAGACCACGTATATTTGTGAAATGAACTAGGAAGTGTTTAGATCTTTTCGCAACTAAGCTTACTCTATTAGTTTGACAATTCATGATATATTCAATAGTAAGAAAGGTGTGAGGGGGAGGGACATGCTGTATGAAGTAATGAAATTTTTGGATATGGCATACACATGGTAAGAATATACCCAGATCCTTGACATAACGTGGAGTCGACAATGCCCCCCCCCCGCATACACAGTACTCGAACTCCCTCCAGTCACTATCTGGCAGCGTAGAGGTAGCAAGATTATACACTAGCTGATCTGGAAGCCTCCTAAATGGTTACCAATAGGTTCAGTCTGGTGTAAAAACTAATAGCCGACCTGCGAACACTGTTTTAGAGATGTACCCTCGAAATGTATGGTAGATTGGATCTCGCCATGATATCCACCATAACCTCAGTCATACTGCATGATGGGAGATGGGGAAGGGTTGACCAGAACTTAGCTCTGGAGACTTAACATGGGTTCCACCACTTCAAGCCTCCAATAAACAAAGTGGTGGTATTGCAGCGGTTGATGAGTCATCTACCACCTAGTATTGCCTGGTAGCACAGAGGGGCAACATTCCTCCATGTGGTTTGGGCGCCACACCTCAACCCCTGCTTATATTAGGTGGTCACCCACAGGTTGCTTCTGCGTGGGGTCTATACCCAGAATTACTAATAGTCCCACCATTGTGAAGGAGCAAGCAGAAGATCTGGCTGTCACAGACCATCCAGACTTCACCGAAATTGAGTCCACTTGACTTGAGTGCCACCCGAATATCAGTTCCATCAGCGTTTGACTCCCAGGTAGAAAGTTCAGCTTTTCTGGCATATCTGAGAGAATGTCTGTGACAACCGCAAAGACCATGTGTCCAAGTATGGTTTGTTTTTTATTTGGCTTTTAGGAGCATTAGCAGCTAATGCCATATTGCTCCGTCCAAGTATGGAGATTGCACCTAAAAAAAGACACCGAATTTCTAGAAACAGTATTTTAAACCCTTTCAAGTTCAGGAATTCATTTGGCAAGATTTGCAAAAAAAAGTACCTGTATGAGGAAAGACTTTGAATATGTGGGCTATAGAGCTTGGTAGCCAAGTACCTTATGTGGGGGGGCTGATTGAGGTCTATTATACTCTGACTTGGGATAGTAAAATGAATGAAGGCAAAATTTTCACTATAAACAATTATAATGATTTCACAAATCAGACATCAAAAATTAAAATTAAGAGTAAGAGTTTTAAATTGAATTGAAAGAAGTTTTCTTTTAGCCAGTGAGTTGTTAATGAAGGAAACAAATAACCTGTGGGTAGTTGAGGCTGACATCTTGAGGAAATTCAAATGTTATCTGAATTGTAGCCTATATGATGAGGGAAATGCATATACGTAGTTTACTTTCTTTTTATATATTTTACTTTTTTATTATTATTATTATTGTTTTTTTCACTTTTGGCTAGTGCAGCAAAAGGCTGGGGCTTTTTTGCCCTATATGGCTAATGTGATCACAAACTCTAATGCTGTTGTGCTATGCTATATCATCCTTTTCAATAATATTTAAAGATAACTTAGTTAATTTATATCCTTCTAAAATTTAATCCTATCTTGTAACTCACAAAATAGAGTCTATTTTGTGAGTTACGAGACATGCAAACCAGTCAGCATATACTGTGGGAATACTATCCAACTTCAAACTCACAGAACCAAATTTTTTTCTTCTCCACTTATCCCTTCAACTTCTGTTTTCTGAAACAAACCTTCCTTCATATGTATTTAGTGAAAATTACAATCTAAAAAATTCGTCTAATGTCAACAAGTATCTTCGGTTTTCTCAACCTTCAGCCCATATATGGTACTAAGTACTAGAGGACTGACTAAAACCTGTAAGAAAAGTGAACTTTCCAGAAAACCATGAGTGTCACATGAATACTGGAAAAAATAGTAGGCATGCCACTAGACAAGTATGGAATTTTGGGGAAACATTTTCAATTGTACCCCTCCCCATTACCACCACCATTACAAACTTTTTTCTCCTGGAAGAATGGCCTTCAGTAACATCAAAAATCTTGTTGTTTGTTATTTGGTTTTTAGGAGCATTAGCAACTAAGGCCATATTGCTCCAGGGATATGTGGTAGTCATTCCCTGACCTTTCCGCATCCTCTGTATTTGGTGGTGATGGGCTCGAACCCAGGTCTAATCAAGAAAGAAGCGTGTGCTATGCACTGCTGCTCCTGCCCACGGAGGTGCCTCAAAAATCTTGAACACCCTTATTAATATTATGAGAGCCCAATGCAAGTGTTGCTGGATATTAGATATAATTATAGCTGCCGCCCCATTAAGGTCTCTGACATTCTTTGTTGTTACTCATTTTCAAGTGCCACTAGCCAATGTGCAAATTTCAGAAATGACATTTTCTCACACAGTACTACTGCATTGTAATGATGCATCAACATATCGAATTTATCAAGCTGTGTCCAAATTTTGCAAACTATTACAACTCTTACAGTTATATTACATTTATACCTTAACTTTTGTCAAATAGTTATATGCAATGTACAAAAGAAGTAATATATTTACAAAATCCAAAATCAAAAATTTGTGCTAAAAATATAATTTTTAATATTAAAAATACAGAACAACAAATGAAAAGTACTTACTGAATTATTAAAAAGAACACTTAGTTTTGAAAACAACATAGGCTGAGGACAATTCATCCTATGAAAAAAAAATTAAAATGCAACTTTGCTTTGTCTTATTTTTATTAAAATTAAGTTTTGAAAACAACTACCTATTAAGCTAGTAATATGAATAAAATAAAAAATAACTGTAAAATAAACAAATTTAAAAATTCATTTTTTTAAAAGAATCTTTTATAAGAATATTCTCTTTTTAATATTTATTCCTCATGACAAATAACATAAAATATAAATAATATAATATACCTATTAATTAAAATCCAGTACCTTTATAAATATAAGGGTGGAGGAAAGTCTAGCTACACTTAAAAAAAAAAAAAAAAAAAAAGTAGTACTGCAAGTGTCTGATTTATGCATTATGTTGCATTAATAATTTTCAAGCACCAATTTTTATTTTATTACGTATTTACAATGTATAAACTCGTTTATATGTATAAAATCATTAATATTATGAATGGTGGTCATTTTATACCTCATATTAAAAAAATATTGGACAATTACAACACCCATACTGGAGGTAGCATTGAAACACATGACCTTTAGTTTTTTAGGCAAATGTTACACACTGAACCATTCAGCAGTGGATTAACATTTTTGCTTTAAATATCACTCTGTGGAGACAAGATGGTTCTGAGTTACTGAAATAACTAATTACCCCAGAATACTTAGTCTATGTACATAACCTTCAAAAAACTGGAATTTTCAAAAGTTAGCGTGTGCTGGTTCCCAAGGATGTTGGATTTGGGGTTGTACTGTAATATGTTTTGTAATTTTATATATATATTCTGTATTCTCTTTTTAATTTATCATTCATCAAAAAACATATACTGTATAACACTGATTTTTTTTCTTAATGTAATGTTTGAAGACTTCTTTATTTATATGCCTGTTTATTAAAATCACATTCCTACTGCACCATCACAGGCCATTTTTATGAACTATGTCAACTCTTTGAAACAAGATGGCAATGTTCAATATTAAGCTCCTTTGAAATTGAGACAGACTTGTGGTCAGACTCATTAATAGCCTGTTATCTGGCACATCATATTATATTATAATACCCTCTGCTGTTGCATCTTTTATTTCGCACCTTCTTAGAATATTATAATTTCCATGGGACAGATCCCATCCACCGCAGGCACCTGGGGTGGATGGGATCTGTCCAGTTATATTAAAGGAGGCAGCAAAGGAAGTAAGCACACCCTTAGCCATAATTATGAGAGCTTTGTTGGACTCAGGGGAAGTACCCAAGGACTGGAGATGTTCCAATGTGACCCCAATTCACAAAGGAGGATCAAAGGGCGACACAAGTAATTATAGACCTGTTAGTTTAACTGCTGTTCCCGGAAAATTAAAGTAGGCACTGGTTAAAGAAGCACTGCAGGATCATCTAGACAAGACTTCAGTTATAGCTCAGACACAGCATGGTTTTGTTAAGGGGAAGTCTTGCCTGACCAATTTGATTGGATACTATGATGCAGTCACAAAAGAACTGGATGCAGGGAATAACTTTGATATTATATACTTGGATCTTAGAAAGGCTTATGATACTGTTGCACATGGAAGACTGCTGCACAAATTGGAGTAGTGTGGCATTGGAGGCAAATTGCTGCTATGGATAAAGGGGTGGTTGAGGGGGAGAAGACAGAGAGTGGTAATCAATGGACACTGTCCATCATGGACTAATGTTATTAGTGGAGTCCCTCAGGGTTCAGTATTGGGTCCATTATTGTTTTCTGTATTTATAAATGATATTGATGATGGTATATCTAGCTTAATGTCCAAGTTTGCAGGCGATACGAAGGTTGGCAGGGTTGTCAAGGACACTACTGACACCATGCTACTGCAACAGGATCTGGAAAGGTTGAGCAGATGGGCTGAGAGGTGGCAAATGAAGTTTAACATTGACAAATGTAAAGTACTACATATGGGAAACAGCAATCCCAGAGCAATGTATCAACTCTGTGGTACTACACTGACAGTGGTAGAGAATGAAAGGGACCTGGGGGTGGTTGTGCAGGCAGATATGAAGTTTTCTGAGCAGTGTAGATGGGCTGCAAGAGTAGCTCATGGTGTATTGTCGATGATATATAGGAATTTTTCTAGCAGGGATAAGGAGGTGATTATTCCCTTGTATAAGGCAATGGTCAGGCCACACCTGGAGTATTGTATACAGGTCTGGAGGCCTCATTTCAAGAATGATGTAGAGATGTTGGAACGAGTACAGAGAAGGGCAACAAGATTAGTGAATGGAACAAAGGGGTGCTCTTACGAAGAAAGGCTTAAGTTTTGCAAATTACAGTGTCTGGAGACTAGGCACCAGCGAGGTGATCTGATAGAGGTGTATAAAGCCTTGAATGGTTTGAGCATGCTCAATGCTGATGGGATTTTTCCTCTTGCTCAGAATAATCACTTGAGAGGGCATAAATTCAAATTGAGGAAAAGACAGATGTAGGATAGACGTGAGGAAATTTGCCTTTAGCCAGCGGGTAGTTGGTTGGTGGAACAGACTTCCATCCCTTGTCGTAGAAGTAGATAGCCTAGATAAGTTTAAGGCTCAGCTGGACAGGTATTTCGAACGAACAGAGGGGTGAAGTGGAAGTGGTTATTTTTTATTTATTTATTATTTTTTTTTTGGCTGATGCTGCATATGCTTGCTTTCTGGCATCAAATGCCTCTACTAATGCTAATGTGGTATGGATGATATTCAGTTTAATATATACAGGAAACCTACTAATACGATAAGAAGGTTAGCAGAGTTGTTAATGACAGTATGCTGCTGCAACAGGATCTAGAAAAGTTGAGCAGATGGGCTGAGAGGTAGTAGTAGTGGCATGTGATGCAAGAAAGCAAGTGTATGAGCTTATGCAGCATCAGCCAAAAAAAAAAAAAAAAAAAAAAAATTACAAAACAATCCCCTCTAAATGTTTGTCCAGTTCCTCCTTAAATTTATTTAACCTATCAACTTCCACAACAACAGATGGAAGTTTGTTGCAACAATTAACCACCCACTGGCTAAAGGCAAATTTCCACATATTTATTCTACATCTGTCCTTCCTCAATTTCAATTTATGCCCCCTTAGGTTAGTAATTTTCCCCTTAGGTTAGTAATTTTCCCCTTAGGTAGCAAATGAAATTTAACATTGACAAATGTAAAGTACTACCTATGGGAAGCAGTAACCTCACAGTAACGTATCAACTCTGTGGTACTACACTGACAGTGGTAGAGAATGAAAAGGACCTGGGGGTAATTGTGCAGGCAGATATGAAGTTTTCTGAGCAGTACAGACGGTCTGCAAGAGTAGCTCGTGGTGTCTTGTCATTGATATACGAGAATTTTTGTAGCAGGGATAAGGAGGTGATTATCCCCTTGTATAAGACGATGGTCAGGCCACACCTTGAGTACTGTATACAGGTCTGGAGGCCTCATTTTAAGAAGGATGTGGAACTGTTGGAACGAGTACAGAGAAGAGCAACAAGATTAGTGAATGGAACAAAGGGTTGCTCTTACAAAGAAAGGCTTAAGTTTTGGAGATTACAGTGTTTGGAGACTAGGCACCAGCGAGGTGATCTGATTGAGGTGTGTAAAACCTTGAATGGTTTGAGCATGCTCAATGCTGATGGGATTCTTCCTCTTGCTCAGAATAATCACCTGAGAGGGCATAAATTCCAACTGAGGAAAGATAGTTGTAGGATAGATGTTCAGAAGTTTGCCTTTAGCAGCGTATAGTTGATTGGTTGAAGAGACTTCCATCTTTTGTTGTGGAAGTTGATAGCCTAAATAAATTTAAGGCTGAACTGGACAGGTATTTGGAATGAATGGATGGATGAAACTGGAGTTTCCCCCCCCACTTTGGCTGATGCTGCATAAGCTTGCTTTCTTGCATCGTGTGCTTCTACTAATGCTAATACTGGCATTTTTTTGTATTACAATAGTTACCATCCCCTCACTTATAAAAGGTTGATAATCCTAAATCAGTTTCTTAATGTATGTAAATTCTCTACTTCTGAATCTCCTTTGAACACTGAAATACAAGCATTAACAAATTATTATTATTAGCCATATAGTGCAAGGAAGCATGAGGCTTATGCTGCACCAACCAAAAACAATTTCCGAGTTACCCTGTGAGAGAGAGAGAGAGAGAGAGAGAGAGAGAGAGAGAGAGAGAGAGAGAGAGAGAGAGAGAGAGAAGAAAGGAATCACCAAGAAAGAGAAGAATGATGATATCCGCTCAGAACCCTGCATGTGCCAAGCCTATACTCGCCAACTGTGAGCCCCTAGGGTTAACTAGAGTCCAAAAAAACAGTGGTTATCCCTTATCAAAAATAAACTGTATAAAAGTAAAAGCAAAAAATCAGTTACATAATTTGATACCTATAAACAATAGTAATGTAATAAAAAAATATTTTATTTCTTTCCCATACATAGAACAATGATATAACCAATTGAACAAAACTTTTCAAAGATGCAGAATTTAAAATAGCATCAAAGCCCACGAGAAAACTACATGCGGTTCTAAACAATCACTGTTCGATATTCTTTTGCATTCCAGACAAAGGATTTTTTCTATAATATATCCTGTAAAAACTGCAATTCTTCATATCAAGGTTTAACGCCATACAATTAGAAACAAGGGTTAAACAACATACAGCATTGGTACTTGCTTCTTGTTCTTCTGACTCAGAATTAGCATTCCACGCAGCTAATGAAGGACATACCTTCCTGTTTAACGAAGCAAAGATTCTTAATATTCAACATAATTATACAAAATGATTAATAGCAGAAACCCTTGAAATAAAATTGTATCAAAACTCGATCAATGTGCGTCACTCCATTCCCCTTTTCAGACATTTGGTCATTCATATGCATGCACCAAGACAGCAACTAGTCTCTTACCTTTAAATTTTGTCATACATTCCGTGTTGTACTAGTCTGCGATCATGCCCTTTGTCAAAAAGCTTGGTCCACTTCAGGATAGTATTGTAATTACATAATATTCATATTCGTTTTTATTTACTGATGCTGATGTCTTTTTGCCCTCGTAAGTATACGATGCTGATGTCTTTTTGATGCTGATGTCTTTTTGCCCTCGTAAATCGGTTGGAAATTTAATCTATTTTTGGAGTCGAAGTTTTGGGGCTCTTAAACTATTGATACCAAATATGTTGGATCATCGATTTTCCTTTGGGTGTAAAGAGACATTTAAGTAATTTTACTATATTCATTTGTATAACAGAGTGTCGATATGGGAGCATTTTACAATAAATTACTGAAGCAATCCTCTTATTCATTTTTAACTGATAATTAATAAATTTCTTAGTTAATTATTATTTATTAGTTCATATAATATTAATTTAAATTTACATTATTTCTTACCAATACAAATGCTCTACAAATAATAAGTTGTAACTTACAAAATCTCTAGCTTAATTTAAAAATAAGCCAACAAACATGACTAAGACAAACTATTTGTTAAACACAATTTAATATGTTAATTAATCAAAAATGTAAAAATTTTCAAAAAACCTATTGTTCCCAGGAGCTAATAAACACTTGACCCATATAACACTTTATTTTTCATCCAAACAGTTCTAGGTAGCATTCTCACTTTGCTTTCTCTTTTCACTCATCTGAACTACACAGTAAAAAGCACTTCTACAAATCATTGTTCCAAACTATAAAAACTGAGAACACATAACCAGAGCAACAACATGCTTGAGACTGTCAAGTGTGTTGTTGCTCCAGTTACCAAAAGCAAAACCTTTGCTTTATTTTCCCTTTTGGACTTATAAAGCACATTAGCTTCTAATCTCATATATAAATAAATAAATAAATATCAGACAAACAGTATCAGTATGGATTGTGTGCATCACTGGATGGGCATTAACAGAATGTATGGTAACTGAGCATTAGGTATATCGAGGCTAACGAGGTAACGAGGTTATTTATTGATTTGAAATTATTGTTTTTCTAAAACTTTTGATTTAAATTTAGTAGTATAACATTATTTTGTGATTTTCTGATTAATTTGGTGTATTTATTCTTTACTCGGCCTTGTAATTGCATAAAAGTATCGGTAAAGGTTTCCACGTGTTTCAACTCCGCTAACCGTTCGTAATTTTCCCGCCTTTGTGATACGATATACCGTACTAGATAGCGTTAGTTGAACTTCGTTAGCAGTTAAATTGTACGTTTAAATAAATACATATAACGACTTAGATTACAAACGTAATATAATTAATTTTATTTAACATAATTAATTATACATATAACCACTTAGGTTACGTAACATAAATAATTAGTAAAAACAAATAATTAATACATAACTTGATACGAAAGTTATATAAAGGGATTTCGCAGATAACACTCGTTACTGAAACGTAAATATTTCGTAGATAACACTCGTTACTGAAACGTAAATATTCCGTAGATAACACTCGTTACTGAAACATAAATATAGCGTTATAACTGTGTTTGGATACAAGTTTAGGATTTAATTTTGTACAGAAATTGAAATTTTATTGAAAGTAAATCTAAATCATGACTCAAACCAGAGCAGCAAAGCAAAGGGCTCAAGCTAATGGGAATGCTGTGGCCCAGGGGAGAACTGAGGGGGGCAGTTGTCCTCTGAATCACAGCCTTGTAAGATGCACTATTTGCTTGATGTTTGCGGAGCAGTCAAGTATGGGACATGATACTGCCATGGGGGATGTCTTTGTGTGTGTGTGCGATGCAAGGAGTGTAAGGAGATAAGGCGACAACTCAGCGTTGTTATGGGCCTATATGAGAGCTTGAAGGATAGGGTGGATGCCCTCGAAGGATTACAAGTGAGGGGCCCATCAAGCTCTCAGCTGCCCACACCAATGCCAGAGCTTGCACTTGGTCATCGCGGAACACAGCGGCAACCCCCAAGGCAGAATGCGCTGGTCCCAAAGGAACTAGTAGTTGTTGGTGACTCTATTGTCAGGGAAACGGGAAACATGCTTTGTAAAAAGGATAGGTGGAATAGGACCAGGGTATGTCTGCCAGGGGCAAAAGTTGATGACGTTGTAGAGCGGATATCATCTTTTAAGGGCACAAAAGGTGATATAGTTGTACACGTTGGCACTAATGACATTAAGAGTAGGAGACCGGCGGAATTACTTGACAAGTACAGGTCACTGATGAAAAAAAGCCGTGAATTAGGGTTGAAATTGAAAGTGTCTGCAATTCTGCCCAGACACGATAGGAGGGAGTATATGATGAGAGCCCTGTCAATCAATTCGGCCCTAGAAAGATTGTGCAGGGCTCAAAGGGTAGAATTTTTTTCAGCCTGGTCTGTACTTGTTAACAGGAGAGACTGCTTCTACAGGGATGGGATACACTTAAATAGAAAGGGTGCAAGAATGTTTGCTGATGCTATCGAGGCAATGTTAGGTGGGTCGGAAAACTGCTAGATTGGGGGGATACAAGGACTAATAGATTAACAGTAGCCACTGGCAGAGGTGAAAGTGATTCTTGCACTGCTTCTATTGGAATGAGCCGCAGCCTGGAAAATAAGATGCAGGATATTTCAGAGACTGCTGGGAATCATTGGGGTACAAGTAAACACATGGGTTGTGTTAGGGTAGCTAAGAAAAAGAACAGGTGCATGTATACTTGTGTGTACACCAATGCTAGGAGTTTAGTAAATAAATTTGATGAATTTGAGGTATTGCTCAAAACATCAAAGGCAGATATTGTGGGGATTTCAGAGACGTGGTGTCACACAGATATAAGAAATGCAGAACTGGAATTTGGGGAGTACAATGTCTACAGAAAGGATAGACAGGATAGGAAGGGAGGAGGGGTTATGCTACTAGTTAAAAAACACATAAAATCCAAGGAAGTGAAGCCAGTCGACATCGCTGGACAGTGCAGTGTCGAGTCAGTTTGGTGTGACATAAGCATTGGGAGATCAAAATTGAGAGTAGGAGTGTGCTATAGGCCTAATGACTCTGATGAGTATAATAAGAAACTGTTCGGAGAAATAGAGTGGGCCAGTAAATCAGAGAGTCTTATAATGGGGGATTTTAATTTCCCAGATATTGACTGGAATTTGGGGGCTGGTCACTCACACAGTAGCAAGGCTTTTGTGGATTTATTGGATGATTGTTTTCTACATCAGCATGTTCGGGAGGCAACTAGAGGGAGTAATACTCTTGATTTGATTATCAGTAGTGATTCTTCATGCATTAAGAATCTGCAGATAAATGAACCACTTGGTGGCAGTGATCACAGTGTGCTGAAGTGGGAGTTACTCAAAGAGGTAACTACCATTAGGGGTAAAGGGAAGGGGTATTGCTTTCGTAAAGGCGACTACAATGGACTGAGACAGTATTTAAATTCTATACAGTGGGATCGACTGATGATATTGCCAACAGCAAATTCAAAATGGGAAGCATTCAAAGAACTTATCGTGGAAGCTACTAGGCTTTACATACCAACTAAGAAATATTGTTCAAGGTTTAGGCCTAAATGGTTGTCAGATGAACTAATGAGGCATATGGCAGAGAAGAAAAATGCATGGGATACATACAAATTAACACGTGACACGGACGCCTATGATAGATACAAGTTGATCTGTAACCAAGTTACAAAGGAGGTTAGGCAGGCGAAGGCAGATTACGAGAGATCCTTGGCAAGGGATGCGAAGAAAAACAGCAAAGAGTTCTTTACTTATGTAAACTCTAGAAGGAAGGGGATGAATCAGATTGGTCCACTTGAGATCGATGGGTCAACTGTTGATGACCCTGCTCGGGTAGCTAACAAACTAAATGAATATTTTGCATCGACATTCACACATGAGGAGTTATTCAGCGAGGGGAATGCCAGAGGTGTATTCAACTCTAGCAGTAAGCTAGAGAATCTTGTAATAACTGAGAGCAAAGTGGAGGAGAAATTGTTGAAGATAAACACAAGAAAGGCACCTGGGGTGGATGGGATCTATCCAGTTATATTAAAGGAGGCAGCAAAGGAGGTAAGCAAACCCTTAGCCATAATTATGAGAGCTTCCTTGGACTCAGGGGAGGTACCCATTGACTGGAGATGTGCAAATGTGACCCCAATTCACAAAGGGGGATCAAAGGCTGACACAAGTAATTATAGACCTGTGAGTTTAACTTCTGTTCCCGGAAAATTAATGGAGGCACTGGTGAAAGAAGCACTGCAGGATCATCTAGACAAGACTTCAGTTATAGCTAGGACACAGCATGGTTTTGTTAAGGGGAGGTCTTGCCTGACCAATTTGATTGGATACTATGATGCAGTCACAAAAGAACTGGATGCAGGGAATAACTTTGATATTATATACTTGGATCTTAGAAAGGCTTTTGATACTGTTGCACATGGAAGACTGCTGCACAAATTGGAGCAGTGTGGCATTGGAGGCAAGTTGCTGCTATGGATAAAGGGGTGGTTGAGGGGGAGAAGACAGAGAGTGGTAATCAATGGACACTGCTCATCGTGGACTAATGTTATTAGTGGAGTCCCTCAGGGTTCAGTATTGGGGCCTTTATTGTTTTCTGTATTTATAAATGATATTGATGATGGTATATCAGGCTTAATGTCCAAGTTTGCAGACGATACGAAGGTTGGCAGGGTTGTCAAGGACACTACTGACACTATGCTGCTGCAACAGGATTTGGAAAGGTTGAGCAGATGGGCTTCGAGGTGGCAAATGAAGTTTAACATTGACAAATGTAAAGTACTACATATGGGAAACAGCAACCCCAGAGCAACGTATCAACTCTGTGGTACTACACTGACAGTGGTAGAGAATGAAAGGGACCTGGGGTGGTGGTGCAGGCAGATATGAAGTTCTCTGAGCAGTGCAGACGAGCTGCAAGAGTAGCTCATGGTGTATTGTCAATGATATATAGGAATTTTTCTAGCAGGGATAAGGAGGTGATTATTCCCTTGTATAAGGCAATGGTCAGGCCACACCTAGAGTACTGTATACAGGCCTGGAGGCCTCATTTCAGGAAGGATGTAGAGCTGCTGGAACGAGTACAGAGAAGGGCAACTAGATTGGTGAATGGGACAAAGGGGTTCTCTTACGAAGAAAGGCTTAAGTTTTGCAAATTACAGTGTCTGGAAACTAGGCACCAGCGGGGTGATCTGATAGAGGTGTACAAAGCCTTGAATGGTTTGAGCATGCTCAATGCTGATGGGATTCTTCCTCTAGCTCAGAAAAATCACCTGAGAGGGCATAAATTCAAATTGAGGAAAGACAGATGTAGGATAGATGTGCGGAAATTTGCCTTTAGCCAGCGGGTGGTTGGTGGGTGGAACAGACTTCCATCCCTTGTCGTGGAAGTTGATAGCCTAAATAAGTTTAAGGCTCAGCTGGACAGGTATTTCGAACGAACAGAGGGGTGAAGTGGAAGTGGTTATTTTTATTTATTTATGTTACTTTTTTTTTTTTTTTTTTTTTTTTTTTGGCTGATGCTGCATAAGCTTGCTTTCTTGCATCAAATGCCTCTACTAATGCTAATGCTAATGCTAATATCAATCTTTGTCAACCCTTGTCAACCTTTTACCAATGAAATTTAGTCTTTAAAAAAAAAGATTTAAAAAAACTCTTTGAATAATTGAAAAACAGTCTCATATAAAACAAATACAAAGACATTATACCTGAGATATATCTTTAAGGTTACTTGCTGATCAGCTGTGAATATTTTGGAAGTAAAACCAGCTTTACATTCAACTAAAAAAAAAAAAAAAGTTTATTACTACGAGATCCATATGTAAAAAATTAAAATATCAATGAAGAAAAGTACCAAAATCATACTGCCATGCTACCTTAACAAATTGCACTGGTATTGGGCAATGGATGATTGAATGAATAAATAGTAGAATACCAGATATTCTACTATTCATTCATTATGCTTCTACAGGTAGTCAGGTAGTCATAATGAGGATGAAGTTGAAGAATTTTATGAAAATGTATTATGCCTTTACAAACAGGATGACTACCATTAAAAAAATTGTAATGAGAGACTTCACTGCAAGAATTGGTAAGAATCGAAATGGGGAAATATCTGTTGGCCCAGATGGAACTAGAAAAGGAGATCACAGAGGCAACAGACTAAATGATTATGTGGAGGAACAAAATCTGTCATGAACTCATTCTTCAAGAAAAAGGCCCAACGAAAATGAATGTGGAGCCTTCTTGGAAGTACTAGTTAAATTTACTTCATAGTGACAAACAATGAAGCAATATTCATTGAACTATCAGTTACTGAGAGCAAAAGGTGATTGCAGGAAGAATGAAAAAAATTGGTCAAGTCAACTAAAGTGAAAATCAACCCTAACCAACTATTGAAAAATCATCAAAACTTTTAACTAGAACTGTCCAATCGTTTTTGTGTGCTGCAAGACCTTCCTGACAGATATTTCAGCTCATAAAGTCATTGAGACTATTGTGGACACTGCCTATGCCATTGCACCTATTTGTATCTGGTTGGTTTTGCTTGTAAAACAAAAGATGCACAAATAGGTGCATCTTTTGCTTGTAAACCAACCAGAAAAAAAAAAAAAAATTCCCATGATGAAAAAGCAACGAGAAATGAAGCAAAGTGGTAACACAAGAAACAAGGTAAGATATGTAGAAATGTACATTTGATAGCATGAACAAGGGCTGTAATGCTCAATACATTCTACATTGATATCAATATTTGTAAAATAATAAGAGATGTTTACCTCAATATAATATGTAGAACACTAACGTATGATACTCTCCAGAAATTAAAATGAAAAAAAATTGAAAATCTTACATTACAGTAACAAATAATTAAAAATCAATTGAACACAATTAAAAATTAAGTAAAAAATTAATTAAAAGTATTTTAATGAAAACATTGCAAAACGATTTTCCTTCCTGAAGTTGACAACGCTTTTCGACCATATGCCATGATCACAGGAATAAAAATTCAGTGGTAGCACGTTGTGTGTATGTGGGGTGGGGGGGTCATCACCCAACTCATATGTACTTGGTTGCAAGCCTGCGACAATGTGTTAGAACTCGTGTGAACGTGTCTTGACCCTCCTGATAATGCATTCAATATGTTAAAATGCCTGTTTTTTTTTTATTTATGAGGCCTGTGCTTCATGTCGCAAATCTATGGAGGTCTTCGATACAGACCAATCACTAGGATGTAGATAATTTTTTAATTTGTCACGAAGTTTCCTAACCTGGGAAAGGTATTTTTGTTTATTAGAATACCGAGATCTTAAGGCAAGTTTAACTATATTACGCGAGGTGGCAAGTGCTAGTTGCTTTATGCCCAAAATTTTATGATTTAAATTGACCCTGGCAAACTTCAGAACAATTGTTTGTTTGTTATTTGGTTTTTAGGAGCATTAGCAACTAAGGCCATATTGCTACAGGGATATGCGGTGGTCATTCCCTGACCTTTCCACATCCTCCGTATTTGGTGGTCACAGGCTCAAACCCTGGTCTAATCAAGAAGCATGTGCTACGCACTGCTGCTCCTGCCCACCTGGCTATGGAGGCATCTGGAAAAGGCTGCCACATGTCCCTGGGAAGCTTTGACGATCCCACCACGCATATTTTTGTCATTCAAAATGTCGAACTATAGTGCTCCAATTGCCAAGTTGTCTGGTGAACTGACCTTTTCTGAAGTTCCAGACACAAGTTTCAAGGAACCCCTAGTTATGTTGGAGAAAAACCTGGAAGACAAATTTTCCCCTATTCAAGGACCTTTAAACTCTACTCATACTTATAATGACTCCCAAGACTCTGAACAAACTGGTAGTGCAGCTATCCTTGACTATCTCTTTGGATTAAAAGCAAATATGCTAGATGCTTTTATAGAGGGCTACACTTATGGTTGTTGAGATGTCCAAAACTTGGAACAATATGGAAAGGTTAGTGATAGATTAATTATAGAGAATGAAAAGTTCAGAACAAAATTAAATGATCTTAATGTTGAGAGAAAACAACAAAATGTCTTACCAACCATTTCGGCTCCCACCTATGCATGTGTGGCTGCCTTAGGCACTGGCAAACAATCTCAGAGTCATGTTAACTTACTGGATGTTCAAACAAAGTACATACTTATAGTTAACTTACCGGATGTTCAAATGCAAATAGTAATTGTAAAACTAGTGAGGAAGTTAAAGCTGAAATTTCTGAACACCTTAAACCTGAATTTAAAAAATTAAGGATTAAACCAATGAGAAAAATAAGAGACAAGGGCATTTTAACTGAAACTGATAACGGTAAGGATCTTAATAAACTTAAATCATGCCCCAAGTTCAAGGAGCTAAAATTTTCTGTGGATTCCCCCAAAAAAATTAAACCCAACAGTCATAATTTATGACATACATAAAGATATCAATGACCCTGATTTTCTGGAGGACTTATTCAATAAAAATCTTGTGGATCGTGGGATTACCCAGGAAGATTTTTAGTCTGTTAAGGTTCATTTTAAAATCAGATCCCAGAACAAAAACAATCAACATTGGATCCTTGAGATTCCAAACAAAATTAGGAAAGTGTTTTTAGAATCAAATTGCAGGGTTTTTATCAAATTGTTCCCTTCCATGGTATGAAGGATTTTTACACAGCATCACAGCATCTTAAATGTCTTAGCTATGGACACTCGGCTAAAAATGCCAAGTTTACCTGCGGACATTGCGGTGACCAGGGTCACCAAATTCAAGATTGTCCTAAAATGGAGGAACCTGTTGTCTGCCCAAATTGTTGGCTTAAGAAGAGGAATGTGGACCATTCCTTCAAGGACTTTAAGTGTCCTGAATCTGTAAAAGCCCAAGAGCTAACAAAAATTCAGACCGACTTTACTTAACTCTGAAGTGTCTCATGTTTATACTTTACAGTTAAACTGTCAGCGATCTTTATCGGTTCTAAACGACCTTTCTAAGTTAATGGTCCAACACAAACTTCAACTTTTAGGGTTACAAGAATTATATTCCTATAAGGGTGTGGTCAAGGGCCTCCCTCTCATCTGTCACATTATTTCCTCAAACCCTGTTATGGTCGGTGATTGGGGGAACATGACTACCAGAGTCTGGGCTGCCCTGGTGGTTGCTGACCCCCTCATTAGTGTAACAAAAATTTCGAGTCTTTGCTCCACTCATGCCGCATGTGCATGCTTGGAAGGCTGTTTCAGAAAAATTTATGTGATCTCATTGTATGCTCAATGCAGTCAGGCCGGACAGGCCATTGAGCAATTTCTAAATTATATGGAAGACGTTCTGAACCATCTGTCTGGTTTTCCCATCATTTTCATCTCTTGGTCAATCCTATATTGACATTACCCTTTCAAACTCTGCTCTTGGTAATGGCATTTCCAGCTGGCTTAGCCACACATCGTGGTGCTCAAGTGACCACAATATCATCACCTTTACAATCAGTCACCTTTACCAATCAGTCACAGTAAAATCCTAGAGCTATCAAGTGCTGTTTTGACTTCCCACAGTTTAAAACAAAACATGTTGATTGTAATAGCTTTGATGTAAAGGTTAGTGAGCTTATTTCTGAAGAAATAATTGTCCAACTGGGCTCTCTTCCTGCAGATATGCAGGTTACCAGTGTCCAAGAGATTCTAAACAGTCTGTGAGACCACTCTAAAAAAAGAAAAAACGGAAAATGAACTGTGTTCCATGGTGACCCCAAATCTCACTATTCTCAGAAAAAACTTACAAAATGCTTGTCGTAATTTTCAGAGAGCAAAGAGAGCTAACGGCCCAGGGCTGAGATTGACAGAGTTGGTGAGTTGTATAAATCCGGCAGAAGGAGTTACTTCAATACCATCTTCCAAGAGAAAAAAAAACTCACCTGAGCAAGGTTTGTCCAGCACAACATAAATGAAGATGTGGGGATTATCCTACAAACAAGATTCATCCCGGTGATGTTTTCTCATCTATTATTGTGAATGGTAATGAAACCCTGGACTGGAGCTTGTCAATTAATGCCATTTTGGACGGATTGCTCCATGATGAAACTGCCTCCTGTGAAAACACCATCCAAAAAAGTATATTCGTTTGCTGCCAACATTAGTTAACTGTCCTGAGCTGCCAAGATTAGTTAACTGTCCTGAGTATTATGCTGACTTCTCCACCTATACGGAGAAAATGTATAAACAGAGGAAAAGAATTCTTACTCCTGAGGTTCAGTAAAATACTAACTTAATGTTAACTGATAGTAAAAGACTGCCGTCTATCGGTTGGTTGGAAAGACTTTACTGGGTTTTTTAAATTTTCGATGGAAGGGTTTACGGCCCTTTCTATTGTTTTGGAAACTAGAAATTGTAACTACTCTTTTGAAGTATAAATCTTTGAAACACTCAGATGGTTGTTGGGGACTGATCACTTTGGCTTGTTTGTAGACTGTTTCCGTTTTTGGATTCTTTAACTTGATGTATCGATCAGTCTGTTGGACTTTGAAGCCCAGTGTTGATTTTGTATCATTATCATTGTCAATAGCCTTTATGTAACATTATCATTGTCAATAGCCTTTATGTATCATTATCACTGTATATAGTTGCTTTAAATTGTACACAATGTATACTGTTACCTTTTAGCGGTGGACAGGGGGAAATCCTGGAGCCCGCAAAAATTTAATAAAATACTTTGAATACTTTGTTTTTTACTAATATTTTTAAGTGATTTTTATTGGAAACTGAACTTTCCACCTGCCAAGGTTGATGAACATTACTTGAAGATTAATTTGAAAATTATGTTTTCAAATTAATCATTTACTGATTTTGATAAAATTTTGTAATTTGTTCTTTCTTAAATAACTGAGTTAATTGAAAAAATAAAGACTGCCTTTTACGTAATCGGCACTGCTGGCACCCTTATGTTTAAGGCAGTACAGTAGCAGGAAGAAGGTAGCCATGATCTTATCAACCAGTCTTGAGTGAATGTCCAAGACTGGTCTGAGGTGGGCCCCCATGAAATTATAACACACCACTGCACAAAACAAGCAGTAATCAATGCCCTAATTGACCAAGGTATAGATAAAGCTTATGTCAATATTTTTTAATCAATATGTGTCAACAATGATGAAGTTCAGATCAACATAGAAAAAGGCTCCATACAAGGAGACACTATCTCCCCAAAACTATTTTCTGCCTGTTTAGAAGAAATTTCAAGCTAAATTGGAATAATAAAGGAATGAAGATAAATGGAGACTACCTGAATCACTTAAGATTTGCAGATGGTATCTTTCTCTTTGCCAATGATCTGGAAGAACTGCAGCATGAAAGCAAAAAGTTTGGTTTGAGGATCAATATCAAGAAAACATAAGTTATATTTAACAAATTTACCAGACCAAAGAAAATCATGCCTGATGGATAAGAACTACAAGAAATAGAATGGTATGTTTACCTTAGACAAGAAATTTCAACAGATGGAAATACTATGATGAAAATTGCACAGCGCATAAAATTGCGCTTAATTTTATCAATGTATCCTCCCTGTCCTAATATATGATTATGAAACATGAACATTGAATGCCAAAGCTTTACAAAGACTGAGGGTCACACAGACCATAACCAAAAGAGACCGAAAAACAAGTGCATGGATTTTCCAACAAGCCAAGATGTGTGATATAATTGAAAGAACAAAGCGCTTAAAATGGAAATATGCTGATCACATATCATGAAGAACTGATGACAGATGAACCAAACGAATTTTGGAATGGATACTGCTTGACTCTAATGCCCAAGAAAAAGAACAAAGATGAGGTGGTTTGATGAAATTGTGAAATTTGCCAGTGTACAATGGCAACAGAAAGCTGAAGACTGCAGTTGCTGGAAACCTGCTGAGGAGATCTTTATCCTGCAGTGGAGTGACAATGATGATACAGCACCCAAACTTTGAGTTGTGTGGATTCTTGATTATCTTGTATTTGTAATACTAAAAATATTGAATAAATAAAACAGATAAATAAAGAAACCAATGAGCAATAACTGTAGAATTAGTACATAAAACAAATAGATATACAGAGTATAGACAATTCATTTCCCCAAGATTCAAGCTTAAATTCTCAATAAGTGAATATGCATCAAACCTGAAATAAAGGTTGTTTATCATCTGTATTTGTAAAAAAAAAAAATGCAGCTATACTTACTGAATGGTATTACACAGGCCATCTGAACAGTAAAAATCAACATGTTATCCCTAGACATTGTTAACTGCCACTGTTTTTCAGTTTCTATAACATCTTCTTCAGTAATACCAGAGAGTGGAAAAGGAGGAATTCCCTAATAATTAAATTATATATTATTTTAAAACTCAGGAATATTGCTTGTTATTGTTAATAATACTAACAATTCTACAGTTTGAAAACTTCCTATGCTTTTGGAGTTTCTGAACTAAAGAACTTTTTACTATTCCATATAAAAGGAGAGCAAATGCTACAGTTCTTATCATCTTACATAATTCTTATCATTTTATTTACTATTTGTTACTATCATCTAATTATTTACTAATTTCTATCCAAATATAATATATATTTGGATGCTGTTCTCTACCATTCAATGATTGACTATTCACGATATGGCCATGATTGGATTGTATATCATACTTTGTCATTTACTGGTATAACAATAAAGATTATTTTTATAATCTTAAAGAAGTGTGATAAAAATGAAAGAATTATGTGGCTTATTTAGTATCAGTACTAAAAAGGCATAATGATGCGTGGAAGTTCACTATTCTGCATCTGGCAAAAAAAAAAAAAAAAAAATTCTCATCAAAGAAGTGTCTATCCAATCCTTCCTTGGATGTTTCCGCTCTTTACATCAGCTATGCTTGCAGATTACTTTTTCAATATTCCACAACATGCTACCATATCAAAGATAATAAACTACTATTCTTCCCTAGGATTTTATAATTATACTGTTCTGATTCTTGTCTCACTGAACCAGTGCCAACGTTCCTCCCTCAATTAATCCCTTTTATTAATCCCCTCAGGGAACTTACATTTTCAATCAAATCCTCAAAAAGTGAATAGTTACTAAGCCCTGCAAACCACATCTAAGCCACACTTCTTTGTGCCATCTCTATACCATTCTTTAGATACAATCTCAGACACGGATCCAATATCCATGTGTGATCTCACTGTTTTACAGAGAAGAGGAATAATGATTCCCCCCCCTCTCTCCTCTTGTACAGGCACTCCTCAACTTATGTAAGGGTTGCATTCTGCAGAACTGTGTGTAAATCGAATTTTATGTAAGTCGGAATTTCTCTAAATGCTTATGCAATACTCACACAAGCACGCTTGCTGAATTTAATTGAAGCAAAAAAAGAAATGTTCCACGAACATGTAAATAGAATTATTTTTTCCCCATGCAAAGGAAAAATTACAAAATTGTGCAATTACAAAAATTTCAAAATTATAAAATTACAAAACAAAGTGAGGGGTCAGCAAGTTTTACTTTTCGAGCATCGTTGCCAGAATCAATATCTCCAGCTGATAAGTACACCGCTGCAGAGGTTGAGGGCTGTGGAAATTTAGAAGGGGTTTTTTTTGAACACAACACAACTTCTCTGCTGCTGCAGAATCGGCACTGACAACTTCACCGCATACTTTAACATTGTGGAAACCAGTGTGATGCTTGAACCTATTAAATCACCCACTGCTTGCCATGAACTTGACTTTGGGTTCACCATACTTATCCGTAATATCTTCATGGTACTTGTTGCTTTTGCTTGAATGGCCATTAGACTCAGGGGCACTCACTTCTGAATCTGATTTTTCATCCATATTATTAATAGCTTTTCCATCTTCTATATAGAATCTGAATGCTGTTTTGTGATCACTGTTGATCCTTTAACATGTCCTTTTATATGCGCACTGTCCTTTGAAATAGCATTCACTGTTAAAGCAGCGAGACTTAATTCCCATGCAATAGATGACAAACTTTGTTCTGCTTCGTACTTCTTAATCATTTTCATCTTTAAATCAATTTTGTTTCGTTTCCTAGCACCGCCACCACTTGCACTTTCCATTGGTCGTTTTCCCTTCATTATTGTAATAAGTAAATGGGAATGAAGAGAAGATTCTGAAAATTTATTTGTTTCTTATATGCTTGAAGATTTCAGTGAAGGGAAACACATTTCCCCATAAAGACCCACACAATTCCAGTTATCAGGATTATTGCAAATGCAATAAGATCGAGTTTACTACCTGTTTATAATTAGATGCACTAACAGAAAAGCCCAATAAACCAGAAAGTGCAAACTGTTTTTATTGTTTTATGGTCGTGACCTCCAGAAATGTTCTTTAGAAAAATATCAACAAAGCCTTTCAAAATTTATTCTTATAATGGAACATATGATAATGATGAAAGGACAGCTCTCCATTATAAAAATAACCTTTTAGAGAGATAAATAGCATAGTTATATAGCGAAAATTTCAACTTCCAAAGTCTTGAAACGAATTACCAAAAAAAAACAATGTGTTATTGGGTTCACATTCGATGTTTTTACAATACCTCCATTTATTCCTATGGGATACAAAATATATGTTTCTACGACTTTTTTTTTTTAAGTTTACACCAGCTAGCAAAAACTTATGTAAAGTCAAATTTACGGAAGTTGAGTATTACGTAAGTTGGACAGTGCCTGTATTTGTAAAAATCCAATAAATCAATGTGACCTTCATCCCACTGCATGTTGCACTTCATATTCTCTGTATCATAATGCTCATGTCTTTTTCATCCTGAAAACCATTTAATTCCTCTTCTCCTAGTATATAAACAACTCCTGGGCTTCTATTTGCCAAATGAAATACATCACTTTTGGTAGCATTCAATTTTAGCTACCATTTTTCAGATCACATTTTCAATTGGTCCAAATCCTTTTGAATCCATGCATGGTTCAGATCATTAACCATCCTGCCAACTTTGACAGCTTCTCATGTATTCTATCAAGGATATCATTTAAGAAGATAAGAAAAAGAGAGATCAATGTGCTACTTATCTGAGCAAAAGGGCTTTACAGGGTGACCCAGAACAAGTGTTGCCACCATTTAAATCTATTGATACACACAAATTTAAAGAAATGTTACTTAGGTAAGGCTAACATAATAATTGCCAGGACCCATAACAAAAGTGGTTCTTAGTATTAGTAGTGGCAAATGATGCAAGAAAGCTAGCTCATAAGAACAGCCAAAAAAATAAAAACTTTCCACACCACCTGCCCATTTTCCTCCAGTAGTCTGTCTAGTTCTTCCTTGAATTAATTCCAAACTACCCACTTCTACAACAGAAGAAAGTTTGTTCCAACAATTGACTACCCATCCACACATCTATCCCTATACAATCCTTCCTCAATTTGAATTTATGCCCCCCCACTAATGGATATGGGTAGTCACGCACCCGGATTTCAAGTGAAACCTTTCATATTCTTTCCTCTAAATGACCGTTAAGCTGTTCTATATCCCTAGTTTTTCAAATTCCCAAACTATTAGTGAATTACGAGGGGGCGGGAATTTTTCTTCTATCCTGCTTCTATTTCTTTCGCCTACTTACTTATCCTCCCCCCTACACACTTTTGAAATATAGCCTATGGAATGTCCATAGGCTATATACATATACGGCCTTCGACACGTGTTCACGTCCCTTTGAAGATGGTATAAACAAAATGCCCCACATCAAGCTTCGGGTATTCTTCTCCCATTATACATTCAATTATTCACCATGCTTGGATTTAGGGTTAAAGACTTTTTATTCCTTTGTCTTGTTGCATAGTTCTTCCATCTTTAAGCAGGTCTTTGAAATAATTTCCATCTATTTTGATTACATCTTATGTGAATGCAGTTATCCCTGAAAAATATCCCACGTAAGAGATTTCCTGACTTAAAATATAATATTTCAAATTTTTTATATATTTTTTAATATTTCTAAATTCATATTTATTATTCTATTTCTATTTGGTTAAATTCAAAACATTGATTTAAATTCAAAATAAGGACACAGATTCTCTACAAAAGAAAATCACAATAGTTTAGCATTTGTCCGATTTTACAAATATTAGCGGGTCTCAATCACACAAGTTGTCTGTCCAACATGTCTAGTAAAGTTTTGAGACAAGAGGATTCCCATAATGCTTTTTTCATTATGAAAAAAACATTTTTTCATAATGTTTTTTGTACGGGTCATGCCCATACAAAAGATTTTTATTCAGCCACTGCATGCAATATTGCCTTAAAGAAAAATGCTGTCTGATTTAAATATTTATCCAATGATCATATGCCAATTTACTAAGAATCAGTTTAATCTCTGTCAATTTACTAAGAATCAGTTTGATGGATTAGTTCAGGCACACCACAAGCCACTGCTCCAGGAGAAATAGTGTTGTGAAGACTTCACATTACCAGAATAAGAAGTTTTCTGAGAAGTTTACACATTTGCAAGAGAATCTCCAAAGTGAAATTAAGCCCACAGTCACTTAAGACGGACTGTGGGAAATACCCACCCCCACACATACACATACACCACTACGATCAATGCAGTATGATGTTTTTTAAGGTTACGATGGATCTCCTGGCAAGATTCAATCTTCCTTACATTTCAAGGGTACAGCTCCAACAGAGTTTACATGTCGGCTACTATATAGTCCACCAGACCAAACCTATTAGTAACTCTCTAGGAGGCTTTCGAATCAGCTAGTGTATAATCTTGCTGCCTCTACTCTGCCAGATAGTAACTGAAAGGAGTCTGAATAGTGTATACAGGAGGGGGCGGGGCATTGTTGAGGCCACATTATGTCAAGGAGCTGGGTACATTCTTGCCATGTGTACACCACATCCACGAATTTCATTACATCACACTTTTTTTTTTTTTTTTTTTTTTTTTAAGGAAACCCCGAACACGAGAGGTATTAGAACCTATAGTACTTAGTACCGTGCTTCGGTTGGAGGTTGAGAAGCTGAGAGAATATATTTGTTGACGTTAGACTTGAACTTCTGTAGACTAATTCAGGAAATACATATGAAGGAAGGTTGTTCCAGAAAACGGCAGTAGAATGAATAAATGAGGAAGATGAAAAGTTGGTTCTGTGGGTTTGAAGCTGGACAGTAAATGGATGTTGGCTGGTGGCGGCACATGTTTGGACTGTTTTGAAAGAGAGAGAGCTGGAATTATAGAAGCCACCAATTCAGAAGAACGGTGCCCATGGAATTATCTGTAGTAAAGGCATGCAGCAGAAACAGTATGTTTATAAGACAACGAGTGGAGAGACTCAGTTAGAGATGAGTCATTAATTAATGTAACTGCCCTCTTCTGAATGGAATCTAGAAGCCTGAAAGAGGTTTTAGGGGCACTGCCACAGATGTGGGAACAATATTCCATGGTAGGGCAAATTTGCGATTTGTACAGAGTGAACAGCTGTTCAGCTGAAGAAAAGTAATGCTGAGAGCGAAAGAGAAACCAAATTTTTTAGATGCAGAGGAAGCAATATTTGTAATGTGCTTGTGCCAAGAGAGATTAGAAGTCAGGGTAATCCCAAAAGAGATATATCAACTTGCCTAGAAATCAAAGTGTCACCAAAGATAAGCATAGGAGCAGAAGAATCCTTTTTGTGAAATATAAGACAAGACTGAGTTTTAGCAGGATTGAAATCAACTAAGTTGTCTTTGCCCCACTGGAGGATTACCTGGAGATCGGCATTTAAGGAATTGATAGCAGATATTCGAGAAGTTGAAGTGATTGAGCAGGGCAAGGTTTCTCAAAATGGAAAGTGGAATGCAATGTGCTATCATCGGCAAAACTATGGATAGGATTTCCCGTCAATGGAAGAAGGTCATTGATATACAAGAGGAAAAGAGTGCGGGGAAAGAACTGAACCTGGGGAGAACCAAGGAAAAGAAGAAAAGAAATCTCGCAGATCATCCCATTTTGCATTCTTATAATACCAAACAACACCTATAAGAAAGGTGGCAAAGAACAGGAGTAAGTTCAAGAGCACAGGTTTCGAGAACAAGTGGAAAAATACCAATAGGAAGTGGAGCTTTCTTAGCATCAAGATTCATCAAAATCCTTCTGATATCCTTTTGACGGAAGACCACAGGAGGCATTGAATGGAGCGTGTTGGGAATGGTGGGAGGTGTTTTACCAAGATGATTAATACACAAGTTGGAAGAAAAATGGGATGCTAGCAGGTCAGCTTTATCCTTGGTCGAAGTGACAACAGAAACATCAGGTTTCAGGTTTTGACAGAAGTGGGGGCAAAGATGGGCAAAAGCTGCATGCAATAGCTTTGGCAAGAGACCAGAATGCTCGGCTACCATTAGGGCAAGAAGCAACTTTTCTACTCTTAGCCTGTTCAATATCTAGTTTGGACTGATTAACAACTGCTTTACAATTGTTGTGAGCTTTGTTGTAGACAGAAAATGAAACTAAAGAATTGGAAATAAGCCAATTACGATATGCAATATTCTTCTACTGAACGGCCATAGCACATTTATTGGAAAACAAAGGTTTAGATAAAGGATGAGATTTTAAAATGGAGTGTGGAATAAAGGATTCCATTCCTACAAGAATAATTTCACTGACACAATCTGAGCAACGTTGACATCAGAAGTTTTGAAACAGTAGTCCGACCAAGGAAAAGAAAAGAAATCTCAGAGGTCATCCCATTTTGCATTCTTGTAATGCCAAACAACACGAAGTTGGGAATAGCCATGAGATAAAGGCTCCATTGGCGAAGAGACAATCACCAAGTTGTGATCTGGGGTGCCTAAAGGCACTCACTTCGACCGTGTACTTAGGATTGTCCAGTATTCTTGTAGGTAAATGAACACTCTGTGCAAGGCCATTAGTAATTGCAAAAGCCTCAGCATTTCGACCAGCTGGGTCGGTGGGACTAGAAAATGGAAGCCAGCTGGAGCTGTGAACATTAAAATCACCAAGGAAAATTACCTCACTGTTAGGAAAGTTGGACTGGAGAAAATCAATTTGCAAAGAGAGGATGTAGAGGAGCTCCAAGTGATTAGTGGAGTTGGGAGAATGGTAGAGACAGCAGATGAATTTGACACAATGAGGTAGAGAGATTTTAAGCCAGAGAAGATCAAAGAGAGGAGATTCCAAATTACCAAGTCTCCGACAGGGAATATTGGAACCGACATATGCACAAGTGCTACCTTTGAGGCGAAAGGAATTATACAGCGAATAATCTGGGCAACTGAGATGAGAAGTAGTTGAATCAACCGATAACTGAGATTCTGTCAGAAAAAGTACATGGGGTTTGGCAGACTGCAAGTGGAAATTGACATCGTTGAGATTAAAATTGAGACCACGTATATTTGTGAAATGAACTAGGAAGTGTTTGGGAGGTTTAGATCTTTTCGCAACTAAGCTTACTCTATTAGTTTGACAATTCATGATGTATTCAATAGTAAGAAAGGTGTGGGGGGGGGACATGCTGTATGAAGTAATGAAATTTTTGGATATGGCATACACATGGTAAGAATTTAACCAGATCCTTGACATAACGTGACCTCGACAATGCCCCCCCACATACACACTACTCGGACTCCCACCTGTCACTATCTGGCAGAGTAAAGTTAGGAAGATTATCTAGCTAATCTGGAAGCCTCCTAAAGATTTACCAATAGGTTTGGTCCGGTTTAGTAACTAGCAGGCACCCTGCGAACACCGTTTTAGAGCTGTACTCCCAAAATTTAAGGAAGATTGGATCTCACCATGATGTCCATCATAACTTCAAAAGTCATCAGTCATACTGCATGATGGAAGAGATGGGGAAGGGATACTGCATGTCCTCTGCATATTTTCTTACTACTGAATACATCATGAACTATCAAACTAATAGAACAAACTTATCTGCAAAAATATCGAAACCTCCCAAACACTTCCTCTTCACTTCACAAATATATGTGGTCTCAGTGACACAATCTCAATGAGTTCTATTTCCATGTACAGTGCGCCAAAACCGATGTATTTTTTTTAACAGAATCCCAGTTGATTCAACCACTGCTCATCTCAGTTTTCCAATTTTTTTTGCTATACGAATCCTTTCACTTCAGAAGTGATACTTGTGTATGTGTCCACTCTGATAGAGACTTAGTAATTTGGAATCTGCTCTGGCTTAAAATCTCTCTACCACATTCTGTCAAATTCATCTGTTGCCTATATCATTCTCCCACCTCCGCTAATCATTTGGAATTCTTTAACGTTCTCCAATCCAACTTTTCATACAGTGAAGTAATTTTCTTTTGCGATTTTAATGTTCAGAACTCCAGTTTTGTTTCATTTTCTAGTCACATGGACTGAACTGTTTCAGATGCTGAGGCTTTTACAATTACTAATGACCTTGCTCAAATAGTTCATTTACCTAGAAGAATACCTGACAATCCTAATCACGCAGCCAACATGCTTGATCTTTATCTCACAAACAAACCTTCTATGTACACAGGTGAGGCGCCTCAGATCACAACTTGCTAATGCCTTCTTCTTCAAGAGCATTTCTCTCATGGGCATTCCCAAGCTCGTGTTGTTTGCATTACAAGAATGCAAAATGGGATAATCCAAGAGATGTTTTCTTCTTTTCCTTGGTCAGATTACTGTTTCAAATCTTTTGATGTCAACCTTTGCTCAGATTGTGTCAATGAAATTATTCTTGTAAGGATGAAATCCTTTATTCCATGCTCCAGCTTAAAATACCGTCCTTTATCTAAACTTTGGTTTTCAAATAAATGTTCTAAGGTTTTTCAAGATAAGAACGTTGCATATCACAATTAGCTTGTATCCAAATCTCCTGTATCCATTTTCTGCCTGCACCAAAGCTCGTTACAATTGTAAAGCAGTTATTAATCAGTCCAAACTAGATTTCGAACAGAATAAGCGTAGAAAACTTGTTTCTTGTCGAAATGGAAGTCAAGCATTCTCATCTCTTGGCAAAGTTATTGGCCACAACTTTGCCCATCTCTATTCCCACCTCTGCCAAAACCAGATGGTTCTATTGCCACTTCCAAAGATAATTCTGACCTGCTAGCATCCTACTTTTCTTCTAACTCATGTATTGATGATCATGATATACCACCTCCTACCATCCCCAGTACACTCCAATCAATGGAAACTGTGGTCTTCCATCAGAAAAATGTCAGAAAGATTTTGAACAATCTTGATGCTAAGAAATTTGCAGGTTGTGATGGTATTTCTCCACTTGTTCTCAAAACCTGTGCTCTCTTGAGATTACTCCTGCTCTGTGTCACCTTTTTCACTTTACTTTCCAAAGAAATTTGCTTATATCTAGCCAATTCCTAAACAGGGTTACAAATCTCTCCCGTCCAATTATCATCACATTGCACTTCTACTTTTTTTTAAAGTAATGGAAAAATCAATTAACCACCAACTCTTAAACCATCTAGAAACCTTCCATCTGATCAATGATTACCAATATGGATTCCATCAGTGTTCTCTCTAACTGCTCACTGAGGGTGATGGTAGATGGATCTCTGGCTTCTAATTTCTCCACTAATGCTGGTTTTCCCCAAGTTTCAGTTCTTTCTCCCACTCTTTTCCTCTTGTATATTAATGACCTTCTTCCAATGACCAGAAATTCAATTCATAGTTTTGCTAATGGTAGCACATTGCATTCCACCTTCCAGTTTAAGAAACTTTGTCCTGTACAAACAGCTTCAACTTTTCAAATATCCACAACCAATTCCTTAAATACTGATCTCCAGTGGGGCAAAGATAACTTAGTTGATTTCAATCATTGAAAAACAAAGTCCTGTCAAAGGATTGTTCTGCTTCCATGCTGATCTTTGATGACACACCAGTCTCTTGGCAAGATCATATATCTCTATTAGGGATTATCCTGACTTCTAATCTCTATTGGCATATGCACATCACTAACATGGCTTCCTCTGCATCTAAAACACTGGGTTTCCTCTCTTACTCTCAGCATAACAGCTGTTCACTCTGTACAAATCAAAAAATCTGCCGTACTACAGAATATTTTTCCCCAATCTGGGGTGGTGCCCCCAAAACCTCTCAGGATTCTAGATCCTATTAAAAGGAGGGCACTTAGGTTAATTAATGACTCATCTATAACAAAGTCTCTCCACTCTCTGTCTCATAGATGTTCTGTTTCTGCTGCATGCCTTTTCTATAGATACTTTCATGGGCACAGTTCTTTTGCATTGCTGCATTGACTTCTATAATTCCTACTCTCTTTTACAAACCAGTCCATGCTGCAACTAATCAACATCCTTTTACTGTCCAACTTCAAACTCACAGAACAAACTATTCTTCTTCTTCTTCATTTATTCAACTTCCGTTTTCTGGAACAACCTACCTTCATAGGTATTTCCTGAAAATTATAATCTACAGAAATTCAAGTCTAATGTCAACAAGTACCTTCTTTCCTCTTCTCAACCTTCAGCATATGCACAGTACTAAGTTGTTGTTGTTGTTGTTGTTGTTTTTGGTTTTTAGGAGCATTAGCAACTAAGGCCATATTGCTCCGGGAATATGCGGTGGTCATTCCCTTGACCTTTCCGCATCCTCCGTATTTAGTGGTGACGGGCTCGAACCCCGGTCTAATCAAGAAGCGTGTGCTACGCACTGCTGCTCCTTCCCACCTGGCTACGGAGGCACAGTACTAAGTACTATAGGTTCTAATACCTCTCATGCTTGAGGTTCTCATAAAAAAAAAAAAATAATAAATAAAAAATTACTAAGAATCTGTTCGATAGATTAGTTCAGTCACTCCACAAGGACCCTGCACTAGGGGAAAATAAAGTGTAGTGAACAGTTCTCATCCCCAGAAGTTCATACTTTTGGAAGAGAATCTCCAAGGTGAAATCAGGCCCTCAGTCACTTAAAATTGACTGTGGGAAAACAAAGCAACTGATAATCCCATTTATCAATATAGAGGCAATGGTTTCATTCTTTTGATTGAAAAGAGAAAAATTTCTGCCCATGTAAAGAATAAAGCTACAATCACCAATCTGAGTTGTTCAAAGGGGTCTCTTTGATCACAAGACAATCTGTAAAAACACTGCATTTATATTTTGTAACACCAAAAAGAAAAATAACATATATACATATACAAGGTGTCTCAAAAATACACAGCATAACTTCAGGAATGAGTTCCTCATATGTAGACAATAAAAATATTTTATATCAACACAGTTCCGGAAATTCTTGGTTCCCAAGTTTTGAAGGTTTGTCTATGACACTTAACTGTTCACATCACCTTATAGTAATTGTTCAAAATGTCCACCTTCTGCCTGAATACAGGCTTCACATCAACGTCTCATGGACTTGCGAAGACGATGCCAAATTCTTGGCATGTTTTGTATTGCCTCGCAACCTGCCAGAATCAGATTGCAGAGAGTTTCCACATCAGCTACCGGAGTGGAATACACCAATAACTTTAAATGGTCCCACACAAGAAGAAATCTAGTGCCTCTACCTATCCACTGACCAGGAAACCTTTGATTCAGGTAATTGTGCTAATATACTCTCCAAATAGTCAAATGTTGAACAGCCAGTTGCATTGCTATTCTGTGTGTGTGCTGATTCCAGGAATGGCATGCACAACATCCAAAATCTCCTCCTCTACTTCAGGAGTTGTAGATCTTGGTCATCCTCTGTCGGCAGCATGAGGTGTAAAGGTCCCATGTTCACAAAGGCAGCGATGGATACCTTCAAACGTTTTCCTGTCTGGACATCTTTGTTCTGGGAACCTTTCGTAGTACAAATGACGAGCCTCCAGAGCATTGCCATCCGCCAAACCGTACATAAAGTGCATATCCGCTTGCTCCTGATTGGAGTACATGGTCGGAATGGAAACCACCAGATTCTGTCAGTACCTTGTGATGAAGGAAATCACCTGCGGGAGATAAGACATTCCGGTTAATAACTCGGGAACTAAGCATTTCCGGAACTATATTGATATAAAATATTTTTATTGTCTACATATGAGGAACTCATTCCTGAAGTTATGCCGTCTATTTTTGAGACACCATGTATATACATATATACATAACAAACTTCAAAATTCATTCCTTTTTTACAGTTAATAATAAATAAATTGGAGGTCTAAAGCCTCCAATTTATTTACTATTAACTGACCATAAATTTATACTTGTATAGCCTTTGAGACAAACAGTGGCTACTAAGAATTAACTCAAACTATCCATAAACTAATGATAAACATTTAGAATATCAAAGAGCAACTCTGGTATTCTATATAGCTAGAAACAGTCATGACATTGGTTTGGTGTATGATTTTACTGGTGCATTAGCAGCAAAGGCTATTATACCCAAAGACAACATTATAGCATTTAAAAATGAGTTCTAATAACCTTTAAAAGATGATGGTTTTAAAAGAGATTATTAGCATTAGCATTAGCAGAGGCATATGATGCAAGAAAGCAAGCTTATTCAGCATCAGCCAAAAAAAAAAAAAAAAACCCCACTCCCATTTCACCCCTCTGTTCGTTCGAAATACCTGTCCAGTTGAGCTTAAATTTGTTTAGGCTATCAACTTCTACAACAAGTGATGGAAGTCGGTTCCACCAACCAACCACCCGCTGGCCAAAGGCAAATTTCCGCACATCTGTCCGACATCCGTCCTTCCTCAATTTGAATTTATGCCCTCTGAGGTGATTATTCTGAGCAAGATGAAGAATCCCATTGGCATTGAGCATGCTCAAACCATTCAAAGCCTTATACACCTCTATCAGATCACCTCGCCGGTGCCTAGTCTCCAGACTCTGTAATTTGCAAAACTTAAGCCTTTCTTCGTAAGAGCAACCCTTTGTTCCATTCACTAATCTTGTTGCCCTTCTCTGTACCCGTTCCAGCAGTTCTACATCCTTCTTGAAATGAGGCCTCCACACCTGTATACAGTACTCAAGATGTGGCCTAACCATTGCCTTATACAAGGGAATAATCACCTCCTTATCCCTGCTAGAAAAATTCCTGTATATCATTGACAAGACACCATGAGCTACTCTTGCAGCCCGTCTGCACTGCTCAGAGAACTTCATATCTGCCTGCACAATTACCCCCAGGTCCTTTTCATTCTCCACCACTGTCAGTGTAGTACCGCAGAGTTGATACGTTGCTCTGGGGTTACTGTTTCCCATATGTAGTACTTTACATTTGTCAATGTTAAACTTCATTTGCCACCTCTCAGCCCATCTGTTCAACCTTTCCAGATCCTGTTGCAGCAGCATAGCGTCAGTAGTGTCCTTAACGACCCTGCCAACCTTTGTATCATCTGCAAACTTGGACATTAAACTTGATATCCCATCATCAATATCATTCATAAACACCGAAAACAACAACGGACCCAACACTGAACCTTGAGGAACTCCACTAATAACATTAGTCCACGTTGAGCAGTGTCCATTGATTTCCACTCTCTGTCTTCTGCTACTCAACCAACCCCTTATCCATAGCAGCAATTATAGTAATAATATTATAATAATTATAGTAATTATAGTAATTACAGCAATTATAGTAATAGTATTCACCATTAATGCAAGGAAGCCACAAACTTTAGTTGCACTGTTTAAAAAAAAAAAAAACCACCACCAAGTTGAGAAGAAAATACCAATTATATGCTTCCCTCCAGTTGATCTTTGATTTTATGCAAACTGTCAGCCTTGACTACCTATGAGGGCAACTTGTTCCATCAATCAACGACTTGCTAACTAAAAAATAACTTCCTGTACATCTAATCTAAACCTCAACTCCTGTAATTTGAATTTATGCCTCTAGCTCTGGAATTCTTTATAACAGTAAATATTCCACCTTCATTCATTTTACTAATCCTTCTTGAAGCCTTATAAACCTGAATCAGGTCACTTCTGAGATGTCTGGTGACATGCTCTGTAGCCCACATAATTGAAATTCTTTGTACAGTCGTCCTTCTGCTGATCTCACCATACAAGTTGCCCATCTCTGGACCCTTTCAAGAAGCTCGGTATCTTTTTTCAGATGAGGTCCCTATACTTGAACATAGTATTCCAAATGTGGTCTTACTATACCTTGTACAGTGGGACTACCTCCCTACTCTACAGGATAACGTTTGATAAATCATTGATAGCACACCAAGGGCTTTCCTGGTTGTCTGTTTACACTGTTCAGAAAACTTCATATCTGCCCGTATTATAATTCTCAGATCCCTTTCCTCCTCCAACGTTTTTAATTCAATCCCACCAAATGTATACTTTATTTGGGACTTGCTATTCCAAAAGTTACTTTGCATTTAGCAGCATTAAAACATAGCTGCCACTTCTCTAACCATTTTTGAAGTCTGTTCTAATCATCGTGAAGGAACACTGCTTGGCACTAATCATTACTGACTCTACCAATCTATAGATCATCGACAAATTTTGACATCACGCTTTCTATTCATTCATTGATGTAATTTATGAAAATGAGAAACAGTGGTCCTACTCCTGACGTTACATCAATCTGAAGAATATCCATTAATCACAACCATCTGCCTTCTGCTCTGCAACTACACAACAATCCATCTTAGAATCTTACCATCAATCCCAACCTGTTCAAGCTGATACAGTAATCTCTCATGAGGCACCAAGTGAAATGCTTCCCCAAAATCCAAATAAACTATGTCAAAATTGTTCTCTAAATCCAGCTCATGAGTAACTGTCAAATTAGCTTACTAGGTTAGTTAAACATGATTTTCCCTTAACAAAGCCACGTTGTGTCTCTTTCAAATGCCATATCTATCTAAATGTTCCTGTATTGCGCTCTTAATGATTGCCTGTACGATTTTTCCTACCGCCGAAATCAGACTAATCAGTCTGTAATTATCAACTTCAATCTTATATTTGTAATATGTTGGCACTTCTCCAATCCAAGGGAATCTCCCCCGAGTCCAAAGAGCACTCATAATAACCTCAATGGTTCAATACCCTCCCTCGTGCTTTCCCTCAAAACTGCTGGGTATATGCCGTAAATTCCAGGAGCCTTACTTGCCTTTATGTTCAAAAGTTTTTCTAATAAACAAATCATTTTCAATTACGAAATCACTAATTTCTTATGGCTCACTTGCACAGCCTCTTCTCAGCATGGTCTTTCATCAGTAAACACTGATGCAAAGTAATTATTCAATTCATCTGCAACATCACTCTCTTATTATTACACTTTGATCTTAGCCAAAATGCCGAGAAGCAATTCTTATTATTACAGATCAACTTGTACCTAATGTAGGCTTCAGTACTTTTCATTGCCATGTAACTATCCCATGCTATCTTTCTCTGCTTTATTTGACCAGGCAGCTCTGCCGTCGTCCATTTTACCATCCTCTTCCTGCAATATTTTCTAATGGTATGTATGCATTCATGGCTTCTGTGAGTTTTGTTTTAAAAGTACTCCTTAATTCAGATGTATTCACTATCCCTTGGCAATCCACCCAATTCACAGATGCCATACAGCACCTTAAACTGTAGAAGCCCCTCTTCTATATGGGTTAAAGGTATGGGTTGAAGTTAAAACCCATGCCTTCACTTTTAACTACTGCAACATCTTTCTTCATCTTCCAACTGATGATAGCATGATCATTTCCTAACTATGGTTTGTATACTTTAAGTCTTATGTTATCTGATTCATTAGTAATGATGAGGTCAAGTATATTCTCACCCTTAGTATGCTCTCTAAAATGCTGGCACAAATAATAATCTAGTTTATTTTAAAAAATTTTTCACCCATGGTGAGTTTTCCTCCCACTTAGGTTACCTGATCAAAACGTTATATAAGAATACTTTTAAAAGTTGGTATATATAATAAAAATATAGGCATTATTTCATACATATGGATATAAATTAATAATTTGTAAAACTTTAAAAACAGCTGATATGATGTCATTATTGGAAAAAATTTGACTGAGTGAAAAAGGCTCACTCAGATGGTTAAGGGCAGTAAAACGTGTTGCACTCAATTAAAATATTTCTGAGAGATAAAACTGTCACAGGACTTTCACATAGGAGGGCCATAGGCACTCAGCAAAAATGAATGCGTCAGACGACTGTGTCTTTTGCAGATTAGAGCAAGAACAACTTCCTCTTTATGATTCCGGCGCATACTAGACTGCCAATTCAATTCTTTATCTGATGTAATTTATTTGTAGTATGACTATTCTGTGAACCTGCCATTAGTAGTGTATCTTGTTGTATATTATTTACCTGTAGTCTGTATAGGGGACTGCCAGACAGCACTTATTAGTGGAAATTGGTAATCTGGCTGCAGCGGTATCAGCCAAATCATTTCCCCCTAATCCCAATGTGGTTAGGAAACTAGTAGAATCAGATATCACATTCATGTTCATGGAGTGTGTGTGTGTGTGGATCTTCTGCTGCACTTGAGACAGAATTGGATGAGGGCAATATCTCACTGATAATAAAGCCTGTAAGATGCTCAAAGAATGGGAACATAAAATGAACATTTGATACCACAAGTACTGATATGATTCAGGGCTAACTCTATAGTGTGCAGCTCTGCAGTGAATATGCTGCATTCAAAGAGAATCTGCTCAGATACAGTACTGTGTGGGAAGACAGCAGCAGATCCTACATATGATTCCAACTTAAAGCCATTGGTATAAACTGGCAAGAAGTCAGAATATTAAGCTCAGTGTGCTGAAAAGAGCTACAGGTAGACAGATGATGAAATACTTGACTTTCCCCAGTTCTTAAGAGAAAATCACATGCCAGAAAGCATGCCAGGGTGGAAGGAGCTGTTTTGGTGATTGGGCAACTTTGTCTACTGTTAAGTTAAACTCCTAGTAGTTCTTGGACACAAACACCAAAAAGATTACTGGCAGTCTGGCAGGCATCCATGGAGGATGGTTTGGAAGGGATTTCAATTTTAAAGCATACTTTAAAGACAACTGCTTACACTGAAATGACAACAGTGGTTCATTTGCTTTCATGTACAGGCTCTAGAAATGAGATATTTGAAATGCTCTAGCAATACTTATAGCAATATTTTCATTCCTGTGATCACGACATGCGGTCGAAAAGCGTTGGCAGCTTCAGGAAGGAAAATCGTTTTGAATATTTTCGTTAAATTCTTTTAATTGCGTTAATTTGATTTTTAATTGTTTTAAATTGATTTGAATTGTGTTAAATTGATTATTTAATTATTTATATTTTACTCTAATGTACCGGTAAGTTGTCGATTTTTTCATTTTTTCCGTTTTAATTTCTGGAGGGTATCATACGGAAGTGTTCTACGCACTATATTGAGGTAAACTCCTCTTATTATTTTTACTAATATAATATTCCTAGAAACCGGAGTCTGGGTGCGAGGTTAGCCTGTGCGGTCTTTGCTCCTTAAAGCTCTTCAAACAGAGAAGTTTTTCCTGATTTATTTTCTGCTTTATTAGTTTAAATTGTCATATTAACTTATTTTCTAGAGTAGCTTTATATTCCTAGTTACGATACTTAGTTTAAAGTTTAACTTAGACAGAGATTTTGTAGATATTACTTAGTATCGGTAACGGTATCAAATCCACGTGTCACAAACCAAATTTTTTTTTTAACCAAATTTAGTCGATTTATTAACCAACTGTTATATCAAATTATCTTCTATAAGTAGATTATAGACCTAGTCAGGATCCTTAGTTTATTCTAAATTGAGATAGCGAGATTTGGAAGCTAATCAATACTTACGAGTCCGTAGAAATACCGTTCGTGAATTCCCGCCATTTTTACATGATAGCATAAGCTTAGTGTCGTATAGTGCATAATATAATATTGTCAATTAATCAGTAAATCTATTAATCTTGATAAACTTTATTGTCAATTAAATTGTACTTTTAACTCTATATATATATATATATATATATATATATATATATAACGACTTAATCTAACAAATAATTAATACATAACTATAGTGGTACACGTGATACAGAAGTTGTATAAAGGGAACTCGTAGAAAACACTAGATACCGAAAAAAATATATATATAACATAACTGTTTTGGGATATAACTTAAGGATTTAATTTTTGTTTTGAATTTTATTGAATTAAATCGGAATCATGACTCTGACCAGAGCAGCAAAGCAAAAGGCTCAAGCTAATGGGAGTGCTGTGGTTCAGGGGAGAACTGAGGGGGGCAGTTGCCCTCTGAATCACAGTCTATTAAAATGCACTGTTTGCTTGATGTTTGCGGAGCAGTCGGGTACGGGACATGATACTGCCAAGGGGGATGTCTTTGTGTGTGCACGATGTAAGGAGTGCAAGGAAATCAGGCGACAACTCAGCGTTGTTATGGGCCTTTATGAGAGCTTGAAGGATAGGGTGGATGCCCTCGAAGGAAATAAATTGAGGGGCCCATCAAGCTCTCAGCTGCCCACATCAACGCCAGAGCTTGCACTTGGTCATCAGGCAACACAGAAGCAGCCCCCCTAGGCAGAATGCGCTGGTCCCACAGGAACTAGTAGTTGTTGGTGACTATTGTCAGGGAAATGGGGAACATCCTTTGTAAAAAGGATAGGTGGAATAGGACCAGGGTATGTCTGCCAGGGGCAAAGGTTGATGACGTTGTAGAGCGGATATCATCTTTTAAGGGCACAAAAGGTGATATAGTTGTACACGTTGGCACTAATGATATTAAGAGTAGGAGACCGGCGGAATTACTTAGCAAGTACAGGTCACTGTTGAAAAAAAGCCGTGAATTAGGGTTGAACTTGAAAGTGTCTGCAATTCTGCCTAGACACGATAGGAGGGAGTATATGATGAGAGCCTTGTCGATCAATTCGGCCCTGAAGGGATTGTGCAAGGCTCAAGGGGTAGAATTTTTTTCAGCCTGGACTGTACTTGTTAACAGGAGAGATTGCTTCTACAGGGATGGGATACACTTAAATAGAAAGGGTGCAAGAATTTTTGCTGATGCTGTCGAGGCAGTGTTAGGTGGGTCGGAAAACTGCTAGTTGGGGGGGATACAAGGACTAATAGATTAACAGTAGCCAGTGGCAGAGGTGGAAGTGATTCTTGCACTGCTTCTATTGAAATGAGCAGAAGTCTGAAAAACAAGATGCAGGATATTTCAGAGACTGCTGGTAGTCATTGCGGTACAAGTAAACACATGGGTTGTGTTAGGGTAGCTAAGAATAGAAACAGGTGCATGTATACCTGCGTGTACACCAATGCTAGGAGTTTGGTAAATAAATTTGATGAATTTGAGGTATTGCTCAAAACATCAAAGGCAGATATTGTTGGGATATCAGAGACGTGGTGTCACACAGATATAAGTAATGCGGAACTGGAATTTGGGGAATACAATGTGTATAGAAAGGATAGACAGGACAGGAGGGGAGGAGGGGTTATGCTATTAATTAAGAAACACATAAAGTCCAAGGAAGTGAAGCCAGTCGACATCGATGGACAGGGCAGCGTCGAGTCAGTTTGGTGTGACATAAGCATAGGGAAATCAAAATTGAGAGTAGGAGTGTGCTATAGGCCTAATGACTCTGATGAGTATAATAAGATATTGTACAGCGAAATAGAGTGGGCCAGTAAATCAGAGAGTCTTATAATGGGGGACTTTAATTTCCCAGATATTGACTGGAATTTGTGGGTTGGTCACTCGCACACTAGCAAGGCTTTTGTGGATTTATTGGATGATTGTTTTCTACATCAGCATGTTCGTGAGGCAACAAGAGGGAGCAATACTCTTGATCTGATTATCAGTAGTGATTCTTCATGCATTAAGAACCTGCAGATAAATGAACCACTAGGTGGCAGTGATCACAGTGTGTTGAAGTGGGATTTACTCAAGGAGGTAACTACCATCAGAGGTAAAGGGAAGGGTTTTTGTTTTCGTAAAGGCGACTATGATGGTCTGAGACAGTATTTAAATTCTATACAGTGGGACCAACTGATGATGTTACCAACAGCAAACTCAAAATGGGAAGCATTCAAGGAACTAATCTTGGAGGCTACCAGGCTTTACATACCAACTAAGAAATATTGTTCAAGGTTTAGGCCTAAATGGTTGTCAGATGAACTAATGAGACATGTGGCAGAGAAGAAAAATGCATGGGATACATACAAATTAATGGGTGACATGGAAGCCTATGATAGATATAAGTTGGTCTGTAACCAAGTCACAAAGGAGATTAGGCAGGCAAAGGCAGACTATGAAAAATCCTTGGCAAAGGATGCAAAGAAAAACAGAAAAGAGTTCTTTACATACTTGAACTCGAAAAGGAAAGGGATGAATCAGATTGGTCCACTGGATATTGATGGTTCAACAGTTGAGGATCCTGCTCAGGTGGCTAACAATCTAAACGAGTATTTTGCATCTACATTCACGCATGAGGAGTTATTCAGGAAGGAGAATGATGTAGGTAAAGTAAACATTGGCAGTGAGCTGGATGATTTTGTAATAACTGAGAGGAAAGTGGAGGAGAGATTGTTGAGGATAAACATAAAAAAGACACCTGGGGTGGATGGGATCTATCCAGTTATATTAAAGGAGGCAGCAAAGGAAGTATGCAAACCCCTAGCCATAATTATGAGAGCTTCTTTGGACTCAGGGGAGGTACCCATAGACTGGAGATGTGCAAATGTAACCCCAATTCACAAAGGAGGATCAAAGGCTGACACAAGTAATTATAGACCTGTTAGTTTAACTTCTGTTCCAGGTAAATTAATGGAGGCACTGGTTAAAGAAGCACTGCAGGATCATCTAGACAAGAATTCAGTTATAGCTCAGACGCAGCATGGTTTTGTTAAGGGCAGGTCTTGCCTGACCAATTTGATTGGATACTATGATGTAGTCACAAAAGAACTGGATGCAGGGAATAACTTTGATATTATATATTTGAATCTTAGAAAGGCTTTTGATACTGTTGCACATGGAAGACTGCTGCACAAATTGGAGCAGTGTGGCATTGGAGGCAAATTGCTGCTATGGATAAGGGGATGGTTGAGTGGCAGAAGACAGAGAGTGGTAATCAATGGACACTGCTCAACGTGGACTAATGTTATTAGTGGAGTTCCTCAAGGTTCAGTGTTGGGTCCGTTGTTGTTTTCGGTGTTTATGAATGATATTGATGATGGGATATCAAGTTTAATGTCCAAGTTTGCAGATGATACAAAGGTTCTTAAGGACAATACTGACGCTATGCTGCTGCAACAGGATCTGGAAAGGTTGAACAGATGGGCTGAGAGGTGGCAAATGAGGTTTAACATCGACAAATGTAAAGTGCTGCATATGGGAAACAGTAACCCCAGAGCAACGTATCAACTCTGCGGTACTACACTGACAGTGGTGGAGAATGAAAAGGACCTGGGGGTAATTGTGCAGGCAGATATGAAGTTCTCTGAGCAGTGCAGACGAGCTGCAAGAGTAGCTCATGGTGTCTTGTCAATGATATACAGGAATTTTTCTAGCAGGGATAAGGAGGTGATTATTCCCTTGTATAAGGCAATGGTAAGGCCACATCTTGAGTACTGTATACAGGTCTGGAGGCCTCATTTCAAGAAGGATGTAGAGCTGCTGGAACGGGTACAGAGAAGGGCAACAAGATTAGTAAATGGAACAAAGGGTTGCTCTTACGAAGAAAGGCTTAAGTTTTGCAAATTACAGAGTCTGGAGACTAGGCACCGGCGAGGTGATCTGATAGAGGTGTATAAGGCTTTGAATGGTTTGAGCATGCTCAATGCCAATGGGATTCTTCATCTTTCTCAGAATAATCACCTCAGAGGGCATAAATTCAAATTGAGGAAGGACGGATGTCGGATAGATGTGCGGAAATTTGCCTTTGGCCAGCGGGTGGTTGGTTGGTGGAACCGACTTCCATCACTTGTTGTTGAAGTTGATAGCCTAAACAAATTTACAGCTCAACTGGACAGGTATTTCGAACGAACGGAGGGGTGAAATGGGAGTGGTTTTTTTTTTTTTTTTTTTTTTTTTGGCTGATGCTGAATAAGCTTGCTTTCTTGCATCATATGCCTCTGCTAATGCTAATGCTAATACAGATAGCCTGTGATGGACAGGGTCCAATTATCAAAGTACAGAGCTTCTGGCTCATGAGTATACCTGGGACCTGTCTAGTTTAGCTCATACATGTGTATTAAGGTGCACTGGTCCACATCCCAAGATATAGAGTGGAGAGCATGGAGAATAATCAAACCTCTTATGCATTTTGTATGAAGTTGGTGATATGTTTGAGAAAGGTAAACTTTTTTTTTTATTAAATACAAGTTGCAAAAATTTTGCCTATGGTGCTACTGGAATAGCATTTTGTTCAAGCCTCAATTCAGGTTCAGGATGAAGATTACACTTATGATAAAAAAGTAGCAAAGAGGCAATTGTGGCAAGAACCTGAATCTATTAGCCAATGCCCGGGAATTAAGGTGATCAATGGCCTGTTGCAGTTGTCTTTCCCTTCAATGTTGCATGACTGAGAAAATATACTAAAGTCATCAATATAGAGGGCAATGTTTACAGTTGGAGGAAGTTATGTGATGGAATTTACTTTGATGGCAAAATGCATAGCACTTAATACTGATCCTTGCAGAATACCTTTCTCTTGGCAAAAGGGATAAGAGAGTGAGGGATAAGGCAAAAGGGATAAGAGAGATCCTACGCACGATGAAGCAAAAATGGGATGCCCACTACCTAGCAAGCAATAAATACACTCGGGAGAAAGGCATTCCAATCAGCCCAATCAATATCATCCCACTGCTGAGTGGGACAGCAGGGCTACCCAGACACTATACCTGCATGACAGCCAGCCTGAATCCAGTCCCTTGGAACATGAGGTTAGGGGCATGCCATTGGTACAATTGATCCTCACAGGTGACCCACTAAACAACTGATCCTGGCTAAGCCATCTAGGACCACCAGCTTTGTCAAAGCAGGGTTCAAAGTGGTGCGTTGAAGGTGGGCCCCTCAACCAACAGACACCCCTTTCCAAGTTTCCATGGGGGTCACAGTACACAGTAAACACGCTGGATTCTAATGTGGGCATTGGATCCCAGTGATGCTAATCTTGAGGACCAGCAGTGTCGCTGAGAGCTCCCCTCCCCACATACAAGTGCCCATATCAAAGGGAGGAAAGCAAAATGGCATGATACTGAAATACAAAGATAGTGCTCTACAGAAAAGTTGTGATTAGTTAATAAAAATAACAATATATAAAAGTTTCTTGTGTTCTACTTAGTGCCTGCAAGTGAATACTTACATTGAGAACATTATTAACACTTGTCTGTATCAACGCCTTCTCTTCTTCATTGCACTGAACCCCTTTACTAAGTTAAGGAAGTAAAGTAAACTCACAATAATCATATAATTTACAAGATTATAACAACCTATTTTTCAGTTTTATTCTTTTTTTTTTTTTTAAATTTTAGACAAAAATTATACATAGAGTAGAATTTCGATTGTTGGTGAGGGTAAGGGACTGAGACCATGATGGATAATCAAATAGATGGATAATGGAATACGTACATTAAAAACATTATACATAAAATAGACTGGGTCGTCTAACTTGTTTATTTTATTACATAACCTAATGAAATTTAAATAAACTTTAATTATTATTTATTTTTTTACTGGGCCATCAAAAAAATCATAATACAGATATCTACATACTTAATATTTTGTATAGTAATGTCATAAAAAAATTTAAAAGAAAAATACTGTATGTATTGTGTGCGTTGTATGTATATAATAAGAAGTACACATTATCCCTCATATTACATACATACATACATACAACATTGTTCTAATGTCATTAAAGAAATTTAAAAGAAAACAATATTACATATTTAAATTTCTTTTCTAAAAAAGTCAGTCAATTTCTTTTGTTTCATTATCCCTCGAGCCTTTTGGAGGCAACATTACGAATTTAATGCAAAAGTAACACTTGCATAGCATCTGCTTCTTCTTGTACCTCAAACCACTCAATGCACTTTGACAACATAGTTTTGGCTTCATAGTGGCTAATTATGTTTGTTGCAGCAGCTTTTTCTTCTTCTTCAGTTTCAGAATCATCCGAAATTGTCATCACTCTTTGCACAATTTCATTGTCATCTAAAATTTCGCATCCGGCATCCATTTTGTTAATATCCTTCTTCTTTCGTTAGTTGTTGGCGCATAGGCTTCTGTGGTCATAATGCACCTCTAGAGGTTTTTGCACTCTGATCCAAACCCGAGGCGGGATTCGAACCCACGACCTTTGGGTTGCCAGGCAAGCACTTTACCCACCCGGCAGGCGTCCATATCCAGCCATTCATTTACTTCCTCCATTGGAATATTTTTAAAACCAGGAACATTCAAACATAACTGCAAAATTTCAGTTTCTTTTGGTATGGTTTCTGTATCACTTGAATATATTTTTGGCCACAACTTATTTCAGCTTCTTCATATTGTTTGAATTGGAACATCATTCCAGGGATCAGCGACATTGAAAATTGCATCTTTTATAGTGTAGCTTTTCCAAACTTTATCACATCTAATTTATTTTCTGCCAAAACAAGTTTCTAAATTAACATTTTGCAATAACGACATTTCATACTCTTAATCACGCCTTGGTCCATCGGTTGAATGAGAGAGATAGTGTTTGCTGGCAGAAAGTGGCATAATATTTTGCCACCGACCGGGCTAGCCAGGTGGATAAAGTGCCTGCCTGGCAACCTGAAGGTTGCGGGTTCGAATCCAGCCTTGGGCTTTTTTGTTAGCACATCGACTTCTGGGAAGTTGATGTGCTAACAAAAAAAAAAAAAAAAAAAAAAAAAAGATATTTTTTCATCATTACTTTTTAAATCACATACGTGTATGGGATGAGTAGGCGCATTTCCATCAGCAGCATTGCATACTGTGGTAAACTTTTGATGCCAAATGTTTTCTTACACATGGTACAAATATTTTATGAAACCAATCATGAAATATATCTTGGCTCATCCACGCTTTGTTTTGTGAGAAATATTTAACTGGCAAAGCATTTAAATTAATATTTTTAAATGATCTAGGCTTTTTTTGGTTTTCCTACAACAACCAAAGGCAATTTATAACTACTGCTGGCATTAGCACATACCATTATAGTGATGCGATCTTTTTGCATCTTATATCCCGGTGCCATATGTTCAGTCATTGAGGCCAGTGTCTTTTGGAGATAGTGCCTTCCAATTAAAGCCAGCCTCATCGCAGTTATATATTTGGTCTTTAACCAAACTTCGATCAGATCAGCTATTTCCTTCTGTAGTTTTTCATGATAAACAGAAATTGTTGCTGCGTTATCTGCACTTAGCGCTTCTCACCCTGGATTGACAACTGTCCAATACCATGGCGAATCTTAAATTTGTCCAACCATTCGATGATAGCTTTGAATGAAGGATTTCTGCCTAGTTTTTTATTGATTTCAATGGCTTTTTCGATTATTGTGGGTCCTACAATGGAATTCTTTGGTTACATTTTTAAACAAACCATTGAAACATTGCAGTAACCAATTGTTCATTTTTAGCAAGCTTCATTGTTTTACGACTTTTAACATTATTGTCAGTGGTTTCCATTTTCGACACGTGGTTTTCAATTTTGTCTGCATCACACTTAATATCATTTATTATTGTTTTTCCTATTTCATAAACTGATGCTATACTTGTAGCACTTTCACCTTTTCTTAGACGATTGATTATTTCAGTTTTATGTGATTATCCCAATGCCACTCTCTTACGTTTCTCTGTCATTTCAATGGGTTTACTAAATAAAAACTACTAAAATATGAAACAAGAGGTTAAAGTACAACCATACACAGTGAGTTGTAAACAAAGCCTGAGTGACACATGGTGCCAATATTACAATGCATTACGGTGTAGTGGGATTAAGTGATGGTTAACAGAGACTGACGGTAAATAGGGTGACAGACAACAGAAGTTCTACTGTATATTTGTGACACATGACAATGGATGAACTTCAGCAGATATCTTTGCCGCTAAATAAAAATTATTATTTTCTGTCTATATAACCACTATTATACCATTTGGCTTTTTAAAAGTTTATTTAACCTTACTGAGAAATGTACTATACAATTAGGTAAAGTTATATTGTCTGTACTGTTAACAACCTCCTGTCTTGCCAAATGGTAATAGTGGTACAAGAGGTGTAATTTAGAGAGTGAAATTCCATGAAAAAACACCATAATTCCATGTAACATCATTACCTGAAAAAAAAGTAAATTACCATTAGTAGTGGCAAATGATGAAAAAAAGCAAACTTATAGAGTGATGTAAGAAAGATGATGATGCAAGGAAGCAAACTCATCAGCCAAAAACAAAAACCTAATTCCCATTTCACTTATCCATTCCCTCCAATAATTTGTTTAGTTCTTTCTTGAATTTATTTAAGCTATCAAACTTCCACAACAACAGGTGGAAGTTTGTTCTAGCAATCAACTAGCTGCTGGCTAAAGCAAACTTTCATACATCTATTCAGCAAATGTCCTTCCTCAATTTGAATTTGTACCTCCTCATGTGCCCCATCAAGTGCATCTGAGTCTGAGTAAGAGGAAGAATTTCACCAGAAGATTCTTCATTGAGAAAGCTCAATGAAATTCTTCATTGAGCTTTCTCAAACCATTCAAAGCCTTATACATCTCAATCAGATCACCTCGCAGATGCCTAGTCTCCAGACACTGCAATTTGCCGAACATAAGACTTTCTTGATAAGAGCACCCCTTTATTTCCTTCACCAATCTCGTTTTCCTTCTTTGTACTTGTTCCAGCAGCTTTACATCCTTCTAAAATGAGGCCTCCACACCTGTATGCAGCACTCAAGGTGTAGCCTGACAGCTGCCTTATACAAAGGATTAATCACCTCCTTATCCCTGCTAGAAAATTACTTGTATGTCACTGACACGACCTCATTAATGACTCTGGCAGCCTGTCTGCACTGATCTGAAAACTCCATATCTGACTGTACAATTACCCCCAGTTCTTTTTCATTCTCCATCCTGAGTGTAGTACCACACAGTTGGTACTTTACTATTGGGTTACTGCTACCCATTATGCAGTACACTTTGCATTTGTCAATGTTAAAACTTCAACTGCCATTTCTCAGTTCATCTGCCCAACTTTTCTAGATCCTGTTGCAGCAGTGTACTGTCAACTCTGCCAACTTTGTATCATCTTAATTGGAAATTAAGCCTGATATACTTTCATCAATATCACTGATAAATAAATAAAAACAATAATGGGCTCAAAACGGAACCTTGAAGAACTCCACTAACGACATGGTTAGTTAGTTATTTGGTTTTTAGGAGCATTAGCAACTAAGACCATATTGCTCCGGGAATATGCGGTGGTCATTCCCTGACCTTTCTGCATCCTCCGTATTTGGTGGTGACGGGCTCAAACCCCGGTCTAATCAAGAAGTGTGTGCTACGCACTGCTGCTCCTTCCCACCTGGCTATGGAGGCACCTCACTAATGACATTAGTGGACTAATATCATTAGTGACTAATGACATTAGTCCACTAAGAGTGGTGTCCATTGATTACCATTCTGTCTTTTCACACTTCACCATTCCTTTATCCATAGTAGCAACCTACACTTAATGCCATACTGCTCCAATTTGTACAGCAATCTTTTATGTGCAACAGAATCAAAAGCTTTCCTGAAATCCAAGAATATGATATCAGAATTATTTTTTGCATCCAGTTCCTTTGTGATCACATCGTAGTGTATCCAATCAAATTGGTCAGGCAACGTTTCCCCTTAACAAACCCATGCTATGTCTGAATTATCACTGCAGTCTTGTCAAAATAATCCTGGACTGCTTCTTAAACCAGTGACTCCATTATTTAATTACAGATAATTACATTATCTAAAATTACTCGCATCACCCTTTGAACCCCTTGGTGAATTGGGGACACATTTGTACATCACCAGACTGTGGGGACCTCCACTGAATTCAAATATGCTCTCATAATTAAGGCTAATGAAGGTCTGCTTACTTCCTTTGCTGCCTCACTTAATATAACTGGATAGATCCAATCCATCCCAGGTGCCTTTCTTATGTTTAACTTTGGCAATTTTTCTTCCTACTTTTTTCTCAGTTATTACAAAATCATTTAGCTCCCTGTTAGAGTTTAATAAACTTCTGGCATCCACTTCCCTAAAGAATTCCTCACGTGTGAATGTAGATGCAAAATACTCATTTAGTTTGTCAGAAACCCAAACAGTCAAACCATCGATATCGAGCAGACTAATTTGATTCATCGCCTTCCTCCTAGTGTTTACGTAAGTAAAGAAGTTCTTACTTATCACTCACCCAATGGGTGAGCAATTGTTGGAACAAGCTTCCATCTGTTATTATACACTGTTGTGCAAAATTTAAGGACCAGTCAAGTTTCACCTGTAGCTTCTCATAGGAGTGGCCTGGATACGGGAAAAGCATACCAAAGGAACCTTGTGAGATACTGAAATGAAGGAAACAACACTGACATAACAACGGAAACAAAACGGTACAGAGGAACTTTATTCAAAAATGGCAGCATAGCACTGGCTGCCATGATACAGATGCATCACTGCCAAAGATGGAACAAAGGGAAGAGGTGGTCCTCAGTAGGAGATATGGCCACCCCTAATGTCGATGCAGGCTTTGCACTGCCTGTCCATGCCTAGAACAATGTTTTGATAAGTTCTTGAGGTAACATCGTCCATTCCTTTGTCATCACCATCTTCAGCTGGTGAACATTTTCTGGTGGGTGTGGACGTTCTGCTAGGCGTCTCCCCAGAGCATTCCATATGTGTTCGATGGGATTTAGATCGGTGGAACGGGCAAGCCAATAAAAACGAACAGTGTCCTCACTTTCCAAAAGCATATCACAGTTGCAGTGCAATGGGTTGTGGTGTTATCATCCATAAACACGAACTTGGGGCCAATGGCACCTCAGAACAGATGCACATTGGGAAAGATTACCTCAGTACAGTAGCATGCACTGGTTACAGTACCACCTTCCAATATCTGGAGTTGTGTACGTCCATCCAAGATAACGCCGCCCCAGACAAGAACACCTCGACTGCCATATCAATCCCTTTCAGTGATGCTTGCGGGGTGATACTGAGTGCCAACCTCTTGCCAGATTAGCTGACGTCCAGAATCGCTGCTGAGACCGAATCAACTATCATCAGTAAACCGTACCTTCAAAGTTTTCTGAGCAATGCAGACGGTCTGCAAGAGTAGTTCAAGGTGTCTTGTCAATGATATACAGGGATAAGGAGGTGATTATCCCCTTGTATAAGGCAATGGTCAGGCCATACCTTGAGTACTGTATACAGGTCTGAAGGCCTCATTTTAAGAAGGATGTAGAGCTGTTGGAACGAGTACAGAGAAGGGCAACAAGATTAGTGAATGGAACACAGGGTTGCTCTTACAAAGAAAAGCTTAAGTTTTGCCGATTACAGTGTCTGGAGACTAGGCACCTGCGAGGTGATCTGATTGAGGTGTATAAAGCCTTGAATGGTTTGAGCATGCTCAATGCTGATGGGATTCTTCCTCTTGCTCGGAATAATCACCCGAGAGGGCATAAATTCAAATTGAGGAAAGACAGTTGTAGGATAGATGTGTGGAAGTTTGCCTTTAGCCAGCAGGTAATTGATTGGTGGAACAGACTTCCATCCATTGTTATGGAAGTTGATAGCCTAAATAAATTTAAGGCTGAGCTGGACAGATATTTGGAATGAATGGAGGGGTGAAATGGGAGCAGGTTTTTTTTTTTGGCTGATGCTGCATAAGCTTGCTTTCTTGCATCATATCCCTCTACTAATGCTAATGTAAAGATTTTGTGGTTTTAACCTTTAGAAATAGTGTTGGTCCTTAAGTTTTCCACACCAGTGTAGAAGTGGTTAGTGATAGTATGAATAAATTCAAGGAACAACTAGACAAACTATTGGAGGGGATGGATAGGTAAAATTGGGGAAAAAAAATTTTTTTTTTTTTGGGCTGATGCTGTATAACTTGCTTTCTTGCATCATTTGCCACTATTAATACTAATGCTAATGGATTTCTCCATTACTTTAAAAAGAGTAGAAGTAAGTGCCATGGGACTATAATTGGATGAGAAGGATCTGTCACCATTTTTAGGAACTGGCTGGATAGGAGCAGAAGTAAAAAAATTATTTTGTTTTTAAATGGGGAACTGCTGAATATTCACAGCTTGGACACAATCAATTATCACCATGATAACTGATTTGCTTAAATTGCAAATTACTATCTGCACTTTATTCTGTTTTGTTATTTATGTTAAAAATGGAATTAATTTCAATAAATTAATTGCAATAAAGTTTAAGTTAGATTCACTCTTCTTCTTATTATTATTGTTAACTTTAAAATTTATGACTATGAAATTATTATTTGATCATAACATAGTGCAATGCTTCAGGATTGACCTTCAAAAAATAACCATCCATCTTGTCTCTGCCCTTTATCTATAAAGGAGCACCTCTCCCTTGTCTGATGGCATATCATAAAATTTAAATTTGTATCTTGAATAGGAAACAAGCTGGATTTGCTCTTTTAAGCTTGCACATTTTAACTTTCTGAAATATTAGTATTTTAGATAATGTAAATTCTGATGCAAAATAAAATCACATTGTTAGTTTACTTTAATAACTGCCATCCTTGAATTTTTCAGTGACATGGATAAAATGCAGTTCTATTAAGCAATCTATATAGTATGAATCAGAGCTGTAATACTCAATACGTTCTACGTTGATAATAATATTTGTAAAATAATAAGAGGAGTTTACCTCAATATATAGTACGTAGAACGCTTCCATATGATACTCTCCAGAAATTAAAACGGGAAAAACGAAAAAAAAACGACAACTTACCGGTACATTAGAGTTAAATATAAATAATTAAAAAACCAATTTAACACAATTCAAATCAATTTAAAACAATTAAAAATCAAATTAATGCAATTAAAAGAATCTAACGAAAATATTCAAAACGATTTTCCTTCCTGAAGCTGACAACGCTTTTTGACCGCATGTCGTGATCACAGGAATGAAAATTCAAAAAAGCGTTGTCAGCTTCAGGAAGGAAAATCGTTTTGAATATTTTCGTTAGATTCTTTTAATTGCATTAATTTGATTTTTAATTGTTTTAAATTGATTTGAATTGTGTTAAATTGGTTTTTTAATTACTTAATTATTTATATTTAACTCTAATGTACCGGTAAGTTGTCGATTTTTTCGTTTTTCCCGTTTTAATTTCTGGAGGGTATCATATGGAAGTGTTCTATGTACTATATTGAGGTAAACTCCTCTTATTATTTTACAAATATTAAGCAATCTATATACAGAGCTTACAATATATTTCGGTGAAACATCTTAAAATTAGTTATTTCATATTAAATTTAAACTAAAAATTATATTTCAAAATTGCTTATTCATGCAAAAGAATAAATGAAATCCCTAATTGTTATACAAATTAAAATTCAACTACTAATTTTTACAATCTAGAATTATTGAGATTAAAAAAAAAAAAAAACCTTTTCAAACCACCAAAATTACAACTATATTCTATGATGACCCTTTAATATGACCCTTTTGTGATAACATGCTAAAACAAATCCTAATTTAACTTAATTCTTAATTTTAACAGGTTATTAAAGGATACAGCTGCTGATTACCTCCAATCCAAGTGTAATATAATCTTCTAGGCTTGCACTTAAGTAAGCACACTTTAGAGCTAAGTTTAAAATTGTGGATACCAATGGCTGCCACTTCTCTGCTCTGTAGTCCCATAACATATGCTTTAAGAGACTGAAAGAATTTTGGAAATATTCTGAGATCAAGTTTCAAAATAATCAATTTTATTTAGGAAATGAATGGCTGGAAATAACATCTTAATCAACAACAGTTTAAATGCAGCATACACGAAATGCTTACAGGTCATGGTACGGTATCTGAGATTTATTAATTAGTAAAAAGAAAAAGAGAAGGGAAAAAAAGTGATTGATTTTACTGATGCACAATAAAGAAATTATTATATATTTTTTAATGCCCTTTGAGGGATTAAAATTTGAAATGTTAAAAATACTAAAATTTTAAAAATTTATAAATTTCACATTATATTTTAATAAATTTTTCAATAATATTTTATTTTAATTTAATTTATTTTTTAAAATAATAATAATATCACTTTCCCCCCACCTTCTCTTTTTCGCTAAGTAAACTTTAAATACTTCATCACTATATGAGACAACCATATGGCACATCTTTGTGCCAAGTCTCATTGGTACCAATAATCCCAATAAAAAAAACAGGATAATAATTAATTGCAGACAATTATTTTAATATACAGGGTGGTCCAAAAGTAACACCCTTTTTTTTATTTTTATACTTGAAATGTTTATTTCAAATAACTTCTTAATTTTTGGCTTTTTTTGTCGTTATTAATTTTTTTGTTTCCTAATTTTCTGTTTCAGATTTGAAATATAATTTTATTTAAGATTACCCCTAAATGAACATGGATTATCATTTAAGAAAGGCACAAAGAGTGGAAGCAGGTAAACATTATTACCAAAACAAAAATAATGGAGCTAAAGCTGCTCATTTGTTAGCAGAAGAATTTAATATTTGGCAAGTTCAAAGTTGCAATATCATAAGACTGCTCACAAAATTTGAAGTACTGGAAGCGTAAATTATGGGAGAAAAAAAAAAAAAAAAAAAAAATCAGAAAGGCCAGTTTCAGCAACAATGGCAGAAAAGTCAGATGAATTAAGGCAATCATTGGTGAGAACTACTCAAAAATCTAGTACAAGTCTATCTGTGGAGTTGGGTATAAGTAAAAGCAGTGTTCTTCGAATCTTAAAAGAAAACAAGATGAACAAAAGATGACTCCTGATATGGTGGCCAGATAAAGCAACCTTCAAACTGAACAGGCATATCATTATCATTATTGTGTGTATTGGTCCAATTGTAAATCCCATGTTACTTTGGAAAAAGATTTTAACCTATTGGGAATCACAGTCTGGGCAGCCATCTCATCCCATGGGATGAGATGGCTCAATACAGGCCCAATATTCTTTGATGAGACTGTTAATCAGGTTAATTATTCGCAGATGTTACAAACTGAATTTTGGCCTAGAGTTTATGATCAAAATAATATTTTTTTTCCAACAGGACAGGTGCTACACCCTCATTATGGGGTTAGGGCATGATTAAATCTCAATTTCGCAGACAGGTGGCTAGGACGATGTGGTTACATTGAATGGCCACCATGATCACCAGATCTATCCTCACTTGATTTCTATCTGTGAGGTGTAATGAAAGATCTTGTCTACAAGATGAAACCACAAACAATTTGGGAAAAATCTGCCGAAGTTGACATTGCAATATGTATGCGGGTTTGTAGGAGCGTTATAACAAAGTCTGAAGCTTGTATAGAACAATGGGAAGGGAATTTTTTTGCGTTTTTTGTAACATTAACATTCTGCTGCATAAAGGAACATGTTACACAATAGATGACAGCATTTCAGTTTCTTTAATAAAGGAAATCATTAAAAATTTATAAGAAAATCTATTAAGAATTTGTAAAATAAATAGGTATAAAGAGGGGGTTTATTTTGGACCACCCTGTATTTCATAACAAACAATGAACACATAACAAAATACATTTTGAATTAAAAAAACTACAACTACGTTCTAAAAAATGGATGTCAGATGAACTAATGAGACTCATGGCAGAGAAGAAAAATGCATGGGATGCATATAAATCATCAGATGACACAAAAGCCTATGACAGATATAAGCTAGTCTGTAATCAAGTCACAAAGGAGGTTTAGGCAGATGGAGGCGGCAGATAACGAGAAATTTTTGGCAAAGGATGCAAAGAAAAACAGAAAAGGCTTCTTTACTGAACTCTAGAAGGAAGGGGGATGAATCAGATTGTCCACTTGATATCAATGGTTCGATTGATGATCCTGCTCAGGTAGCTGACAAACTAAATGAGTAGTTTACATCTACATTCACACATGAAGAATTCTGTAGGGAAGTGGAGGCCAGAAGTTTATCAAACTTAATAGGGAACTAAACAACTTTGTAATAACTGAAAGGAAAGTGGAGGAGAAATTGTTGAAGTTAAGCATAAGGAAGGCACCTGGAGTGGATGGGATCTATCCAGTTATATTAAGGGAGGCAGCAAAGAAAGTAAGTAAACCCTTAGCCAAAATTATGAGAGCGTCCTTGAATGCAGGGGAGCTCCCCACAGACTGGAGATGTGCAAATATATCCCCAAATCACAAAGGGGATCAAAGGGTGACACGAATAATTACAAACCCCGTTGGTTTAACTTCTGTTCCGGTGAAAGTAATGGAGTCACTGGTTACAGAAGTAATGAAGGATTATCTAGACAAGACTGCAAGTATAGTTTAGACACAGCATGGTTTTCTTAAAGGGGAAATCTTGTCTGACCAATCTAATTGGATACTACGATGTGGTCACAAAGGAACTGGATGCAAAAAACAGATCTAAAAAAGTTGAGCAGTATATGGGCTGAGAGGTGGCAAATGAAATATAACATTGACAAATGCAAAGTACTGCATATGGTAGCAGCAACCCCAGAGTAACATACCAACTGTGCAGTACTACACTCAGGATGTGGAGGATGAAAAAGACCTGGGGGTAATTGTGCAGTCAGATATTAAGTTTTCTGAGCCGTGCAGACAGGTAGCAGAGCAATTCAGGGGAACTTTGCTAGCAAAAATAAGATGATTATCCTCTTATATGGTCAGGTTACACTTTGAGGACTGCATACGGGTCTGGAGGCCTCATTTTAGGAAGAATGTATAGCTGCTGGAACAACTACAGAGAAGAGCAACAAGGTTGGCAAGGGAAAGAAAGGGTGTATTCTTACCAAGAAAGGTTTAAGTTTTCTGGAAATTGCAGCATCTGGAGTCTAGGAACGTGCAAGGTGATCTGATTGTGTTATATAAGGATTTGAATGGTTTGAGAAAGCTCAATGCTGATAGGATTTTTCCTCTTGCTCAGATTACCCACTTGATGGGGCATAAATTCAAACTGAGGAAATTCACAAGAATTATTCACATTGCCACCATGGGCACCTTACTGTTAACATTAATAAATAAACAAGCCTTTAACCAATTGCATATTTCCTTATCATATTCAAAACCTGGAAACTGATCTTTCCACACTATCATCTTTACCCTTTCTTTTATTCTCACCACCTATATTTCTCTTATTCTTGAACCAGTTCCATTAGTTTTGTCCTTTTTTGAAATTAAGTTTCACCAACTTTTGATCTTGACTTCTTAGACTCTTTTGGATTCTGAACCAGACACGAGAGCAATGATGACCTTCCTCTCAGAGGAGTTCTTGGAATACTTCTACCATTAAAAACCTCCTCTCAGTCAGTTCCTGAATTTGTGAAGATATCTCCACATCAACCTGTTCTCTCTCTCTCTCTCTCTCTCTCTTTGTCTTTTACGTCAGTTGCAGTTTCCATCAATTCTTCACTTATAATTTTCCCAAGCTCCATACAACTTGAAGATCCTGACATTAGAATAAATATATAAATAAAATAATAAATAACTATTTACAAATAAAAACTGAAAATCAACAGCAAAATGCAGCCAACTATATACAATACATACAATTAGAATTCACAAAATCAAAAGAAATCTATCCTGAATAATTTAAAATCTAACACATCCAAGTTTAATGGGTCATGTTTGCGAGGAGCAATCACTCTCAGGTTACAGAATTACTTCAAATAACACTTGACATGTGTTCAAAAGAATTTATTTCACCTATTTAGCCAACCAGCCAGGACCCCCCCCCCCCGTAGAATACCATGAATGACAATAATGGCATGTGCAAAGTCATGAATGCTAGTCAAAGGATAACCCCCCCCAACTATCTACAATATTTACTCCCTTCTTGGTCCTTGGTTACTCTATATTATACAGCCTTCACTTGACAACTTTCTTGAAACTTCTGATTGAATCCAAAAATATGGTAAAATGAATTAAAAATGTTCCCTTGTTCAGTTGTTGAGTTCAGCTGCTTTTGTGCTGCCATTCACTGCACCACACGGCTTGTCCATTAATGGCAGTACAAAATTAGAGTACTTGTTCATTTCATGATGGCAGATTTATTCAACACAAAGTGTAAATACAGGCAGATAGTGTGCTTGCACAAAACAATTCTACAGTCCCACCAAACTAAACCTCATTATCCAATGTACATTCATCAGTTGCATGTATGACTACAGAATTTCCTCATGCAAAAATTATGGTTCAAACATTCATATAGACTTTTTTTTCTTTTTTATCTCATATTAGTGTGAGGAGGTCATCTGTAAAGTTTGTCAGTAGTTTTGAAATACCCTATATAATCAATGATCGAAATGAAATATTAAATTAGCCAATCCATCTTGTATGGTTGCTTTAACTTAATTTTTACTTACTCACCTGGGTGCTTAAACTGCAAAATGATATACCAGATTATTTTAACAACAAATTTTTCGAAATCAGCTTATTCGTATTTCAAACAAAAGCAAAAGAAAGGCTTTTGTACAAAATATAAAAAAAAAATATATATATATATACACACACATATATAATTCTTTCATACTTTAATGCTTTGCTGTACTCTTTGAATGAATAATATTCTCCAGCCATCTGAACCACTGAAAATAAAAAACATAGAAAACTAATTTTCAATAAAAGAAAACTTAATATTCTGATTAAAAGTGTGTAATATTATATTGAAATCACTGATTTTTTTTAGGTATACAATTTAGTAATCATCACTAAAAGAGGGCTAGATAAACTTCTCCGAGTACAGTTAGATTTAAGTGAAAAAACTATTGACAAGAAAAATCTTGGTTTTTTTTTTTTTTTTCTTCCAATCAATCCACCTTGTTTGACCAATCTGATATATTAATATCAGTTGTTAAGGATGAAGAATTATTAAAAAATGCAGCAGAACTAATTTTCATATGTTTAGTTGACAGCATTAATAGTAAACAAAGGCTTTATACAGTTTTAACCTGTATCCCTTATTTATCCTTGCTACAAATAATATTTAATTACTCAACAGTCAAATTCTTTTTCCAAGAAAATGTTCCAAAAAAGTGGCATTTTTTGGTGTTCAATCCAAACATCAATTGAATCATGAGATTTTCATGTGTACATCTGCACCCCCACCCTAATAACATTTCTGTTTACAGTCCAATCAAAACCAACTTTGTCACATATTAAACAAAAATTCAACTTCAGGCCCAGCCCTCTCAATCCACACCAAATTAACAAAATTATGTGGATGGAGAGTAGCCAGGGTACGCCACTCACAGCTTGAAATAAGATAGCCAGCACTCAAAATACAGGGTGAACCTGTTTGGAACTTATCTGTTTATAGTCTAATTGAAACAAAACTTAAAATCTTAAAATTATAATTGAAACTTAAAGTGAGTGATTGTGTGTGAGGAAAGAGAGATAGCTGCTTACTGATTTTAAAAAGACTAAGTAAACTTGCTAGAATTTGGCTATAAGCAGCAGGAAAATATGATATTCTTTGACCAAAAACAGGAAGAATGCAGGAGCTTTTTTTTTTGTAAACAAAAAAAAAATAGGATTTCATCGAAAAAACAATGAGGAAACCAGGAGTTTTTGTAAATGAAAAAAAAAAAAAAAAAAAAGGAAGTATTTTAAAGTTCATACTGCCCTATAAATTATATTTCACTGATAACATACACATTTTATATTAAAATACATTATCTATTGGACAGTAATTGACTATGATTGCTTCAAGAAACAAGCAATCATAATCAGTAACCTTTTCCCTCTTCAGAAATGTTAAGTCAATTTTGTTTATAACAATAGCGCTGCTGTGTTTAAATTTTGCTGTCAACAGCATTTCCAAGGATTCACCAGAAAGAGAAGACTAGAACTCAGTTTGTGTGTTGTACGTTTATCCCCGTGCCACCTAAGTAAATCTCTCACAGTCTCTCATAGCATTGCTATGAGAAACTGTTAAAATGCCAAACATGATTTGGGATAATTTGTTATACAGTCAAAGCTCTTTATAGTGACCCTCTTTTTAATGTCCCACATGTTATAACACCCTATGTGGTTGGTCCTAACCAATTTCTAATTAACCTAATGCATTTTATGAACAATCGATATAACACCCAGTTTTCCGACCCACCTAATACTGCCTCGATAGCATCAGCAAATATTCTTGCACCCTTTCTATTTAAGTGTATCCTATCCCTGTAGAAGCAGTCTCTCCTGTTAATACATATATATAAAATATTAAAAAAAGTTATATGATATGATATTTATTATAATATGTACAGAAAGGATATATAAACAAAATAAGATACATAAACCCCTTATCGCACCCCCATATCATCAACAATACGCTAGAAGACTTAAACAGATTTTTAAAAATACAGATATCAAATTAATATTCACATCTTATAACAAATTAAGTTCCAAATTCAATTCATACAAGACAACACACGAGTACGAGACACAAGATTACAACAACATTATATATTTGATCAGATGCCAATCAGATTGCCAAGCATGTTACATAGGCAGTACAACAGCAAAATTCGGGACATCAAAAATTTCCAACACGCGTGCATACTACCACTTTAATAGCTTCAAAACTAATTCAGCCAGTACAGAACTAACACAACACGTCCAATCTCAAAATCACAACACAACACATCGATTCAGCCATCACAGTAGTTAAATTAAATTCTAGCTACAAAATCCTTGAAAACGAAGCCCTCGTTATCGAATGGTTTAAGCACCATACATCACTCAACGTGTTAAACAAAAAGATTCCCGCCAATTTCTCCTCCATTTGGAATTTAGCACGTATTAAGTTTCCACGTGCACTGAAATGCATTTCGGGAACCCAACCTGTATATAACACAAGCGCGCTCTCCCCCCCCCACACTATAGCTAACTGAAGACGAGGAATCTCGAAAGTCGCTCGTGTGCGACTATTAGCTTCTATTTTTCTTCATCTAATTTAATTTAATTTAATTAGACAACCATAGAATGGAAGGTGCACTTTCCTTTCTTAAAAATTTTTTATAGCCCATAACTTAGTTTTAAACCCATAATCCCTGTAAGTTATTAGAATCCTATAACCACTATGTATGTGGTAAAACTCTCCACCAGCTAAGCAGATTACTATGAGGTGAGTGCTGAAAATTAAGCTAAGCTATACATACGATCTAGTTATTACATTACAGCACATAAGGACTCCTTAAAAAATCAAGAGGCAATTTAACACAAATCCTTTAATCATACATTACACCTCTTCCGCATGCCTATCATTTCCACAATTTCCCCAATGCATTCAGATCTGCACGATAGGAAACTCCATTTCACGAAACTATTAGTTAAATGCTTTTCCGACAAATTCCACATCACATTCTTAAAGAACTGTCTCACGTATGACATAATCCCCAATTTCGCTCGTATCTGCACCAAAAACACTGTTAAAAAATACCCTTTTATCATACACCAAGCCTCTATTGCCATAATTAAAGCCGAATTACGGAAAAGATACAGAGAAAATTATCTCCTTTTAGATCAAATACATACCCTTAAATTCAAACTTAAAAAAGAACTAACCCCCACGACTTGGTACGATTACGTACAACAGAACAACACACGAATTCAAGCAACTTTAAATCAGATTACCCAAAAGCATTCCAAGAAATGGGATACTCACTAGGAGACACAAAAAAACCTCCATAAACTCAGTTGTTAACATCTCTACACAAACATTTTCCCCTAACGAACTTGCCAGTCTAGAATACGGATTCAATTTCGCCATTAACAGCAACAACTACCCAGTTAAAGACACCATGATAGAAATACAAACCAAACTTGATAACCACCCATATAAATATCGAATCATACATGAAACTAACGCTGTTTTTAACTCCCAATTAACTAGTAAACCTAACATTCCCCAACAACAATTAACCCACATACGAAACTTTATGAAAACCCCGAACATTATAATACAAAAGGCAGACAAAGGGGATACCATCGCAATCATGGACAAAAACACATATATAAAGAAAATGTTACACATCTTATCAGATTCAACAACATACAGAGCTTGCAACACGTTTAACATTAACAAGCTTAAAAATAAACTTGATGAAATCCTAAGAAGACTCAGAGCCAACAAACAAATTAATTTACATACCCTCCAGCAAATAGGCATACACAGTAACATTCTCCCACACATTTTTGGAATAGTCAAACTCCATAAACAAGATTATCCTTTAAGGCCCATCGTTTCCTATAAACAGTCCGCCTATGCTAACCTATCCATATTCCTCGTCAAAATTATTTCACCTTTAATGAGATTTTCTCAGTTCGGGGTCTACAATACTAAACAAGCACACGAAAATATAACTTCCATAACCATATCTGAAAACGATATTCTCGCGTCCTTCGACGTCATCTCCCTATACACAAACGTGCCCATCGAATCCATGCTACTGGCCCTTAAAGAACTATTAATCAAAGACGACACATTAACAAAACGTACCGACTTAAACATTAATGAAATTTTAGAACTCACATCACTGTTACTTGATGCCAAACAATTTAAATTCCAAAATAACATCTACGAACAAATTTTTGGCCTCGGTATCTCTGCCCCTTTATCCGAGATCTACCTCGCATCTATCGAAGAAAAAATTCTCCAACCCTTTCCCCCAGGAATTAAACTATACATGAGACATGCAGATGACGTCCTCTTAATAGGCAACAGAACCACCATCAATACTTTACTGAACACCTATAACACAACAAACACATGAAAGACTCAAATTTACCCTCGAAGTAGAAACCGATAATAAAATTAATTTTCTAAACCTCACTGTATACAAAATAAACACATCTTTAGGCACAAAAATTTACAGAAAAAACACACATACAGGTAAATTCTTACATTACCACTCACGCCACCCTCTATACATCAAAAAAGCAGTTCTATACAACCAGATAGAGAACACTATAAAATATAGCCACACACAAACAGACCTATCTGTAGAATTGCAATACCTCACCAAAAAATCCATCGACAGAAAATACCCACCACAACTAATAAAAGAAACCATCACCAAAGTTCATAATAACACTAATAACCCAAACAAAATTATTAACCACGTGAACAAGAATAAGATACATAAACCCCTTATCGCACCCCCATATCATTAACAATACGCTAGAAGACTTCAACAGATTTTTAAAAATACAGATATCAAATTAATATTCACATCTTATAACAAATTAAGTTCCAAATTCAATTCATACAAGACAACACACGAGTACGAGACACAAGATTACAACAACATTATATATTTGATCAGATGCCAATCAGATTGCCAAGCATATTACATACGCAGTACAACAGCAAAATTCGGGACATCAAAAATTTCCAACATGCGACCATACTACAACTTTAATAGCTTCAAAACTAATTCAGCAAGTACAGAACTAACACAACACGTCCAATCTCAAAATCACAACCCACTCATCGATTCAGCCATCACAGTAGTTAAATTAAATTCTAGCTACAAAATCCTTATCGAATGGTTTAAGTGCCATACATCACTCAATGTGTTAAACAAAAAGATTCCCGTCAATTTCTTCCCCATTTGGAATTTAGCACGTATTAAGTTTCCACGTGCACTGAAATGCATTTCGGGAAGCCAACCCGTATATAACACAAGCGCGCTCTCCCCCCCCCCCCCCCACACTATAGCTAACTGAAGACGAGGAATCTCGAAAGTCGCTCGTGTGCGACTATTAGCTTCTATTTTTCTTCATCTAATTTAATTTAATTTAATTTAATTTAATTAGGCAACCATAGAATAGAAGGTGCACTTTCCTTTCTTAAAAATTTTTTTATAGCCCATAACTTAGTTTTAAACCCATAATCCCTGTAAGTTATTAGAATCCTATAACCACTATGTGTGTGTGTGGTAAAACTCTCCACCAGCTAAGCGGATTACTATGAGGTGAGTGCTGAAAATTAAGCTAAGCTATACATACGATCTAGATATTACATTACAGCACATAAGGACTCCTTAAAAAATCAAGAACTAATGAGACTCATAACAGAGAAGAAAAATGCATGGGATGCATATAAATTATCAAGCGACTCAGAAGCCTATGTCAGATATAAGCTAGTCTGTAATCAGGTCACAAAGGAGGTTAGGCAGGCGAAGGCAGATTACGAAAAATCCTTGGCAAAAGATGCTAAGAAAAACAGCAAGGATTTCTTTACTTATATAAACTCTAAAAGGAAGGGGATGAATCTGATTAGTCCACTTGATATCGATGGATCGACTGTTGATGATCCTGCCCAGATAGCAAACAAACCGAATGAGTATTTTGCATCTACATTCACACACAAGGAGCTATTAAGGTTTGGAAATGGCAGAAGGTTATCATATTGTAGCAGGATACTTAATGATTTTGTAATAACTGAGAGCAAAGTGGAGGAGAAATTGTTGAAGTTAAACATAAGAAAAGCACCTGGGGTGGATGGGATCTATCCACTTATATTAAAGGAGGAGGCAAAGCAACTAAGCAAACCCTTAGCCATAATTATGAGAGCATCCTTGGACTCAGGGGAGGTTCCCACGGACTGGAGAGGTTCAAATGTATCCCCAATTCACAAAGGGGGATCGAAGGGTGACACGAGTAATTACAGACCAGTTAGTTTAACCTTCTGTTCCGGGTAAAATAATGGAGTCACTGGTTAAAGATGCTTTGCAGGATCATCTAGACAAGACTGCGCAATAATTCAGACACAGAATGGGTTTGTTAAGGGAAAGTCTTGTCTGACAAATTTGATAGGATATTATGATGTGGTTACAAAGAAACTGGATGAAAAAATAATTTTGATATCATCTATGGATTTCAGGAAAGCTTTTGACACTGTTGTGCATGAAAGACTATTGTACAAATTGGAGCAGAATGGTATTAAGGGTAAGTTGCTACAATGGATAAAAGGATGGTTAATCGGGGAGAAGACAGAGGGTGGTAATCAATGAGTGCTGCTCTTCGTGGACTAATGTTATTAGTGGAGTCCCACAGGTTCAGTGTTGGGTCCACTGTTGTTTTGTATATTTATCATTGATATTGATGAAGGTATATCAGACTTAATGTCGAAGTTGCAGATGATACAAAGGTTGGCAGGGTTGTTAATGACAGTAATGGCAGTGTGCTACTGCAGCAGGATCAAGATAATTTGGGCAGATGGGCTAAGAAGTGGCAACTGAAGTTTAACCTTGACAAATACAAAGTGCTGCACATGGGTAGAAGTAACCCCAGAGAAACGTACCAACTGTGTGGTACTACACTTAAGGTGGTAGAAAATAAAAAAGATCTGGGAGTAATTGTGCAGGCAGATATGAAGTTTTCCGAGCAATGCAAACAGGCTGCCAGGGCAGGTCATGGGGTTTTGTCAATGATATATAAGAATTTTGCCAGCAGGGAAAAGGAGGTGATTACCCCTCTGTATAAGGCAATGGTCAGGCCACGCCTTGAGTACTGCGTACAGGTCTGGAGGCCTCATTTTAGGAAGGATGTAGATTTACTTGAGCGTGTACAGAGAAGGGCAACAAGATTGGTGAGGGGAATGAAGGGATCCTCTTACCAAGAGAGGCTTAAGTTCTGCAAACTGCAGTGGCTGGAGACTAGGCACCTGCAATGTGATCTGATTGAGGTATAAAACGCCTTGAATGGGTTGAGCACGCTGAATTCTGATGGCAACCTTTCACTTGTTTAGATTATGAACCTAAGGGGGGCATAAATTCAAATTAAGAAAAGACAATTTAGAATAGATGTGCAGAAATTTGTCTTTAGCCAGCAGGTGGTTAATTGCTGGAACAAACTTCCATCTGTCGTTGTGGAAGTTGATAGGTTGAAAAAATTTAAGGAGGAACTGGACAGGCATTTGGAGGGAATGGTGTGATTTTTTTTTTTTTGGCTGATGCTGCATAAGCTCATACACATGCTTTCTTGCATCACATGCCGCCACTACTACTACTACTATTAAAATGTGTACAGAAGAAAGTCATTAGCAATAGTCATTAGGCATATCATGCAAGAAAGCAAGCTTATGCAGCATCAGCCAAAAATGAAAAAAACACTTCCATTTCACCCCTCCATTTGTTCGAAATACCTGTCAAGCTGAGCCTTAAATTTATTTAGGCTATCAACTTCCACAACAAGGGATGGAAGTCTGTTCCACCAACCAACAACCCACTGGCTAAAGTCAAATTTCCGCACATCTATTCTACATCTGTCTTTCCTCAATCTGAATTTATGTCCTCTCAGGTGATTAATCTGAGCAAGAGGAAGAATCCCATCAGCATTGAGCATGCTCAAACCATTCAAGGCTTTATACACCTCTATCAGATCACCTCGCCGGTGCCTAGTTTCCAGACACTGTAATTGGCAAAACTTAAGCCTTTCTTCGTAAGAGCAACCCTTTGTTCCATTCACTAATCTTGCTGCCCTTCTCTGTACTCGTTCCAGCAGCTCTACATCCTTCATGAAATGAGGCCTCCTGATCCAGTACTCAAGGTGTGGCCTGACCATTGCCTTATACAAGCGATTATCACCTCTTTATCCCTGCTAGAAAAATTCCTGTATATCATTGACAAGACACCATGAGCTACCTTTGCAGCCCGTCTGCACTGCTCTGAGAACTTCATATCTTTCTGCACAATTACCCCAGGTCCTTTTCATTCTCTACCACTGTCAGTGTAGTACCACTGAGTTGATACATTGCTCTGGGGTTGCTGTTTCCCATATGTAGTATTGGTCATTTGCCACCTCTCAGCCCATCTGCTCAACCTTTCCCGATCCTGTTGCAGCAGCATTGGGAGGGTTGTCCTTAACAACCCTCCCAACCATTGTATTGTCTGCAAACTTGGACATTAAGCTAGATGTCCAAGCTCAGAGCAGTGCAGACGGGCTGCAAAGGTAGCTCATGGTGTCTTGTCAATGATATACAGGAACCAATGTAAGCAGGGGTCGAGGTGTGGCACCCAGACCACATGGAGGAACGCCGCCCTCTATGTTACCAGGCAGTACTAGGTGGTAGATGACTCTCATCAACCGGTGAAATACCACCACTTTGCTTATTGGAGGCTTGAAGTGGTGGAACCCATGTTTAGTCTCTAGAGCTAAGGTCCGGCCAACCCTTCCCTATCTCTTCCATCATGCAGTATGATTGATGATTTTTGAGGTTATGATGAATGTTGTGGCGAGATCCAATATTCCTTACATTTCGAGGGTACAGCTCTAAAACGGTGTTCGCAGGCCGGCCACTAGTTAGTACACCGGACCAAACCTATTGGTAACTCTCTAGGAGGCTTCCGGATCAGCTAGTGTATAATCTTGCTACCTCTACTCTGCCAGATAGTGACTGGAGGGAGTCCGAGTAGTGTGTATGCGGGGAGCATTGTCGAGGCCACGTTATGTCAAGGATCTGGGTATATTCTTACCACATGTATGCCATATCCAAAAATTTCATTACGTCATACAGCATGTCCCACCCACTTTTTCTTACTATTGAATACACCATGAATTGTCAAAATAATAGAGCAAGCTTATCTGCGAAACGATCTAAACCTCCCAAGGACTTCCTAATTCATTTCACAAATATACGTGATCTCAATTCTAATCTCAACGACGTCCATTTCCACTTGCAGTCTTCCAAACTCCATGTACTTTTTCTGACTGAATCTCAGTTATCGGTTGATTCAACTACTGCTCATCTCAGATGTCCAAATTATTTGCTGTATGATTCCTTTCGCCTCAAAGGTGGTACTTGTGCATATGTCCATTCTGATATTCCCTGTCGGAGACTTGGCAATTTGGAATCTCCTCTCTTTGATCTTCTCTGGCTTAAAATTTCTCTACCTCATTGTGTCAAATTCATCTGTTGTCTCTACCGTTCTCCCAACTCCACTAATCACTTGGAGCTCTTTGACTTCCTCTCTTTGCAACTTTACTTTCTCCAGTCCAACTTTCCTAACAGTGAGGTAATTTTCCTTGGTGATTTTAATGTTCACAACTCCAGCTGGCTTCCGTTTTCTAGTCACACCGACCCAGCAGGTCGAGATGCCGAGGCTTTTGCAATTACTAATGACCTAGCACAGATTGTTCATTTACCTACAAAGAATACCGGACAATCCTAATCATACAGCCAATACGCTTGATCTTTTTCTCACAAACAACCCTTCTAAGTACATGGTCGAAGTGAGAGGTCCTTTAGGCACTTCAGATCACAACTTGGTGATTGTCTCTTCTCCAATGGAACCTTTATCTCATGGCTATTCCCAAACTCGTATTGTTTGGCATTACAAGAATGCAAAATGGGATGACCTGCAAGACTTCTTTTCTTCTTTTCCTTGGTCTGATTACTGTTTCAAAACTTCAGATGTCAACGTTTGGTCAGATCGTGTCAGTGAAATTATTCTTGCAGGAATGGAATCCTTTATCCCACACTCCACTTTAAAATCTCGTCCTTTATCTAAACCTTGGTTTTTCAATAAATGTGCTAAGGCTGTCCAAGAGAAGAATGTTGCATATCATAATTGGCTTGTTTCTAATTTTTCAGTTTCATTTTCTGCCTACACCAAAGCTCGCAACAATTGTAAAGCAGTTATTAATCAGTCCAAACTAGAGTTTGAACAGGCTAAGAGTAGAAAACTTGTTCTTGCCCTAATGGCAGCCAATCATTCTGGTCTCATGCCAAAGCTATTGGCCACAACTTTTGCCCATCTCTGCTCCCACCTCTGTCCAAACCAGATGGTTCTGTTGTCACTTCAGCCAAGGATAAAGCTGACCTGCTAGCATCCCATTTTTCTTCCAGCTCATGTATTAATGATCTTGGTAAAACACCTCCCACCATTCCTGACACGCTCCATTCATTGCCTCCTGTGGTCTTCCATCAAAAGGATATCAGAAGGATTTTAATGAATCTTGATGCTAAGAAAGCTCCAGGTCCTGATGGTATTTCTCCACTTGTTCTCAAAACCTGTGCTCCTGAACTTACTCCTATTCTTTGCCGCCTTTTTTCACTTTCTTATTCCAAAGGTGTTTTTCCTTCTGCTTGGAAATTTGCTCATATCCAGCCAGTTCCTAAAAAGGGTGACAAATCCCTCCCATCCAATTATTGTCCCATTGCAATTACTTCTACTCTTTCTAAAGTAATGGAGAAATCAATTAACCGCCAACTCTTAAACTACCTAGAAACCTTCCGTCTGATCAACGATCGCCAGCATGGATTCCGTCAGTGTCGATCCACTGGTGATATTCTGGCTTATGTTACCCATTTATGGACTAATTCAATGGAAAGGTTCGGCGAAACACAAGTTGTTGCTCTTGACATCACAAAGGCTTTTGATCGTGTTTGGCATAAAGGTCTTCTAAACAAGCTTCCATCTTATGGTTTGCCAACTGTTTTTAGTAATTGGTTATCCAGTTTTCTCTCTGATCGCTCACTGAGGGTGATGGTAGATGGCTCTCTGTCTTCTAACTTCTCCACTAATGCCGGTGTCCCCCCAAGGTTCAGTTCTTTCCCCCTCTCTTTTCCTCTTGTATATCAATGACCTTCTTCTATTGACTGGAAATCCTATCCATAGTTTTGCCGATGATAGCACATTGCTCAATAAGCTTCAAGTTCTCGAAAATCTGCTGCTAATTCCTTAAATGCCGATCTTCAGGTAATTCTCCAGTGGGGCAAAGACAACTTAGTTGATTTCCACCCTTCTAAAACTCAGTCTTGTCTTATATCTTGCAAAAAGGATTCTTCTGCTCCTATGCTTATCTTTAGTGACACTCCGATTTCTAGGCAAAATGATATATCTCTTTTGGGGATTACCCTGACTTCTAATCTCTCTTGGCACAAGCACATTACAAATATTGCTTCCTCTGCATCTAAAAAAACTTGGTTTTCTCTTTCGATCTCGGCGTTACTTTTCTTCCAAACAGTGCTCACTCTGTATAAATCGCAAATCCGCCCTGCAATGGAATATTGTTCCCACATCTGGGGTGGTGCTCCCAAAACCTCTCTCAGGCTTCTTGATTCCATTCAGAAGAGGGCAGTTAGGTTAATTAATGATTCATCTCTAAGAGAGTCTCTCCACTCGCTTTCTCATAGACGTAATGTTTCTGCTGCATGCCTCTTCTACAGATACTTCCATGGGCAGTTCTTCTGAATTGGCTTCAATAATTCCCGCTCTCTTTCAAAACAGTCCGAACACGTGCCACCACCTGCCAACATCCATTTACTGTCCAACTTCAAACCCACAGAACCTACTTTTCATCTTCCTCATTTATTCATTCAACTGCCGTTTTCTGGAACAACCTTCCTTCATATGTATTTCCTGAAAATTACAATCTACAGAAGTTAAAGTACAATGTCAACAAATATCTTCTTTCATCTTCTCAACCTCCAACCCAAGCACGGTACTAAGTACTATAGGTTATAATACCTCTCGTGTTTTGGGGTTCACATAAAAAAAAAAAAAAAAAAAAAAAAAAAAAAAAAGATATACCATCATCAATATCATTTATAAATACAGAGAACAATAATGGACCCAACACTGAACTCAGAGGGACTCCACTAATAACATTAGTCCACGATGAGCAGTGGAGGCCCTCAGGGTTCAGTGTTGGGTCCATTATTGTTTTCTGTATTTACAAATGATATTGATGATGGTATATCTAGCTTAATGTCCAAATTTGCAGACAATACAAAGGTTAGCAGGGTTGTTAAGGACAAAACTGATGCTATGCTGCTGGAACAGGATCGGGAAAGGTTGAGAAGATGGGCTGAGAGGTGGCAAATGACAAATGTAAAGTACTACATATGGGAAACAGCAACCCCAGAGCAATGTATCAAATCTGTGGTACTACACTGACAGTGGTAGAGAATGAAAAGGACCTTGAGTAATTGTGCAGGAAGATATGAAGTTCTCAGAGCAGTACAGACGGGCTTCAAGAGTAGCTCATGATGTCTTGTCAATGATATACAGGAATTTTTCTAGCAGGGATAAGGAGGTGATTATTCCCTTGTATAAGGCAATGGTCAGGCCACATCCCTTTATCCATTGCAGCAATTTGCCTGCAATGCCACACTGCTCCAAATTGTGCAGCAGTCTTCCATGTGCAACAGTATCAAAAGCCTTTCTAAGATCCAAGTATATAATATCAAAGTTATTCCCTGCATCCAGTTCTTTTGTGACTGCATCACAGTATCCAATCAAATTGGTTAGGCAAGACTTCCCCTTAACAAAACCATGCTGTGTCTGAGCTATAACTGAAGTCTTGTCGAGATGATCCTGCAGTGCTTCTTTAACCAGTGCCTCCATTAATTTTCTGGAACAGAAGTTAAACTCACATCTATAATTACTTGTGCCAGCCTTTGATACTCCTTTGTGAATTGGGGTCACATTTACACATCTCCAGCCTATGGGTTCCTCCCCCTGAGTCCAAGGAAGCTATCATAATTATGGCTAAGGGTTTACTTACTTCCTTTGCTGCCTCCTTTAATATAACTGGATAGATCCCATCCACCCCAGGTGCCTTTCTTATGTTTATCTTCAACAATTTCTCCTCCACTTTACTCTCAGTTATTACAAGATTATCTAGCTTACTGCCAGAGTTGAATACACATCTGGCATTCCCCAGATGTGTATTCAGCAATATTCAGCAATGTATTATTCAGCAATAAAGTTGCTGAATAACTCCTCATGTTTGAATGTCGATGCAAAATATTCATTTAGTTTGTTAGCTACCTCAGCAGGATCATCAACAGTTGAATCATCGATGTCATGATAGGAAGGGAGGTGGGGTTATGCTATTAGTTAAGAAACACATAAAATGCAAGGAAGTGCAGCCAGTCGACATTGCTGGACAGTGCAGTGTCAAGTCAGTTTGGTGTGACATAAGCACTGGGAGATCAAAACAGAGTAGGAGTGTGTTATAGGCCTAATGACTCTAATGAGTATAATAAAAAACTGTACATGGAAATAGAGTGGGCCAGTAAATCAGAGAGCCTTATAATGGGGGATTTTAATTTCCCAGATATTGACTAGAATTTGTGAGTTGGTCACTCACACACTAGCAAGGCTTTTGGGGATTTATTGGATGATTGTTTTCTACATCAGCATGTTCGGGAGGCAACTAGATGGAGTAATACTCTTAATCTGATTATCAGTAGTGATTCTTCACGCATTAAGAATCTGCAGATAAAGGACCCACTGGTGGCAGTGATCACAGTGTGCTGAATTGCGATTTACTCAAAGAGGTAACTACCATCAAGGGTAAAGGGTGGGGTTTTTGCTTTCGTAAAGGCGACTACGGTGGTCTGAGACAGTATTAAAATTCTGTGCGGTGGGAGAACTGATGATGTTACCAACAGTAAATTCAAAATGGGAGGAATTCAAAGAATTAATCTTGGAAGCTACTAGGCTTAACATACCAACTAAGAAATATTGTTCGGGGTTTAGGCCTAAATGGATGTCAGATGAACTAATGAGACCTGTGGAAGAGAAGAAAAATGCATGGGATACATATAAATTAATGGGAGACATGGAAGCCTATGATAGATACAACCTGGTCTGTAACCAATTCACAAAGGCAATTAGGCAGGCAAAGGCACATTATTATAAATCTTTGGCAAAGGATGCAAAGAAAAACAGCAAAGAGTTCTTTACCTGTGTAAACTCTAGAAGGAAAGGGATGAATTGGATTGGTCCACTGGATATTGATTGTTCAACTGTTGATGATCCTGCTCAGGTGGCTAACCAACTAAATGAGTATTTTGCATCTGCATTCACCCATGAGGAGTTATTCAGCGAGGGGATTGCCAGAGGTGAGTTGTACTCTGGCAGTGAGTTGGATGATTTTGTAATAACTGAGGGGAAAGTGGAGGAGACATCATTGAAGATAAAGATAAGGAAAGCACCTGGGGTGGACAGGATCTATCCAGTTATATTAACGGAGGCAGCAAAGGAAGTAAGCAAACCTTTAGCCATAATTACGAGAGCTTCCTTGAACTCAGGGACGGTCCTCATGGACTGGAGGTATGCAAATGTATCACCAATTCACAAAGGAGGTTCAAAAGATGACACATCTACAGACCTGTTAGTTTAACTTGTGTTCCAGGGAAAATAATGGAATCACTGGTTAAAGAAGCATTGCAGGATCATGAAGACAAGACAACAGTAATAGTTAAGACACAGCATTGGGTTTGTCAAAGGGAGGTCGTGTCTGACCAATTTGATTGGATACTATCATGTGGTCACAAAGGAACTGGATGCAGGGAATAACTTTGATATCATATATTTGGATCTTAGAAAGGCTTTTGATACTGTTGTACATGGAAGACTGCTGCACAAATTGGAGCAGTGTGGCATTGGAGGCAAATTGCTGCTATGGATAAAGGGATGGGTGAGTGGGAGAACAGAGTGGTAATCAATGGACACTGCTCATTGTGGACTAATGTTATTAGTGGAGTCACTCAGGGTTCAGTGCTGGGTCAATTGTTGTTTTCTGTATTTATAAATGATAGTCATAATGGTATATCACGGTTAATGTCCAAGTTTGCAGATGATACGAAGATTGGCAGGGTTGTTAAGGACACTAATGACAGTACGCTGTTGCAAAAGAATCTAGAAAAGTTGAACAGATGGGCTGAGAGGTGGCAAATGAAGTTTAACATTGACAAATGTAAAGTACTACATATGGGAAGCAGTAACCCCAGAGTAACATATCAACTCTGTGGTACTACACTGACAGTGGTATAAAATGAAAAGGACCTGGGTGTAATTGTGCAGGCAGATATGAAATTTTGTGAGCAGTGTAGACGGTCTGCAAGGGTATCTCAGGGTGTCTTGTCAATGATATACAGGAATTTTTCTAGCAGGGATAAGGAGGTGATTATCCCCTTGTATAAGCAATGGTTAGGCCCTACCTTGAGTACTGTATACAGGTCTGAAGGCCTCATTTTAAGAAGGATGTAGAGCTGTTAGAACAGGTACAGAGAAGGGCAACAAGATTAGTGAATGGAACACAGGGTTGCTCTAACAAAGAAAGTTTTGCAGATTACAGTGTCTGGAGACAAGGCATCTGTGAGGTGATCTGATTGTGGTGTATAAAGGCTTGAATGGTTTGAGCATGCTCAATGCTGATGGGATTCTTCTTCCTCTTGTTTAGAATGAGAGGGCACTTGAGAGAGCATAAATTCAAATTGAGGAAAGACAGTTGTAGGATAGATGTGTGAAAGTTTGCCTTTAGCCAGCAGATTGGTGGAACAGACTTCCATCTTTTGTTATGGAAGTTGATAGCCTAAATAAATTTAAGGCCGAGCTGGATAGGTATTTGGAATTAAAGGAGGGGTGAAATCTGAGCCTTTTTTTTTTTTTTTTTTTTTTTTGGCTGATGCTGCATAAGCTTGCTTTCTTGCATCGTATACCTCTACTAATGCTATATATATATATATATATACACACACACAGAGAATTGGATCTAACAGGCAGAAAATTGAGTAGGGGGTGCCACAAAATAAAATAAATTACTTAAGGGTGCCATTATTAAAAAAAAAAAAGGTCGAAAACTACTCCGCTATACCATTAAGTTATATCCTTGTTAAAAATAACAATTCCTTAACTAAACAAAAAAAAAATAATAATAAATGGCCAACAAGTGATTAGAATCTTTGTAAGAGTAACTTGGCTTACTCTTTCATCTCAAAATTTGTAAATGAGGTTGGCAATAAAGTTTCTAAATATACTGGTGCAATAAAAAGAACACAAATTGAAGGAGCTCAAAAATGGTTTTATTTTTATTCAAAGTAATCAATATCTGATTAAATGCACTTATTACACCATTCAAAAAGATTCTGAAAAGAGTCAGCAAAGGACTCCAAAGAGACACATGGTATTCACTTTGGCAGTTACATTTTTTTTTATGTTCTCAACATTCTGAAATCGCTTTCCTTTAAAGACTATTTTCACTTAATGAGGAAGAAATCCACTGGAGTTATATCAGAAGATTAGGGTGGATGGTTGATCTATATAATGCCATGTTTCATGAGAAATATCTTTGTATCCAGTGCTGAATGGGTGGGAGCATTGCCATGCAACAAGGACCAACTGCCTTTTGCTCAAAATTATGGCTTCACCCAAGAAATACTACATTCATGTACTTATTATTAAGATTATTAAAACACATGTATTTATGTAGAATGCAGCACTGACTCTCTCTCTCGCCCCCTTTCAGGTACAAGTTCCTTAAGAATCACATTATTTGTTGGAAAACATGGTCAGCATCGTCTTGTTCCCAAACTTCTGTAAATGAAACATTTTGGGCTTTGGTGATTTTATGATTTGATGATTTTAAAGTCCACTGCATGCTCTGAAGCTTCATCTTTGGGTTGTACTGAAACATCCAACACTCATCTCTTCACAGCACAGTTGAAGATATGATTTTCTTGAAAAATTATGATTTTCTTGTCATGTGAAGGCTTCATTCAGACAAGAATGAAGCCTTCACATGACAGCACTCTTCATTGCTTCTGTTTATTTGAGGCTGTATGGCACAAATTTGCACAGACCTCCCTTTAACCTAAATCTTCCTGCAGAATTTGCCAAATCATCTTATTCATATCCAACTTATCAGCCACCATTCTGAGAGTCAAACAATGATTTCTTACAACACTATTCCAAACTTCTGAACTCTGTCCTCATTTTAAGAAGTTGAGAGATATCCACTTCTTCGGCCATTGCAAACATCCTCACGTCCATCTTTGAACCATTTATACCATTAAAGCACACTGGTACAACTTAATGTTTCATCACCATAAAGTTTTTAACATTTCATAAATTTCAGTTGCAGACTTTCCCAGTTTAAGCAAAGTTTGATATTCATTCATTGCTCCATTACAAAATCATGACATGGAACATTAATGCTACTAATGCAACTGGTTGATGCTTGCAACCTGCCAACCTACTGGACAATCTCCGTACCACCATCTGTTGGGGGAAGCTTGAACTACAACACACCACTTTTATTTATTTTCAAACTCATCGGATTGGACATGACCACAACAACACCAGTTGGGGAACTTTATCACCACATCTCACATAAATTCTGTTACTTTAAGCTATACAAAACATTATTACAAACCTAAAGTGAAGAAAGAGAAGATATTTTCAATTTCCTTAAAATGATTTTTTTTAAAGTACTTACCAAGCTGTCTCTTCATACGAGGGCACTTATACTTTTTGAACTGTGCAACAGCACTACTCAAAAGTGAAATTATCAGCATCTGAAATCATACAGAATTAAAAAATATGTGAAATTTTTTTTTATGTCCTTGTGATTCTTTCCATGTGAACAGTAAAAAATTTGTGATTTTGTTCTGAATGATGTAAGTAGAAAAAGGAGAATCTGAACTAGTTTTAACTAATGTTAAATTATAAAACATTACCAAATGGAAATTAAAACTTTTGGTAAAATGTTAATGAACACAGTTAATGATAGAATAAAGAATTATTTAAGTTCCAGCATGCTGACAGAATGTCTTTAACAAACTATCTTAGTATATAATAGTGATTAGTATATAATATGGTCAGTACAGTCCGTTCTGCTAAACGTGCATTTTTGCAATGCAAATTTGCTGCAACGTGACTGATATATTAGGGAACAATATGAGCATAACATGATTTTCGCATTGGCACATGCATAATTCTGTTCACAAGTAACACCAGGTGAACACAAACCCAGCACCAAGCTGAACGTAGCAACCTGCGCAGCAATACATACAGGTTCACGAACCTTAAAATATGTCAAATGTGTGAGAGCTATATTTCCCATTTAATGTAGTTGTATTCGTTGGAAAATCACTGTTGCAATTCACTGTATTCTGTATTCACAAGATAACAGGTGATTTTGTAGGCCAACTCAGGTATTCAGGAGATCGCATTTTTCTGCTCGAACAGAAATTTCATGAGGCGGGATAACGCGAACAGAGGAGCATATTTCTGGAAGTCACTACCATAAAACAAAAACAATTTGCAATTCCCGGTTTATTGTATGTTCTTGTTAGTGCAATCTAATTATAAACAGGTAGTAAACTCGATCTTATTGCATTTGCGATAATACCGATAGCTGGAATTCTGTAGGTTTTTATGTTATTATGGTGAAATGTTTTTTTTTTTTTTTTTTTCCCCTTCCATGAAATCTTCAATCCCATAAAAAACATAAATAAATTTTCAGAATCTTCTCTTCTTTCCTATTTTTTAAGCTTCTTATTTTTACTCATTATCACACTTGTGCAATTTGTGCATGCCATGTTTGTTATTATTGATAGCTTATCTTTTTTACTGTTTTAAATTTTACAATAAAAAAAAAAAGTCAGTGAACAGAAATATCAATTAGTATGTATATATTGCAGTGCTATATTTATTGTAATATTTATTTATTAAAACTTTAAGATGTTTAAACCTGTATTAGAAAATTTTATTGGGTTTCTAACTTTTTTTAGTGTTTTACTTACCACACTGACCATTTTTTTTTTGAGTGCTCTGCCCCATCCCTATTTTTCAAATAAGCCTTGTTGTTTTTAATGTGTGAAATACCATAACGCAGAGATTTTTAGGAATACATGTACTGCGTTATAGCAGAACTGACCGTATATAATAACTACATAAAATAATCCTATTTTACCCTTTCAAATAGGATTTGAAAAGGAAAATGTTTACAAGTTGTTTTTTAAAAAATATTCTGTTCACACTCTAACATGACCACACAAATCAGAGGAATTTACAAATACAACAGAAGCGACACAACCCCTCCCATCAAGTTACCAAACAGCCAAAGACAATCATCAGGTTAAATACTTTTAACCTAAAACATTATCAGAATAATACATCTTACTTATGAAACTGAATGTGTACAAATATAAGATGTGTTTTTGTTTTAGATTTTACTAAAGCAGAAGCATCTAAGGTACAGGAGACTAGCACAAGTTTTTTTTTTTTTTTATTTACTTTATTTTTTTTTAATTAGGGGAAGACTACTAAATCAAAGAGCATATGTTAAAATCAGATGAAAATAACTTGAAACTGGATACTTTCAAGTTATTTTTACCACTGAGCCCCTTTACCATTAAGAGGAAAGAGTTTCTCAAGGACCTATTTTAAGGGTAACACTTTTCACCATCAGAATAAATTCAATTTCAATCAGCTACCATCATTGGTTCCTCATGCTCTTTATGTTGCAGCATCTGTCAATCATGCAATATGTGAGTAATTAAAAGCCAGTGCAACCAGCTTAAACCTGGTTGCACTGGCTTTTAAGGCTAAATTTGGGCATTAGTCAATGGGCACAGGGTATTATCATAAAAGAGTGTGTAAGTCCACTGCTGCTATAAGTGAAACCTTCATCTGACCTCATTCTCAAGCTAAATGGAAACTATCCCATTAAATCTGAAATTAAATTCTTGAAGATTATATATTAACAGAAAGTTGACCTTTCTTGTGCATATTTGCTAATTATGTAAAAATGCTCGAAATGCATTAACATCCTCTTTCTTTGAGGTCTGCCAAATGAGGAGTCAATCAAATACGGGGTAAAAAAGGCATCAAATGTATATGCTCAATTGTTGAGAGAGAGACCTTCGATATTAAGCCGCTTAGAATCAATCCCATTAGCTGTTTGTATACTTTGTCTAAAAAAGTGATATAGTTGGCTTCAACTAAGAGTTTAATTAAGTGAAAACACATACGAAGCTTCCTATTAAAGAAATTTTTCGCTTAATTAAACTCTTAGTTGAAGCCAAACTATATCACCTTTCAAGACATAGTAAACAAACAAATTTTTGGTTTGATAATGGGAATGAGTCTAAGAAGCTTAACATCAGAGGTCTATCTCTCAACAACTGAGCATATACATTTGACGCCTTTTTTTACCCTGTATCACATACTATGGGAGGTATTTAGACAATGTTCTTGTTATTACTGATGGTAGTACTATTCAAGACATTTACATTCATTCACCCTAGACTCAATTTTACGCTCGAAAGGGAAAATACGGATATTAAGTCATTAAATTTTATAATTCTTTTAATTTATTGTTTTTTAATTATTTTCAATTTATTATTTTTAACATTAACACAAAATGAGTACAATTAAAATTAATAAATTGAAAATAATTAAAAAAACAATCAAAAAAATCAATTGAACACAATTAAAAAACAATAAAAAATTAAAAGCAGTTTAACACAAATTTTGTACGCATCATATTGAGGTAAATTTCTCTTATTCTCTACAAATATTACTTGTAAAAAAACACAGTTAACAGATAGAAGCAAATTCCAGAGAATGTATATATATACAGGGTGATTCATTACCAGTGCGACAAACTTGCATGAGGTGTAGGGGGCACAAAGACGAATCGGAATCACATAGTATTGCAGGGTCCGAAATGCCTTCATCATGCGGTAGAGAACGTTGAACGGGAGGTCGCATGAACAGCGATCCCACTGGAAGTCAGCATTTGCGAACCGGTTCCTGAGGCAGTAGGATGGACGAGTATTCAAACGTTGAACTGGCCGACATGCACCTCGCATATGGAGCTGCGGACTGTAATGGGTGCACTGCACTGCGCTTGTACCAGGAATGTTTCCCGCACAGGCGTGCTCCTCGTCATACGATTTTCGCACGTGTGCACAGAAGGTTACGTGAGACTGGTTGTTTCATGAGAGGTACCATGAATCAAGAGCGAACGACGAGGATGCCAGACAATGAGGAGAATGTCCTACATCTTGCAGAAGGCAATCCGAGTACGAGTACTCGAGCGATAGGCCAACGATTGAGTATTTCCCAATCCACTGTATGGAGGATACTGTCAACAAACCATATGAGTTCATACCATCTGCAACATGTCCAATCATTGGAGCCTGCAGATTATCCACTCCGGAGAACTTTTGCTACTTGGTTTCTTCAACAGAAACGGTTTGCAAATGCTGACTTCCAGCAGGATCGCTGTTCACGCGACCTCCCGTTCAACGTCCTCTACTGCATGATGAAGGCATTTCGGACCCCGCAATGCTATGTGATTCCGATTCGTCTTTGTGCCCCCTACACCTCCTGCAAGTTTGTCGCACTGGTAGTGAATCACCCTGTATATATACAGAAGCAACTTGTTTGATACAGCACTGATAGAACTTGCAAAACATACATATTTCTTGAAAAAAATAGTACACACACACGTACTCAAAAATGAGTTAATGACATGAAACTGACCAGTGTCAGCCCAATGTATCAAATAATATATGCATAACTATTGCATCTTTTCTTGATGAACTTGTATTATACAAGGTCGATAATCACTGGACTAAATAAACTTTAAATAAATAAAAAATGGACACTTACAGGATAAAAATACTTACAGAATGATCAACTTCATTGGCTTCCTTATACTGAAGAGCTTTTATCCCTTCTTCTTCCTTATAAGACTCTGAAGATTCTAAATCTTTCAATAAACAGAAAAAAAAAAGTTTAATATATATATATATATATATATATAAATAGCAACAGTTGCTGTGCACTGCTCATACTGCCCTCTATAATCAAATTATTTTCTATTTTATTTCTCTTTCTTTGGCAGCAGTCTGGTTTTTTTAGTGCATTAGGACCTCCATGGTGTATATTATTGCTTCAGTGAGCTGGCATTTGAGCAAGTGTAAGTCATCTGCTGCCATAATTTGCATTACAATCAAAATTCAATAATATTCGCGGCTGTTGTGTCCAGAGCCCTCTGATGAGATTGGATACAATGGTTGTCTATTATTTGTTCCTTCTTTTGTAGTTGGTATATTGTAACTTATTTGTGATATTTCACACTGTTTTGGCATTGGAGGGATGAGGTGGCACTAGATTTATTATTTCTTAAATTTCTTAAATATTAAAATGCCTTTTAATATTTCCAACATTTTTAGATACATAATCCTTCCACTCTCCTTTTCTACTTCTGCCCTTGTTTATTTATTTGTTTCTTTGCTTTTTTACATTTTGGCACTACAGGCCTGATGTAGCCGAGTGTTCAGAAGCAAGATTGCAGTAGTACGCGCTCTTTGAGTGGACCAGGGTTCAAGCCCGTGACTGCTAAATACAGAGTTTGTTTAGATGATTTATTGGAAACTCCACTGACCTGGTGGTCGTGTCAGAGTACAAACAAGAACTTATTACATATACTTATCACACACTGTATATTATATGACATTTTGTTGGATATGCATAAGCAGCCATTATGTCTACAGGCATATATTTATTTCTACTCGTCTTCATAATAGTTTTACTGTTTATATATACAGGCATGTAAAAAAATTATATGATATGAATAGAATGCATTATAGCATAAATCTCTGTACCATTACCAGGGTTCCACAGCAGTGGTTTCATCCTTTCAATTTGATAGCACAGTACATTTTCTGTAGTCTGCTGCACACCTATTGCCCTCCTCACATCTTTCTCTTAAGTACTTGACACTAATTATAAATCTCATATTTGTTTAAAATTTTTTTATACAATTTAACACTCTTGTGAGCATGCATGTAAATTTATGTTTTCATTGTTCTGCTGACAGAACCTTAAAAACCATGGCTGTGCTTTGCAACAATCCTGAACAGAGAGAGTGCAAAGCCCATGGGCAGAATTTTTCTCAGCATGATCTGAACTTGTTAACAGGGATGGGATACACTTAAATGGAAAGGATGCAAAAATATTTGCCCATGCTATTGAGGCAGTGTTAGATGTATTCAAAAACTGCTATCTAGGGGAGATACACAGACTAATAGCCGACCGGGCTAGCCAGGTGGGTAAAGTGCCTGCCTGGCAACCCAAAGGTCGCGGGTTCGATTCCCGCCTCGGGCTTGGATCAAAGTACTGCAAAAACCTTGGGAGGTGCACTATGGCCACAGAAGCCGATGCGCCAACAACTACCAAACAAAAAAAAAAAAAAAAAACACAGACTAATAGAAATTGCAGGTAGTGCAAAAATCACAAGTGTATGTGATTTCTGCACTGCTTCCATTAGGATATGCAGTAACCTGGAAAGTAAGGTGTTGGGTTTTCATGACCTGCTTGGGATCGTCATGGAACAAGCATATACATGGGTTGTATTAGTGCTAAAAAATGCAAAAACACTAATGCTAGAAGCATAGAAAATAAATTCAATGAATTCGAAGTACTGGTTAAGTCATCAAATGCAGACATTATAGGGATATCAAGAACTTAGTTTTGCCAAACATAAGTGATGCAAAATTTGAATATGGGAGTACATTGTGTAGAGAAAGGACAAAGCATTCAAAGTATTTTTCTTTTTCATGTGGTCTCCAGGGTTCCTATATGCTGCAGTTTCATCTGTAAGGCATGTGCCAAAGCCAGTGGGAGGTATGTGAGGGTGTGGGTGTGTTGTGGGTGTGTCTGTTGAATGCTGGCACCTGCCAACTTTGTGGCCAGGGGTGAGAGATGCCTGGTCCCCCACCTCTGAACACACGCATCCATGTGGCAAAGGATATGCCCTTTACACATGGATGTGTGCCAGGGACTGTACACTAGAAAGCCAAGGGTACTTTTGGGAACTGAAACAGGAATAAGTGGGAGAAGTAGGGAAGAAAGGGAGAGGGAAAGGAAAAAGAGGATAGAAAGTTGAGAAGGAAGAGACTTCCCTGGAAAATGAAAATTAGATGTTTAGAAAAGGTAACAGAAAAGTAGTGTGCAGAAAGGACAAACAGGACAGGAGGGGAAGAGGAGTTATGCTTAGTTCAGAAATACATATCTAAGGCAATGCATCCAGTTGACATGGGCAGCCAGCGCAATGCTGAGTCAGTTTGGTGTGATATAAGTATTGGAAAAACAAAAATGAGAATAGGAATATTTATAGGCTAAATGACTGTGAGGAATATAACAAACAAGACAGAAAAATGGAGCAGACCAACAAATCAGAATGTCTTATAATGGAGAGTTTCATTCCAGACTGGTCTTTGTGGTTGGACACACACACAGTATTTTTGAAGATTTACTGGATGATTGTTTTCTACACCAGAATGTTAGAGAGCAATAAGAGAAAGAAATATTCTTGATCTGGCCATCAGCAGCAATCTCCTTGCATTAAGAATCTGCAGATAAAAGAATTGCTAGGTGGAAGTGATCACAGTGTATTTATGTGAGACTTACTTAAAGATGTAACTAATGTCAAGGTCAAAGGGAACTGCTTTTGCTTTCATAAAGGCAACTACAGTGGTCTCAGACAGTGTTTAATTCTATGCAGTGAGATCACCTGATGTCATCAACAGCAAACTCTAAATTCAGGGGTGTAATCATAGAAGCTACTAGGCTTTTTATACCAACTAAGAGCTAGTTTTCGAGGCTGGGGAAAATGCATGAGATGCATATAAATTATTAAGTGATACAGAAGCCAATGCTAGTATACACTAGCCTGCAATGAAGTAACAAATGAGGTTAGGCAAGCTACGGCAGATTAGGAGAAGGCTTTGGCAAAGTATGCAAAGAAAACCAGCAAAGAATTCTTTGTTTAAAGAAAGAAGAGATGAATCACATTGGCCCACTTGATATCAATGGTTTAGTTATTTATGACCCTGCTAAGGTTGCTGATCAACTTAGTAGATATTTTTTATCTACATTCACATGTGACGAATTTTTAGGGATGGAGAAACCAGAAGTTCATCAAATTCCAATGTGGAGTTAAATGATTTTGTGATAACTGAGAAGTGGAAGAAAAATTGAAGTTAAATATAAAAAAAACACCTGAGATCAATCAAATTATATTAAAGGAGGCAGAAAAGGATGTAATCAAACCTTTAGCCATATTTATGAGAGCATACTTGGATTCAGGGAAGGTCCTTATGGACTTTATGGACTGGATATGTGCAAATGTACCCCCAATTCACAAGGGGAAATCAAAGGGTGACATGAAGAATTACAGACCTGTTAGCCTGATTTCTGCTGCAGAAAAAATAATGAAGTTGCTTGTTATGGAATTACCACATGACCATCCAGACAGGAATGCAGTTATACTGCAGTCACACAATGGATTTCTTAAAAGTAAATCTTGTCTGACCAATCTGATTGGATACTATAATACAGAAAGAAAAGAACCGGATGCAAAAAATAATTTTTAAATCATATACAGGCATACCTCGGTTAACGTTACCTCTGATAACGAAGCTTCGATATAACAAAGTCGGCAATTTCAAGCCCCATTTAACATAAAAAAAAATATATTCCAGTTCAATCACCTGAAATCTAAACAAACTGAAGAAATTACGGAAACCTTTGGGGCTTCTCGTGGTTGGTTCGAGAAATTTAAAAAACGGGCCAGGATTCATAGTGTAAAATTAACAGGAGAAGCTGCAAATAAGTTTCCAGAAAAACTAAAGGAAATCATTGAACGTCAAAATTTTCCAAATTTGGTGTTCAATGTTGATGAAAGCGGTTTGTTCTGGAAACGGCTACCAACAAAAAGCTTCATTTCTATTGAAGAAAAATCAGCTGCTGGGTTCAAAGCAGCCAAAGACCGTTTAACGTTACTCTTTGGATCAAATGCCTCTGGCAATTATAAATTAAAATTGTTATTAGTTTACCATTCAGAAAATCCGAGGGCGTTAAAAGGTAACATAAAAATGAATTTACCTGTAATATGGAAAGCATACAGAAAAGCGTGGGTTACCAAGGAGTTATTTACTGATTGGTTTGTTAACCACTTTTGTCCTGAAGTAAAACGGTATTGTCAAAAAAAACAACTTTGAAGAAAAAGCTCTTTTGTTGTTAGACAATGCTCCGGGACGTCCTACTGATCTTAACACGTTGGACACATGCATTCCTGTCAAAGTTGTGTTTCTTCCAGCAAACACAACTTCCCTGATTCAACCATTGGATCAGGGAGTAATAGCATCATTTAAAGATTATTATCTGCGTCGAACATTAAGCAGTTTAACTGAACTAGAGGATAAAGAGGAAATGACAGTTAAAACTTTTTGGAAAAACTACACCATTAAAAACGCAATTGAAAACATTGATAATTCTTAGAAATCACTAAGAAATGCTTAAATGGAGTGTGGCACAAAATATGGCCAGAAGTTGTACTAGAAGAAGAAAATAACATCCAAGAAATTAGAAATGAAGTTATCCAGATGGCTCAATCAATAGGTTTCGAAAATGTCGATGAAGAGGATGTTAGAAATTTATTGAATGCAGAAGATGATGGTTTTTCAGTGGAAGATTTAGAAAACCTTGTTAGCAACGAAGACAAAGATAATGAAGACGAGGTTAAAGAAGTTCCTGCCGAAAAAGTGTTAACAACCAAAGATTTAAAAAGGTGCTTAAATGACATTGAAAACGTTTTAAATTTTTTTAGTGAAAATGATCCTGATTTAGGAAGAAGTGTTATTGTTAAGTGATCAGTGTTAAATGCAATAACTCCATATAGGCAATTGTTAAATGAAAGAGAAAAAGAGCATAAACAACAACTTTAGACTCGTATTTTAAAATGTGATTTCACTTTATATGTAAGTTGACTGTTTATTTAATAAAACTTTTCTTTGTTCGAAAAAAAAGCTTTTCATTTTCTTTACGTAGGAACGTATCCCTATTCTGGCCATAGTATTTTTACCTCTGAAAACGAAGTTTCGCTTAACGAAGTAATTTCGTGGAACGCATCCTATTCGTTATTCGAGGTATGCCTGTACAAAGTAAAAGTAAAAAGTATTTTAAATATAAGCAGCAGTATTTTATATCGCATATAAAATACTGCTGCACAAACTGGAACAGTATGGCATTAATGGTAAGTTACTGCCATGTATAAATGTATTATTCAGTGGAAGAAGACAGATTGGTTATTCAATGGGTACTGTTCTTCTTAGAGTAACATTATTTGTGCATTCCACCCCCTCCAGAGTTCACTGCTGAATCATTTTTATTTTCTATATTTATCATTGATACTTATAAAGTCATATTGGGCTTAATATCTAAGAATGACATGCTTTTAGCATGCTTAGACATAAAATGATATGATACAATTTCATTGTATCATATCATCTTATGATATGATACAATTAGATAGTATGAATCAGAGCTGTAATACTCAATATGTTCTACGTTGATAATAATATTAGTAAATTAATAAGAGGAGTTTACCTCAATATAGTACGTGGAACACTTCCATATGATACCCTCCAGAAATTAAAACGGAAAAAACGAAAAAATCGACAACTTACCGGTACATTAAAGTAAAATGTAAATAATTAAAGTAAAATATAAATAATTAAATAATCAATTTAACACAATTCAAAATCAATTCAAAACAATTAAAATTCAAATTAACGCAATTAAAAGAATCTAACGAAAATATTCAAAACGATTTTTCTTCCTTTCTTCAAAAATCAAACGATTCAAAAATCGTTTTGAATATTTTCGTTAGATTCTTTTAATTGCGTTAATTTGAATTTTAATTGTTTTGAATTGATTTTGAATTGTGTTAAATTGATTATTTAATTATTTATATTTTACTTTAATTATTTACATTTTACTTTACTGTACCGGTAAGTTGTCGATTTTTTCGTTTTTTCCGTTTTAATTTCTGGAGGGTATCATACGGAAGTGTTCCACGTACTATATTGAGGTAAACTCCTCTTATTAATTTACTGATATGATACAATGAAAGGGAGTTTATACGGTATTTTTCACAAGAAGGTCCTCTCCTATATTGCAGTGATATCGCTGGTTTAATAAGTGCCATCATGTGTTCCTAGTGAATGGAGACTATTTATAGACTCTTCTAAGACTAGTTTAAAAGGTGTATAATGGAGATAAAGTACATATCTGTGCCAGTTGCTCATTCAGTCTACTTAAAAGAAACTTATGACAATCTAAAGTTGCTTCTGGAGAAAATTAAATATCAAGATCACGAATGGCAACTATGTGGAGATTTAAAAGTGTTATGTATGTTGTTGGGGCAACAGGGTGGGTACACTAAAATGCCATGCTTTATTTGTGAATGGGATAGCAGAGCTAAAGTGCTGCATTGGACAAAGAAGCAATGGCCTTAGAGGCACAATCTTACACCGGAGTCAAAAAAAAATATATTGTGCACGAAAGTTTGGTGAAGCCAGATAAAATACTTTTACCTCCACTGCATATCAAGTTAGGCATAATGAAGAAATTTGTTAAAGCACTGAATAAGGATAGCAACTGCTTTAAGTACCTTTGCAGTAAATTTCCCGGTTTTTCTGATGCAAAACTTAAGGAGGGTATCTTCACTGGTCCCCAAATTAGAAAATTGGTTTTAGACAGTCAGTTTGAAACTACTATGACTGACGTTGGAAGGGAAGCCTGGATTGCTTTTAAAAGTGTAACAGAAAACTTTCTAGAAAATCATAAATCACAGGATTAAGAGAAATTGTTCAAAATATACTCGAAAAGTTGCAATTTAGGTTGCAATATGAGCATCAAAATTCACTTTTTGCATGCCCATTTTGATTTTTTTCCCCAAAAATCTTGCACAGATGAGCGAAGAATAAAGGGAGAGATTCCATCAGGACAAAGGAAATGGAACAGAGGTACCAGGGAAGGTGGAATACAAGCATGATGGGTGACTACAGCTGGTGTTTAAAAAGAGAGAAACCTAGCACTGTACATAAAAGAAAAACGATTAAACGTTCTTTTCAAACAAAGAGACAAAAGTCTGATTAATGAAAGTTTCAGAATTTTGATTAATACTTGTTAGTATTTACATATTTTTTGATAAATGAAAATGTAATCCTATCAATTTGTCATTACTAAATACAATAAAGTTATATACTTTCGTAAAAAAACAATACATTTTCATTTCTTAAACTGTGATGTATCTGGATGTGATAGAAAAAAATCTAAGTCATATTTGAAATCACCGCAACATATTTTGGCCGTAGGACCTGTTGAAATTCAAATCCCAGTGAACAAACTTAAATTTGTAAACTAGTGTAATTTTTATAAAGATGTATAAAGAATCTAGATGTGGTCATTGTCAGAGACATTTCTTGCTACTTTATCTGCATGCCCATTTCCTGGTATACCAATGTGCCCAGGGATCCAAAGAACATGTTTGTTATGTTTTGTTATTTGGTTTTTAGGAGCATTAGCAACTAAGGCCATATTGCTCCGGGATATGCGGTGGTCATTCCCTGACCTTTCCACATCCTCCGTATTTGGTGGTGACGGGCTCGAACTCCGGTCTAATCAAGAAGCATGTGCTACGCACTGCTGCTCCTTCCCACCTGGCTACGGAGGCGCCGCCAAAGAACATGATGGTCTGTTTATTGTTATTGAGTTGCAATATTTAAGGTCTTATTTGTTTTGCGAATGGATGCAAAGGATATGAAAATTGTTTAGGAAGACTATCACTGCACTCAGAGTCCATGTAGTCTATTGTGGTCTTTGGATTGAAATCATTAGTAAGAAAGGTAAAAGCCATCTAATGGCATAGTTTTGCAGTGAACGCACTACATTCCTATGGTAATGAGACAGACTGTTAATGGTGGGACCACAGCCGTTGCAATTTTAGAACCATCAGTATAAATTTGCAGAGTTCGTGCATTTGTCAAGGCATGGGTTACATGTAGTTTCTGAAAGGTTTGACTGTCCAGAGATTGTTCCCCCCCCACCAATGAAGGAAGCAGTTACTACAGGAGGATAACCGCATTTTCCAAGGAAGTTGTACAATTTCTGTGTAATGATGAGCATTGGTCACATACATGCATATTCCACTGCTGAATTAGCTCTTGTAGGCAGATTCCTGTACATTTCTTTTTTTTTTGCTGAATTAGCTCTTGTAGGCAGATTCCTGTACATTTCTTTTTTTTGCTGAATCAGCTCTATTAGGCAGATTCCTGTACATTTCTTTTCATGAGGTTTATTTCTAAAAAGATTTACTCATTGAGGATCATAGAGGCATGAACAGATAGGATGAGAAAGAAGGCTATGTATTTTAACCATAAGGCTTCTATATACAGGGTGATTCACTACCAGTGCGACAAACTTGCAGGAGGTGTAGGGGGCACAGAGACGAATCGGAATCACATAGCATTGCAGGGTCCGAAATACCTTCGTCATGCGGTAGAGGACGTTGAACGGGAGGTCGCGTGAACAGCGATCCTGCTGGAAGTCAGCATTTGCGAACCGTTTCTGTTGAAGAAACCAAGTAGCAAAAGTCCTCCGGAGTGGATAATCTGCAGGCTCCAATGATTGGATGCGTTGCAGATGGTATGAACTCATTTGGTTTGTTGATAGTATCCGCCATACAGTGGATTGGGAAATACCCAATCGTTGGTCTATCGCTCGAGTACTCGTACTCGGATTGCCTTCTGCAAGATGTAGGACATTCTCCTCATTGTCTGGCGTCCCCTTCGTTCGCTCTTGATTCAGGGTACCTCTCGTGAAACAACCAGTCTCACATAACCTTCTGTGCACACGTGCGAAAATCGCATGATGAGGAGCACGCCTGTGCAGGAAACGTTCCTGGTACAAGCGCAGTCCATTACAGTCCGCAGCTCCATACGCAAGGGGCATGTCGGCCAGTTCAATGTTTGCATACTCGTCCATCCTACTGCCTCGGGAACCGGTTTGCAAATGCTGACTTCCAGCGGGATCGCTGTTCACGCGACCTCCCGTTCAACGTCGTCTACTGCATGGCGAAGGCATTTCGGACCTTGCAATGCTATGTGATTCCGATTTGTCTTTGTGCCCCCTACACCTCCTGCAAGTTTGTCGCACTGGTAGTGAATCACCCTGTATATAGGCACTGGACTGGCGATGTCCTGAATGCCAAGAGCAATCCTGAGCACACTATGTTGTACTCTGTTAACTTGTCTGAACCCAGAGACAAGCCAACAGAGTCTTTCAAGAAGAGTCATAAACTGGGGCTCCATAATTTAATCAAGATCTGATCAAAGCTCAGTATAGGTGGAAGAGGATATAGTGATCAGCTCCCCATGTCACAGATGACATACCTAAGCAAGTTCAGCTTTTTCATCCAGAGAGTTTGTGTAGTACAGTAAACTTTCAGAATAACGACACCTTCAGGGATTCAAGGTGCTGTTATTTCAATTTTTCCATTATCTAGAAAGTTTTATTTTTAATATACTTAATGCAGAAATAATGAGGCTAAACAAGAAATAGAGATATTAAGAATGCAATTTTATTAACTGCACATAAAAAACAAACACGTTGATGATTCAATGTTATATTTTGTCATTAATACATTTCTGCTTATATCCCTTTCCATTTTCTTTGTTATATCAAGTTATCTTGATATAACCTGATATAATAAAATTATCTTGTTAAGTTATCTTGATAGAACAGAGATAGCACAGTGGTATTGTCACCATCCTCCTCACATTGGATGGAAAAGACCGGGCTTGAACAAAGCCCATAAAAGTTCCTCCCGTCGATGATGCAAGGAACTTTTATGGGCTTTTTTCACTCTGTGGCTGAGTTTTGGTCTCAGGCATAGATAGCAAGGTTTTTCCCCACAGAAACTGCGGTTTTTTTGTCCAGCAAAATAGGCAAATCGACTAGAGAACACATGCAATTTACAGACATAATACCCATGGGTATATGAATTAACTTTCCAGGCGATCCTAATATAATAGTTTGGATTATATCAAGTTTATCGCTAAGCATTAATGTTGTTCTTCTTTTCTTCTCTGTATGAGGTTGATTAACTTTAGGAACCATAGTGAGGGTTTTTTAATTTAAAATAAATGTAAAACAGCATGTAAAACAAATAAATGTAAATGTAAAAAATAAATGTATAATTCATGATATCAATACAAAATTAACTTTCAAAATGGCAAATGTACACAAATACAGTAATCACGCTGACTTGCCATTTTCTATTTTCGGCACTGAAAAACATCTGCACTGTATGTAAACATCCAATCTCAATGTGTCATTAGCTCGAATGTTCCATTATTGGGATGCCGTTATTTTGACAGTCTATGGTATATGTTTCTGGAATGTCAATTTGGTGTCAAATGTTACACCTAACAATCGGATATTGTTGATGAGGATATCAGTTGAGTTTCCAGTAATATTTTGATTCTGGATGTAGGTGACTTTTTGCAAAAGTGAATGGCTATAGTTTTTGAAGGTGATAAACAATATCATTTTGTGAAAATGCTATTTTGTTTACTGTGAGCTGCTGTTGTCTTTAATTGGAATGCATATTCTGTAAATGGCAAGATATGGTAAAGTCGTCAGCATAAAGGTAGATGTCTATGTTACCTGGAATGTTATGTGCTAAACTGTTTATTCTAATAGCAAAGAGTATAGCACTGGGCATAAATCCTTATGATACACCTTTTTCTCTTTGGACAATAGATGAAAAAACAGCATTACAATAACTCACTTGAAAAGTTCTATTTTCTATGGCATACAAATCTTGAATGCCATAGCGCCAGGTGGCGTCAAATGCTTTCTCAATATCTAGGCATACCGTAACAAGGTGTTCTTTTCGGATAAAGGCGTTCTTGTATGTTACACTCAGCTTTCACCATAACATCCAAAATGAATCAGTTTTTGCAGAAGCCATATTGATGATTGAGTGAGATTCAATTAACATATGAGTCTACTGAATATCATCTTTTCTAATGTCTTGCCCAAGTAGCTAGTAAGGAATATCAGTCTATAGTTGCATGCATTTGTCTGATCTTTTCTAGGTTTAGGGAAAGCACTGTTGAATGACATTATGAAATAGGATAATAGTTTTTGGAGAAGATCTGAATCAGAAAAAGCAAGGGAGTTTAGGGCCATTTTGTCTAGGTGCTGCAGCATAAAGTAATAAATCTTATCAGGACTTGATGCCCCATTTGTTGATTTGTTTATAGCATCCTGGAACTTAAACATTGTAAAGGATTAATTATATGGAAGTGAAATTTAATTTGCATTGCCCAGCCTTACTTTTCTGGAACTGAAAATATGGTTCATATACAGATATATCTGAGCTTTGTGCAAAATTTCCTGCCAGAGCATTATCTATTTCGACTGAAGATGATAAATCTTGCCATTCCATCTCAGTATTGACAAGGATGGGGTGGAAATCTACCATTTAGTTTTTTTTATTTTGTTCCAGATTGTTCATATTCTTTGTTAAAGTAGAACTGAATCCAACAATCTTTTTTAGCCTTTTTTCTTACAAACTGTGCCTTTGATTTAAGTTTTTTGAAATTTCTAAGGTTCTCAGTTGTTGGGTGCTTATGAAACAGGTTCTATGCCCAGTTTTACTCTTTTTTTGGCAAGTCAGCATGCATCATTCCACCACTGATTAGCATGTTTAAACAGACCAGTATAGATTTTGGATATGGGATTGGTTGCAGCAGTCAGAATCTGCATTGTGATGTGTTATTTGGCACTGCCAATGGATTGGAACTTGATGATTTGAAATCATCAAATGAGATATTCAAAGCAAATAAGTCCCAATGGATTTGTTAAAGAGAGATAATATCTCACCAATCTGATTAGCAACTAGCAGGATATTACAAAGGAACTTTATACAAAGAATAATTTTGATATCAAATACTAGATTTCAGTGAAGCATTTCAATATTGTACTACATGTATGACTGTTGCATAAATTGAAGCAATGCTGCATTACAGGCAGTCTGCTACTATGGATAAAGGAATTGTTAAATCGTAGGAAACAAAGAGTGGTTATAAATAGCCACTGCTTTTCATGGAGTAATGTGATGAGTAGGTGTCCACATGGAGTCAATGTTTGGTTCCATAATGTTTATAATATTTATTAATGATATTATATATGTTTCAAGTTTGATGTCTAAGTGTGCTGATGATACAAAGGCGAGGCACAATGGTTAACAACAGGAATCATGGTATGGGAGTTAGAAGATCTGTAAAACAGCAACTGAGGTTTAAAAGCGATAAATAACAGTGAAAATGGCAACTGATGTTTAACAGTGACAAATGCAAGATACTGCATTTGAATAGCAGTAATCCCAGAATATTACATTGGGGTGATACCAAAACATAACTGAGTTTGAAAGAGATCTAAGGGTAATTGTACAGCCTGACATGAATTATGAACAGTGCAAATAAGCTGTTCTAGCAGCCTGTTTGCACTGCTCACAATAATAGTATATAAACTTTGCCAGCAGGAACAAGAATTGATTATCCCATTGTATAAGGCAATGGTTAGGCCAATCTGAAATACTGCATAAAAGTTTGGAAACTTCATTTTGGTAAGGACATAGATCTGCTGGAAAGGATGCAGAAAAGAGAATAAGATTAGTTGGAAGCACAAAAGGATATTCCTACCAAGAAAAACTAGGTTTTTGTAAAATGAAGTCTAAAAAACTAGGCATCTGCATGGTGACTTAACTGAAGGGTATAAGATTTTTAAAGGGTTAAATAAACTAAATGCTGATAACATCATAAATTGGAAAAAGGTGGTTGAAGAATTTTCTTTCAGCCAGAGCAATCAGTTGTTGGAATAAATTTCCATCCTAACGAAGAAATGGGTAGCGTGAATAAGGAAGGTTTAGATATATTATTAGAATGAATATGGAAATGTAGGGTGGTTTTTTTTTGTGCCATAAAAGCTTTACTTCCATGCATCATGTTGCTAATACCAACACTATGATAAAAAATTATGTTACAGTTATTATAAAATCCCATTGACATTATTATTAATTTATAGATTATACACTTAATAAAAAACTTCTAATATTAACTATACTCCTTCTTCCAGTCACATAGCTCCCTGAGGAGTTGTTGTTAAACAGCTCCTCAGGGAGGTGTTTAACAAGAAGGACCAACAAATTCCTTCAACTGCATCAATCATGTGCTCTATGAATGCAAGCTGTTGTTATTTTTTAGGAGCATTAGCAACTAAAGCCATATTGCTCCATGGAGATGCGGTGGTCATTCCCTGACCTTTCCGCATCCTCTGCATTTGGTGGTCACAGGCTCGAACCCCGCTTTAATCAAAAAGCATGTGCTACGCACTGCTGCTCCTGCCCACCTGGCTACAGAGGCACCTATGTACTCTACAAGTGACATCACAAAGTGTCATGCCCGGAAATTCACTGATCCCATCCTTCCACCTATTTGCAGGTCTTCCTTTGCACCTCTTCCCCTTGATTTTTACTTCCATTGTATTCTTCAACAGAAAGTTTTCCTTTCTTACTATATGACCAAAAAAATTTGAGTTTTCTTTTGCTGATGCTATGAAGAAGAATTTTAGACCTGCCAATTTTATTCAATACCCACTCATTTGCATAATGATTTCTTGCTTGCACCAACCAAGTGAAAAGAACTTAATTAGTGAGAGAGTAAACACAGTAACACATAAAAAACTGACACAAGGCACATATATTTATGAGATAACATATATTAAATTTAGCAAATAGATATCAACCCTGCTTCTCCTTCTCCCCTCCCCCTCTTCCATGACCTCACAGGCTTACATACTCAAAGGTCAGCTACAGCACATAAAAACCGCTTGCCAGTGCTCAATTAGTTGAAAAAGGTTATATACAGTAGCCGAAAGCGTCTGTATTTGCTAATTTTAATATATGTTATCTCCTAAATATCTGTGCTTTGTGTCAGTTTTTTGTGTTACTGTGTTTACTCTCTTTCTTACTAATTAAGTTCTTTTCACTTGGTCGGTACAAGCATATCAAAACATCCTTTTTTGGGACCAGATCAAGAGCTGATTGGTTTGCGGGGTATCACCCCGCAAACCAATGACGTGCACAACTCCAGATACTGGAAGGCAGTACTGTAACGAGTGCATGCTACTGTACTGAGGTAATCCTTCCCCACGTGCATCTATTCCAAGGTTCCATTGGCCCTGAGTTCGTGTTTATGGATGATAACGCCACACCCCATCGTACTGCTGCTGTAATATGCTTTTGAAAAGTGAGGGCATTGTTCGTATGGACTGGCCTGCCCATTCCTCCGATCTAAATCACATCGAACACATATGGGATGCTCTGGGGAAAAGCCTAGTTGCACATCCACACCCACCAGAAAATGTTCATCGGCTGAAAATGGCACTGACAGAGGAATGGATGATGTTACCCCAAGAACTTATCAACAACATTGTTCTAAGTATGGACAGGCAGTGCAAAGCCTGCATCGACATTAGAGGTGGCCATATCTCCTACTGAGGACTGCCTCTTCCCTTTGTTCCATTTTTGGCAGTGATGCATCTGTACCATGGCAGCCAGTGCTATGTTGCCATTTTTGAATAAGTCCCTCTGTACCGTTTTGTTTCCATTTCTGTGTACTGTTTTGTTTCCTTCATCATTTCTGTACCTCACGAGGTTCCTTTGGCATGCTTTTCCTATATCCAGACCACTCCAACGAGAAACTACAGGTGAAAACCTGACTGGTCCTTTAATTTTGCACACCAGTGTAATTACCCTACTAATTTGTAACAAAAAAATGACAAACCATGTTTAAAAAAACTAAGAAAAAAGGCTGCTTAATAGCTATTGAAAATGGCCCTTCTCACTCACTAAATTTAGAGTTTATGCTAAACACGATCAGAAGCTTTAGAAATCTTCCCACCCACTACATAGCACATGCACTCATCCATTACAATCAATTTTCATTGATTTAAAATAATTAATGTAGTCAACTATTTTTATCTTTGCCACTTTCTTTAATTTTAAAATGTTCTAATTACATTAGTAGTAGTAACATATATAATGCAAGAAGGCAAGCTTATATAGCATCAACAAAAAAAAAAAAAAAAACTCCCACATCAATCCTCTCCAATAATTTATCTAGTTCTTCCTTGAATTTATTCAAATTACTCACTTCCACAACACTGGATGTAAGTTTGTTTCAGCAATCTGCCCACTCACTGAAGAGAAACCTCTGCACATCACTTTTGTAACCATCCTTACTCAATTTGAGTTTATGTACCCTCCTATGTGCAGGTTGAGCAAGAGGAAGAATGCCATCAGCACTGAGCTTGCTCAACCCATTCAACCATCCATCCAATCTAATTTCCTATGCTTGTGATCAGCAATAATTTTCATCTTTAATGCTGTCCTGTTCATACTCCAGCACGACAGAATCAGAATCCTCTATGAATTATCTAAGGGGAATGCCTGCACCTTCATGGGCTTCAATGCAGATCCAACTGCTGACCGAGAAGAAAAGACTCACTGCCCACCTCACACAAATATGGTAATCTAGATGAGACAACTCTCCCAAGGGAGAGATCACTAGGAAATTTCTCCCCAACGTGGAGAAATTACATCCAAAGGCCCCGCTGTGGTTCTCACCGGGCCTCTATACAACCTTTTTACTTACTGGACATGGAGCATTCAAGGCAAAACTCACAGCCCTGGACATCACAGAGGACCCTGCTGCTGCTGTGGAGAGTCTGAGAGCACGATTGCCGGCTCTACGATGACCTTCGCTGTCGGCTCATCTCCAGGATCACCTTCTTACCCAGAGACAGGGGAAACGCACCTACTCGACAGTAAAGAGCAATACATGGCATTCTCCAAATTCGCAGAAGACCTCTACAAGAGGACACGTACCCTCATTGTACAACAACCAAACAGTGGCCAACAGCAATAAAACAAATTTAAGCTGAGAACTGATAATGACTAAGTGTCGTGACTGCTGCATCGTGGAACCTACAAGGAAACAAACTCTACTAAGAATAAAGGACACGGCTTACAACCGTATGAATGACCTCAACTCTGGACTTGTCAAAGGAACACACCAATCTGGACCGTGCAGTTCGCTGCCACCAAGACATATTGGTGAACAAAATCGAGCACCTGACTCGATTACTTTAAACCCAAACCCAGGTGGGAGGAGGGGAGACACCCTGTCCCCTCTCTCCCCCCGCCAACCTTCTTCCTTCTGGTAAGGCATGGACATGCCTCATTGACCACCTGGGGACATCTACTCTGTCGCCCCATACTTCTACTTTTACCCCCAGCCTTCTGCCTCCCCTCCCCCACTCTACCTATACATGACGCAAATGCCCTACATACTAACCCTACATATCTAAGTATTTAATGTACAATGCACATTAAATACTTTATTATATACATTATATAATCTTCTTTATATACATAATATAATCTTTCATTATATACATTATACAATCTTCATTATATGCATTATATAATTAATGTCAGCTGGAGTTAAAGAAATGCAAATTTGAAAGATTTTTATAATCTATGTATATATATTTATTAAAAATATAACATTTGGAAGGAGAAAATGTGATTTTATAATGAATTTTCAAATTTACTTTTACTTACTTTGGTTACCTAACCGCCATGGTCTCTGACCATAAAACTCCAATGATTCTATACCCATGAGTGGATCAGGACTAGGATATTCTTTGACATGCTAAAAAATAAATAAATAAAACTTATACAAAAAGATTATTTTAAGTGGAAGAAATAAATTACAAACCAGAATTTTCAGATAATTTGAAGCAACACAGTTAATACAGTAACCCATTTATTAACCAAATTAATTAGGGACTGACCAGTTAAGAGAATTAAATTCAGACAAAAACTGATTCTGAATTTTTTAAAACCTGAAATTACTGGCTATCCTACTACATAACTGGTTGCCAAATGCAATGCAAGATGAAAATTTTAACACAATGGATGATATAATATAGTGCATTTAGTTGTAAGTATAAACAGAAAACTATAGTACAGTGAGCCAGAGAACTCAATTTAAATATATAGTGCTACGCAATTTGTTTAGGACAATAGCCTCAGATTACGAAGTTAAATAACATATAGTTTTGTGCTAAAGCATCACGTTTATAGTAGCCAACTACTAAGTAGTTACAAAATTGGCATCATTTAAGTATATCTCCTATTGTGAATGCCTTCACGAGTTACCATGGTACTGCACTACCTCGAATAAGTAATGCTTCTCTAATAGAGAAAACTACTGGACACAGACAGCACTGTTTCAGAACATATTGGCTCTTCATCGGTGGGTGGGCAGGTACCATGGTGTTGCAATGATGACAACCCAGTTGCAAAGTACAACTCCACAATATGAGAGATGCCTGAGGGTGTACTGTACTGTAATTGAAAATTACATAATTTGTTCAGGGCATTATAGCCTCAGGTTAAGAAGAAGTTAACTAACATATAGGTTTGTGCTATAGCATCATGTTTATATGTAGCCAACCACTAAGTAGTTGCAATTTTGTAACTACAGGTTTACCATCACTAATCCGGCAGCAATGGGACCTGTGGGGTGCTGGATTGGTGAGTTTTCTGGATCGCTGGCGGTTATTTTAGCATTTTTTTTAGCACAATTTTTTTAGTTTACCCAACAGCTAACCGCCTCCTCCTACCTTCAGAGCAATATGACCTTAGTTGCTAATGCTCCTAAAAGCCAAATAACAAACAAACGTTCGTACTACCTTTAACACGGTGACTGCCAAGCTAGTTTAAGAAAAAAATTCCCCAGGGGCCAAAAAATATTTAGCAAATAATTTGATTAGTAATTCTAAAATAAATATTGTAATGTCAGTGTTGTCGTTTTTTCGCTTAAAATATAAAAAAAAAAAAAAAAAAAAGTATTTTTTTATGTAGCATATATGTGGCCAACGTGGCCACATATGTTGGTCACTTTATTTCTTGAGAAGCCGTGTCAGCCATGTACGTGTGACACTATTACGGCATGCATATGAAGGTCATTTGTGATTAGTTTATTGCACGTGTGGTGAGCACTGCAATAAAACTAATTACAATAAAATAAACTCTCGAACATTGCAACAAGTTTGTAAGTATTATTAAAGAAACAAGTTCGTTATGGCGCCGTATTATCCATCATATTGTGTTGTTTTTTCTGCAAGTTTGTATATACAAGTGTTGTAAAAAAAAAAAAAAAATCTAAAAAGGAATGGCTAAAAGAAAATAACTAAAATAAGAGGAACTGAGAGAAATTTCTGGAATTTACAATTAAGCAGGGATAAGCTTCTCACAGACACACCGCTGTCGAATTTTTTCAGAAGTTCAACTTTATCAGTTATGGACAATGTACGGTGTTTGCACTTTCCACCATGAGAGGCACTTCCTTTATGCATTGAACCATGGCTGGGGCTAAATGTAAGCAGGTTATAATAATAAATGCAGAAAAACAAGTGAGAATGACTTGCCAGTGTTTAAGAGTTCGCACCAACAGCTGATGCTGCAACCAATGCCACCAAAACAGTAGTGGCGGGTCAGTGCGCCGACCTGGGAAACTTGAAATTATGTTCGAATTAGCGGTGGAACCAGATTAGTGAGGGTCAACCTGTACTCAGTAGTTGGCTACGTATAAACATGATGCTATAGCACAAACCTGTACATTAGTTACCTTCTTCGTAACCTGAGGCTATATCCCTAAACAATGTAATTTTCAATTATTGTACACCATCAGGCATCTCTCATATATGTGGAATTATACTTCACAACTGGGTACCTGCCCATCCACTGATGAAGAGCCAATAAGCTCTGAAACAGTGCTGCCTGGGTGGTGGTGGTATTCGCTGAGAATAAGTAACAGTAGTCTCCTCTATTAGAGAAGCATTACTTATTCAAGGTAGTGCAATCCCATGGTAACTTCATTGTGAAGGCATTCACAATATGAAACATACTTAAATGATGCCAATTTTGTAACTACTTAGTAGTTGACTACGCATAAACATGACGCTATAGCAGAAATCTATACATTATATATAGTGTTATTAAAGACTTCAAAAAGAAACAAACAAGAATGTAAATGTAGCTATTTTAATTCATGATATTTAATGCATTATATTAAGCCATGTTTATGCAAGAGAAAATTTTCATGACTATCATACAACCTCAGGACTAAACAAAGCTTCAGTACTGAGATCTGTTAGAAGTGTAAAATAGCACAAATGCTCTTATCACTACACCATATTTAATAAACTGCAAAACATATATAAATATGATAAAACATTTCCTTTAACTAAAAACCTAATAGCTAAATGAACCAAATAATAAATAATTAAAAAAATTGAAATTCAAAAAGTAGCATCCATCCCAAGTATAAAACAAGACCCTTAAAACCTTACCGATATAAAATAAAATCAAAGGAACAAAGTCATGAAACATTTCAAAATTTAATCTCATTTTCCCACTAAAATCAAAGATGCCTTCCACTGAAAGGCCAAGTAAGCAGATAAAAGAGCCAACTCAAAGTGTCACTAATGCTTTTCAGATACTTTCTTCAAAACGATATAATAATGCTCCATGGGCTTTTATTGGCATGGGCCATCCTAATGCATCACTTCAGGTGATATGGGAATATCTGTCCCTTTGCTGCCTAACAGTTTGTGATAAGAAGCAAATCAGAATTTTAGTAAAGAAAAAAGGAAACAAGCCCATTTCAAAGTTATCCACTTGCTGTTATTGCAGAAAATATTATGAATGCTAATAAATACATTGGCAATAACAGAAATTTTATTCAGATAATCAAAAATTATAACATTAAAATGGTATATACATTTGACTTCCAAAACCTTTTCACTAGTATATTGCATGAAAATTTAAGATTAGCTCTAAACTATAATTATGACCAATTCAATAGCAATCTAGGTTGTAGTAAGGAATACTGAAAAGAACTAGTAGTACTTTGTTTTTGTAACAACTACATTAAATTTTTGGATAACATCTATGTACAAAACAAAGGCATAGCAATGGTAGCAGTTCTTTGATCTGACTAATTTGTACCTGCACCATCACAAAAGAAATTTAGACACCAGAGTTAAAAGTATTTCAATATATTGATAACATTATAGTTTTTGATTGCAATGAATATGAGGATATTTCTAATGCAACGTATCAAAAAAGATCTTGAAATAGAGCACACAAACAATAGTAATAAAGCAATGTATCTTGATATGGAAATAAACATAATTAACAATGTAGACAATACTGAACTTTACAATAAGTGGAATGAATGCAACTTCAGTACTATAAGCCTAACAAATTAGTACTCTACTATCTCTTAGAAAGTGCATTAAATGTAATAAATATATAAAGGAATCAAAATATGTAACAATGACCAACATTTAATTAGTGAACTGAATAACTTAAAGCTAAAACTGATCAGTAAATATATTCCTAAAAGATTTGTATGTTACCATATGAATATAACTATTAGGGTAATCAGCAGTATTTCATGCAGAAGCTACAATCCTGATCTGGTTATTATCCTAATTTGAAACTAAATTGCATTTGACCTCTTTACTGTCAGTCAGGAGTTGATATCTGTCAGCACTGAGCATCTAGTTGCATTACAAAATTTACTATTAAATTTTCCATCATATACAGTGGCTTCAGCAGGTAGTGCTTCAGTTTATATTATTATTGGTGTAAACATACACCAATGAGCCAAAACATTATGACCACCTATCTAACATGATGTTGGTTCTCCACATGTAGCCAAAACAGCTCGTACCCAGCGAGGCATGGACGCTACAAAATTTCTAAATGTGTGTTGTGTATCTGGTACCAACATGTAACCAGCAGATGCTTTAATTCCTGTAAAGTCCGTGGTTGAGACACAGCAGATCGGAGTTGCTGTTCCAACAGAAACCACAGATGCTTGATAGGATTGATGTCTGGGAAATTTGGAGGCCAGGGCAATACCTAGAAGTCTTCCTCATGTTCTGCGAACCAATTTCGAACAATCTGGACGGTGTGGCATGGCACATTATCCTGCTGAAAGATGGCACCGCCAGAGGGAAAGACCGTTGCCATGAAAGGGTGTACCTAGTCAGCAACGATGTTTAGGTAAGTGACGTCAGAGTGCCCGACACATGGATGACTGAACCCAGGGTATCCCAGCAGAACATCGTCCAAAGCATGACACCACCGCCACCAGCTTGTTTTCGTCCCACGGTGCATCCAGGTGCCATCACTTCCCCAGGTAAACAACACACATGTACCTGGCTGTCCACGTGGTGCAACAGGAAAACCTTATTCATTGGACCACAAGACCTTCTTCCAATCACTCAAGGTCCAGTTTCAATGCCAGTGTGCTCATTGTAGGTGCTGTTGCTGGTGAACCGTGGTTAGCATGGGCACTTGGAGTGGCCTGCGGCTACACAGCCCCGTTTTCAGCAGCTTTCTATGTACTGAGTGTTGTGACACATTACTCCCGTCACCAGCATTCCAATTACTGGCGAGTTGCGCCACAGTCGCCCTTCTGTTGCCACATACCATCCAGGAGAGCCTTCACTCACCTCAAGCATCGATTAGCTGTGGTCATCCAACACCTCGCCTGCAGTTCGTGGGTTTCCCCTCCTCGGATCACTTTCAGTAGGTACTAACTATGGCTGACCGTGAGATTACCCCACCACGGGTAATCTTGAAATCAACCATAGCACAGATTCCATACCCTTTTGCAAAAATAAAAATGTCATTTATCTACTTACCTGTAAAATTTGCAATATCAATTATGTAGGCCAAACTAACTCCTTCAATATAAGAATTAATGGACATAGATCAAAAAGTAAAAACCTAATTATTGGAAAAAACAACAACACTGATTTAAAACTATTACACTTCCACCACCACAACTTCACTAATGCTGTCATAAAATCATTGAAGATAACCACACACGTGAGTACTATTAGCATTAGCATTAGTAGAGGCATTTGATGCAAGAAAGCAAGCTTATGCAGCATCAGCCAAAAAAAAAAAAAAAAAAAAAACCCACTTCCACTTCACCCCTCTGTTCGTTCAAAATACCTGTCCAGCTGAGCCTTAAACTTATTTAGGCTATCAACCTCCATCACAAGGGATGGCAGTCTGTTCCACCAACCAACTACCCGCTGGCTAAAGGCAAATTTCCGCACGTCTATCCTACATCTGTCTTTCCTCAATTTGAATTTATGCCCTCTCAGGTGATTTTTCTGAGCTAGAGGAAGAATCCCATCAGCATTGAGCATGCTTAAACCATTCAAGGCTTTATACACCTCTATCAGATCACCTCGATGGTGCCTAGTCTCCAGACACTGTAATTTGCAAAACTTAAGCCTTTCTTCGTAAGAGCACCCCTTTGTTCCATTCACTAATCTTGTTGCCCTTCTCTGTACTCGTTCCAGCAGCTCTACATCCTTCTTGAAATGAGGCCTCCAGACCTGTATACAGTACTCTAGGTGTGGCCTGACCACTGCCTTATACAATGGAATAATCACCTCCTTATCCCTGCTGGAAAAATTCCTGTATATCATTGACAATACTCCATGAGCTACTCTTGCAGCCCGTCTGCACTCCTCAGAGAACTTCATATCTGCCTGCACAATCACCCCCAAGTCCCTTTCATTCTCTACCACTGTCAGTGTAGTACCACAGAGTTGATACATTGCTCTGGGGTTGCTGTTTCCCATGTGTAGTACTTTACATTTGTCAATGTTAAACTTCATTTGCCACCTCTCAGCCCATCTGCTCAACCTTTCCAGATCCTGTTGCAGCAGCATAGTGTCAGTAGTGTCCTTGACAACCCTACCAACCTTTGTATCATCTGCAAACTTGGACATTAAGCTTGATATACCATCATCAATATCATTTATAAATACAGAAAACAATAATGGACCCAACACTGAGCCCTGAGGGACTCCACTAATAACATTAGTCCACGATGAGCAGTGTCCATTGATTACCACTCTCTGTCTTCTCCCCCTCAACCACCCCTTTATCCATAGCAGCAATTTGCCTCCAATGTCACACTGCTCCAATTTGTGTAGCAGTCTTCCATGTGCAACAGTATCAAAAGCCTTTCTATGATCCAAGTATATAATATCAAAGTTATTCCCTGCATCCAGTTCTTTTGTGACTGCATCATAGTATCCAATCAAGTTGGTCAGGCAAGACTTCCCCTTAACAAAACCATGCTGTGTCTGAGCTATAACTGAAGTCTTGTCTAAATGATCCTGCAGTGCTTCTTTAACCAGTGCCTCCATTAATTTTCCTGGAACAGAAGTTAAGCTCACAGGTCTATAATTACTTGTGTCAGCCTTTGATCCTCCTTTGTGAATTGGGGTCACATTTGCACATTTCCAGTCTATGGGTCCAAGGAAGCTCTCATAATTATGGCTAAGGGTTTGCTTACTTCCTTTGCTGCCTCCTTTAATATAACTGGATAGATCCCATCCACCCCGGGTGCCTTTCTTGTGTTTATCTTCAACAGTTTCTCCTCCACTTTACTCCCAGTTATTTCAAGATTCTGTAGCTTACTGCTAGAGTTGAATACACCTCTGGCATTCCCCTTGCTCAATAACTCCTCATGTGTGAATGTCGATGCAAAATATTCATTTAGTTTGTTAGCTACCTGAGCAGGATCATCAACAGTTGACCCATCAATATCAAGTGGACCAATCTGATTCATCCCCTTCCTTCTAGAGTTTACATAAGTAAAGAACTCTTTGCTGTTTTTCTTTGCATCCCTTGCCAAGGATTTCTCGTAATCTGCCTTCGCCTGCCTAACCTCCTTTGTAACTTGGTTGCATATCAACTTGTATCTATCATAGGCTTCTGTGTCATGTGTTAATTTGTAAGTATCCCATGCATTCTTCTTCTCTGCCATATGCCTCATTAGCGCATCTGACATCCATTTTGGCCTAAACCTTGAACAATATTTCTTAGTTGGTATGTAAAGCCTAGTAGCTTCCAAGATAAGTTCTTTGAATGCTTCCCATTTTGAATTTGCTGTTGGTAACATCATCAGTTGGTCCCACTGTATAGAATTTAAATACTGTCTCAGTCCATCGTAGTCGCCTTTACGGAAGCAATAACCCTTCCCTTTACCCCTAATGGTAGTTACCTCTTTCAGTAAATCCCACTTCAGCACACTGTGATCACTGCCACCTAGTGGTTCATTTATCTGCAGATTCTTAATGCATGAAGAATCACTGCTGATAATCAAATCAAGAGTATTACTCCCTCTAGTTGCCTCCCGAACATGCTGATGTAGAAAACAATCATCCAATAAATCCACAAAAGCCCTGCTAGTGTGTGAGTAACCAGCCTCCAAATTCCAGTCAATATCTGGGAAATTAAAATCTCCCATTATAAGACTCTCTGATTTACTGGCCCACTCTATTTCCCTGTACAGTTCCTTATTATACTCATCAGAGTCATTAGGCCTATAGCACACTCCTACTCTCAATTTTGATCTCCCAATGCTTATGTCACACCAAACTGACTCAACACTGCACTGTCCAGCGATGTCGACTGGCTTCACTTCCTTGGTTTATGTGTTTCTTAACTAATAGCATAACCCCTCCCCCCTTCCTATCCTGTCTATCCTTTCTGTAGACGTTGTACTCCCCAAATTCCAGTTCTGCATCCCTTATATCTGTGTGACACCACGTCTCTGATATCCCAACAATATCTGCCTTTGATGTTTTGAGCAATACCTCAAATTCATCAAATTTATTTACTAAACTCCTAGCATTGGTGTACACGCAAGTATACCTGCACCTGTTTCTATTCTTAGCTACCCTAACACAACCCATGTGTTTACTTGTACCGCAATGGCTCCCAGCAGTCTCTGAAATACCATGCATCTTGTTTTTCAGGCTTCTGCTCATTCTAATAGAAGCAGTGCAAGAATCTCTTTCACCTCTGCCAGTGGCTACTGTCAATCTATTGGTCTTTGTCTCCCCCCAAGCTAGCAGTTTTCCGACCCACCTAACACTACCTCGATAGCATCAGCAAATATTCTTGCACCCTTTCTATTTAAGTGTATCCCATCCCTGTAGAAGAAATCTCTCCTGTTAACAAGTACAGTCCAGGCTGAAAAAAATTTTACCCCTTGAGTCTTGCACAATCTTTCCAGGGCCGAATTGATCGACAAGGCTCTCATCATATACTCCCTCCTATCGTGTCTGGGCAGAATTGCAGACACTTTCAAATTCAACCCTAATTCTCGGCTTTTGTTCAACAGTGACCTGTACTTGTTAAGTAATTCTGCCGGTCTCCTACTCTTAATATTATTAGTGCCAACGTGTACAACTATATCACCTTTTGTGCCCTTAAAAGATGATATTCGTTCTACAACGTCATCAACCTTTGCCCCTGGCAGACATACCCTGGTCCTGTTCCACCTATCTTTTTTACAAAGCATGTTCCCCGTTTCCCTGACAACAGAGTCACCAACAACTACTAGTTCCTTCGGGACCAGCGCATTCTGCCTTGGGGGTTGTCTCTGTGTCACGCGATGCCCAAGTGTAAGCTCTGGCGTTGATGTGGGCAGCTGAGAGCTTGATGGGCCCCTCAATTTAGTTTCTTCGAGGGCATCCACCCTGTCCTTCAAGCTCTCATATAGGCCCACAAGAACGTCGAGTTGTTGCCTGATATCGATACACTCCTTGCATCGCGCACACACAAAGACATCCCCCTTGGCAGTATCATGTCCCGTACCCGATTGCTCTGCAAACATCAAGCAAACAGTGCATTTTATAAGGCTGTGAGTCAGAGGACAACTGCCCCCCTCAGTTCTGCTCTGAGCCACAGCGCTTCCATTAGCTTGAGCCTTTTGCTTTGCTGCTCTGGTCTGAGTCATGATTCTATTAATTTATTAATTAATTATAATTAATTATGTTATTAATTATGTTAAATATAATTAATTATATTACGTTTGTAATCTAAGTCGTTATATGTATTTATTTAAACGTACAATTTAACTGCTAACGAAGTTCAACTAACGCTATCTAGTACGGCATACAACTATCGTATCACAATGGCGGGAAAATTATGAACGGTTGCGGAGTTGAAACACGTGGAAACCTTTACCGATACTTTTATGCAATTACAAGGCCGAGTAAAGAATAAATACACCAAGTTAATCAGAAAATCACAAAATAATGTTATACTACTAAATTTAAATCAAAAGTTTTAGAAAAACAATAATTTCAAATCAATAAATAAGAAAAATCCACTTAGCGGCTTGGAACACGACCGTCTCTAGTAGCCTCGTCAGCAGACTCTACTATGAAAACATTTATATGTGTATCCACAAATCCCTGGTCTGAACAACAAATTCTACAATAGGATTTTATTTAGCAATAGTTCTTTAAACACCAAACACTGTATTTACAAATTATTTAATCTTAGTCATATCATGCTAGCTAGAAAACACAGATATTCACGTGGTAACAAAAAGCACAATCCATACAAAAATATAAAGTTTGATTTTAATAACTTACTCAGTTCTTGGGACCATACTACTCTTAATTTACCCATAATACACCATTTCTTTCTTCACATCAAAATATCTATCTTTAAAACTTTAGTTTCATTCTGTCATAAATTCAGGTTCAACAATATCCAACTAAAACTTTTCCTACCCACTACATTGAATTTTGCAATATTAAATTTACACAAAAATGGTTCAACAATATACCCTGGTCCTCCCTACTCAATATGCAGAATAACCTATTAGCTTCAAACAGCCTATACAAATTTGATATACATCATTCTTACAATTACAATCCTCCATTAAGCTTAAAAATTTGTTTAACTATAAACAACTAGCTACTAACATAGGTAATATTCTATGCCCCATATACTGATCAATATCATGGGCATATTATTATAGGCAATCTTAACATTATTAAGAACCATGACCTAAAAACTGCTATGAGCAAAGGTTTTAAATACAGACCTATAAATAAAGCTAACCTTAATAATATCAACAAAGTATTATATTTAAATCTAATACATTTTGCTAACAAACTTGGTTCAAAATACAACATTCCACATGAAGCATACCAAAATTGGATCACCATCGTATATCATGACATAGTAAAAGCTATATCTAATGCCTACAAACTGTACAATAACTTACACACCCTACTACAACCTTAAAAAACATATAATAGAATTACAAGACAATTTTATCATCGCCCCGGTAGATAAAGCTTCCAACAACTTTGCCATATTTTGTAAACAATTTTACTGTAATCAACTTAAAAATGAAATAGAAAATAGCTCCACTTTCACTCCCTGCCATCTTAATCCTTCTGCCACAGTTAAAAAGCTAATTGCTTTACATAAAAAACTACATACTAAATTACAGAACTCAACCCTACCATTTCTCTATATGATTGCTAAATTCCATAAATAACCCATAGGTTTCAGATTCATTACCAGCGCTAAAAACAGTGGCTGCTACCTTCCAGCCAAACATTTTCTCAAACTACTAAAAACTATTTTTAATAATCTCACATCTACTTGGGTAATAAATAATAACCTAGCTATCATCAACACATTCAAATCTAATATTACCATAACAAACATAGAAACATTTGATTTCACCAACCTTTTTATCTCCATACCACATAATTTAACGATATTTGTGCTAAAACAGCTTTATCACATATACAAAGATAAATTAAACATAAATGAAAATACTTGGAACAACTATGTAAACCTCTGTTTACTCAATAACTACATTTTCGATGGTAAACGTACCTATAAACAAACTATAGGTAAGTTTGGGTTCCTATGGGTTCCCAAATATTCAGTTTAGTATCATACCTATTCTTGCATTATTATGAAGAACTATACACCATAAATAATCCTAATTATAGCTTGTTGCTAAATTCAGATATGTAGATGACATCCTAGTCTTAAATACTAACTTTGAACCTATAGCCAAAACTGTATACCCAAATGAACTTAAACTAAATGAAGAAAACTCCACTAATTACATAGCCAACTTCCTTGACCTCAATATTACTATTAGCACTAATTCACCTTCATATAATATTGACATATATGATAAAAGAAATAAATTTAACTTTGATGCCATCTACCTTACCAACTGGCATTCCAATATTTCCAACAAAATACATAAAAATATATGTACCCAAACCATCAGATTAGCTTACATATGTAGTAAACAACTATTGTTCACCAAGCTATATAATAAGCTTTTCAACAATAATATCCCTATCTACTTTGTAAAATACTGTTTCAATATAGTTTCCCATTTTAACAGAAATAAATTCAGTTATAATTTACTATGAACTAGTCAGTTATAAACGTATCTGTATAGTTGTAAAACTATCTGGTGGAATTCCACTACTTGGTAAGTAATAGTTATACATGATTTCCGATGTAACTATTTGCTTCAGATTGATTACCTTATTTCTTTACTCACTAAGTTTCTACTGTTATGTTTTCACTTTTCTCATGTATCCACTGGATTTGTTTTAATAATCATTCATGAAATTACTTATAATTAACTACCCATGTTGAGTCTTTGCTGACTTTTATTAATATGTTTTAAGTTAAGGTTTATATTATATGCAGAATTAGCATTGGGTCCTGGATTTTTCAAGCTTGTGTTAACATACTACACCATTGAAAATCAATCTCTAGTTTTTCCACTGAAATTATATAGCAGCCTTCAGATTTTAGTGACTTTGGTCTTTACCACTAAACTTTGTAAATATCACTTTATACAATCTCCTAACTACATCACTATTAGGTATAGAGACATCCAAATTTTTGATTCCTTGGAATTACTTCTTGTTCTTCCTTCTTAAGATTGAACTGTTTCATGTCCATAGACTTGTTTCCTGTTCTTCCATAATTAGATTCTTAACTACACTACCATTGGATATGTCAACTGGTACTTCGTCCTTGAATTCATTTATTATTCTTTCCACAGTGAATTCACACCTGTAGATTCATCTAGATTTATACACATGGAATTAATTTCTGTTCGTCCATATTATAGTTGTTTCCTTGGAATTGTTTCATATACATAGACTTATTTCCTATTCTTTTATAATTGGATCCTAACTACACCACCTATGGATCTTAAGTCACCACGTTACTTATATCCAGGGATATAAGTAACGTGGAATTACGAAGTAATGTAATTCCAGGGATATAAGTAACCACGTTACTTATATCCCTGGAATTACATCACTTCATAACTGGATTCTTAATTACTCTACCTTTGGATATAATGTCAACTGATTTTTTTTTTTCCTTAGATTCATTTACTATTATTTCCACAGTGAATTCACACCTGGACTACCTGTGGTTTTATCTAGTTTTATATACACAGAACTATTTCCTGTTCATCCATACTACAGTTGTTTCCTTCGAATTGTTTCATATACATGGACTTATTTCCTATTCTTTTATAATTGGATCCTTAACTACACCACATTTGGATCTTAAGTCACCATGTTACTTATTTCTAGGAATTTAAATCAGTTCTTTTTCCTTGGATGTATTTTCTTGCAAAATTGGACTATAGATTATAATTATTAATCTATTTATATCTCCAAAACATTTGATGATTCTTGTTTTCTATACTCTGTTATGTTTACAATCATTCCCTTATATGAGCCTATTAAACTTAATATAATGTAGCTTCATCATTTGGTCTAACAAGTACAGCCAGTTCTCGCTTTACGAGTTCCCGGGTTTACGAGTCCCCCCCCCTAAGTATCAAGTATTAACAAAATCGAAAATAAGAACTTTAATTGCAAAAAATGAATGTTAAACATTCATAAATACCTCATTCCAAACCATGTGCGTAACTATACAATACAGTGTACCCCTCTTTATGATATTAATCAGTTCCAGAGACACCATCATATCATTAAAATATCATAGTGTGAACCCAATAACACATTGTTTTTTGGTAATTCGTTTCAAGATCTTAGAAGTTAAAATTTTCGTGTATAACTAAGTTATTTATCTCTCTAAAATGTCATTTCTAAGGTCACAAGCGTGACCTTAGAAATGACATTTTAGAGAGATAAAATAGAAATAAAATTTACAAACTCACAACCTTTCATTATGGCCTTAAGGCCATACGAAAGGTCGTGAGTTTGTAAATTGTATTAGTTACCAATTCAAATCACAAAAATGCACTACACTTTCATCGTTATCATACGTTCTGTTATAAGAACCAATTTTGAATGCCTTTGTGTCATTTTTCTAAAGCACACTTCTGGAGGTCACGACCATAAAACAATAAAAACAATTTGCCCTTTCCAGTTTATTTGGTTTTTCTGTTACTGCAAGCAATTATAAACAGGTAGTAAGCTCGATCTTCTTGCAGTTGCGAAAATACCAATAACTGGAATTGTGTGGTTTTTTACGTTATTATGGTGAAATGTGTTTCCCCTTTACTGAAATTTTCAATCGTATAAAAAACATAAATAAATTTGCAGAATCTTCTCTTCATTGCTTTTTTTTTTTTTTTTCTTTTAAGCTTTGTAAACTTGTTACTCCAAGCAAATCGTGTTAGTTGCAATTTGTGCATTCCGTTAAAAAATGCTTATGCATGTATTGAAATATATAAAGAAAAGAGAAGGTTATCTTGGAAACAAATGCCTCTTGAAGCATTTCTGAAGAAGACAACTCCTTGTGCAACAAACTAAGGAGTGCCAAGCCAATAATGAGTGATCAACGAGTATGCATTTAGTCGATGATGATGAAGAATAAACATTCATTAACATTTGTAAGTCGTAAATAATTTCTCTATTATTATAATTTGCTTGATTTTATAGACTACGTTTTCATTTCTTTTGATAAATCAATCATTGTTTAAACAAACTAATTAGCTAACTAATTTCATTGTTGAGAACGTAACCCCTATTTTTAACCTTATGTCCATGGGATATAAATTCCCGCTTTACAAGTGTGCGCTAGGAACTGTTATTTGTTATTTGGTTTTCAGGAGCATTAGCAACTAAGGCCATATTGCTCTGGTATATGCGGTGGTCATTCTCTGACCTTTCCGCATCCTTCGTATTTGGTGGTGATGGGCTCGAACCCCGGTCTAATCAAGAAGCGTGTGCTACGCACTGCTGCTCCTTCCCACCTGGTGCGCTAGGAACGAATTAACTTGTAAAGTCGAGAACTACCAGTATAATTTTTTTTTTTTTTTGGTAGTTGTTGGCACATAGGCTTCTGTGGCCATAATGCACCTCCCAAGGTTTTTGCAGTACTTTGATCCAAGCCGCGACCTTTGGGTTGCCAGGCAGGCACTTTACCCACCCGGCTAGCCCGGTCGGCCTACCAGTATATGTCTTTCGCCAACCTATTGTATAACACTATCACAACCATATTTCTTTTTCCAACACTAATTTAAAATTATCTTCATACACTTGTATCTAAATACGACAATAGAGATCACTATTTTCCCACTGGTTTGTATTTCGTTGCAGCTTATTATTAAGTCCACTACGCTGCTATAAATTGCTTTATCATGTAGTTATATTGCTAATGTGGTTGAAGTTTGTGTGCATTCATCTACTCTACTGAATATGTGCACGTCATCCCCTGCCTTTTTCCGTCTGCTACATATATATTTTTTCCCGTCAGCTTGTTTCCCCTGCGCATTTCTTGAAATACTCCAGGTATCGTTCACTTTCTTAATATACTTTGGGTTTCATTTTAGATTCATTTCTCAACATGTTTTAACACATTTTTTATTTCATTACAAGCATTTGGTATTAGCTCCCTTTTATACTAATGCTTACAAATGCCAGAGCCGTTACTATAAGGTTGGGCTGCACAATCCCAGCAAGCTTAGTGTAATTTAATAACTTTTTATCTTTCTGTTGTCTATTTCTACTGTACTTCTTGTTTATAAAACTGTTACTGTATACAAGGGTGATAAAAACATTCCTACTATCCTAATTCTATTGCTATTTTTCGTCTTTATTTATTTAAAATACTCCTTTTTCCCTTCCCCATCCTCAATTTAATACCTTACTCTATACCATGTGCTTGTTCCAAATTTATTTATTGAATCATTTAAATCCAATCTATACATAATTAAATCCTACACTAAATTCTACATATTTATATTAACCATATTTATAAAAAATACTTATCCCTGTAGAGGGATACGAATTTTTTTAATTTTTAACGTATTCTTTGTTATTTAACATAGTACATTGTGTTTTACAGAGATATTAAATAGGTTTAGTAGCATTCGTTAGCTTCTTATTTTGAATTTAACTAGCAATTTTTGGAAGTTACAACTCCCGGTGTTGGCGCTAATATTGTTGAACTAGTCACCATATTGTAGTCGATAAGAAATAGCTTAACGTATATATATCTCTCCAACTGACAGCGAAGGTATAAAGTAAAACTAGATAGCATAATAAGAAGCACTGTATTAGAAATCTGTTAGCTTATTATAGTATTATCAATTAATCAAAAATATTATTAATCTTATTAAATTTCATTGTTAATTAAATTGTAATTAAATAGAAATCATGACCCAGACCAGAGCTGCGAAGCAAGATCACAGACTAGCGAGAGTGCTGTGGCTTGGGGAAGAAACGAAGGGGGCGATTCTCCAATGCATCATAGTCTCAAAAAATGTGTGAAATGTGAAACGTTTGCCGACCTTTCTAAAACAGGACATGATCTAGCCAAGGAGGATGCCTTTGTGTGTGCTAGGTGTCTGGAGTGTCAAGAAATTAGGCGCCAATTCGGCATTCTGATGGGCGTGTATGAGAGCTTGAGGTGTAGGGTAAATGCCCTCAAAGAAATTAATGAGGGGCCCATCAGGCTCTCAGCTGCCCAGCTCATTCCTGTGCATCAGGCAACACTGAGGCAATCTCCAAGGCAGAATGCGCTGGTACCAAAGGAACTAGTTATTGTTGGTGACTCTATTATCAGGAAGACGGGGAATATACTATGTAAGAAGGATAGGTGGAACAGGAGCAAGGTATGTCTGCCAGGGGCAAAATTTGATGATGTTGTAGAGCAGATATCATCTTTTCAGGGCACAAAAGGTAATATTGTTGTACACGTTGGAACTAATGACATTAAGAGAAAGAGATCTGCAGATTTACTCAACAAGTACAGGTCAATGTTGAAAAAAAGTCGCAAGTTAGGACTGAATGTGAAAGTGTCTGCAATTCTGCCCAGACACGATAGGAGGGAATATATGATGAGAGCCTTGTCAATCAATTCGGTCCTAGAAAGATTGTGAAAGGCTTATGGGATAGAATTTTTCTCAACCTGGACTGTGCTCATTAACAGGAGAGACTGTTTTTACAGAGATGGGGTACACTTAAATAGAAAGCGTGCAAGAATATTTGCTGATGCTATTGAGGCAGTGTTAGGTGGGTCAGAAAACTGCTAGCGTGGGGGAATACACAGACTAAAAGGTTAACAGTGGATGCAGGCAGAGGCAAAAGTGATTCTTGAACTGCTTCTATTAGAATGGGCAGCAGACAGGAAAGAAAGGTAATGGAGATTTCCAGGACTGCTGGGAGTCATAGCGGAACAAATAAATACATGGGCTGTGTTAGGGTGGCTAGGAGCAGGAACAGGTGCATGTATACTTGCACATACGCCAATGCTAAAAGTATAGTTAATAAATTTGATGAGCTTGAAGCGATAGTCAAGACATCAAAGGCAGATACTGTTGGGATATCAGAGACGTGGTGTCACACAGATATAGGCAGTGCAGAGTTGGAATTTGGGGAGTACAATGTGTATAGGAAGGATAGAGAGGATATGAAGGGAGGAGGGGTTATGCTGTTAGTTAAGAAACACATAAATCTAAGGAAGTACATCCAATTGATGCTGGTGGACAATGCAGTGTTGACTCTGTTTGATGTGAAATAAGCACTGGGAAATGAAAAATGAGAGTAGGTGTGTGTTATAGGCCTAATGAATCTGATGAGTATAATGAGCAATTGCGCAGAGAAATAGTGGGCCAGAATGTCTTATAATGGGAGATTTTAACTTTCCAAATATTGACTGGAACTTGTGAGTTGGTTACTTGCACACTAGCAAGTCTTTTGTGGATTTATTGGATGACTGTTTTCTACAGCAACATGTTCGAGAGGCAACCAGAGGGAGTAATACTCTTGATCTGATTATCAGTAGTGATTCTTCATGCATTAAGAATTTGCAGATAAAGGAACCACTGGATGACAGTGATCACATTGTATCGATGTGGGAATTATTTAAAGGTGTAACTACCATCAAGGCTAAAGGGAAGGGCTTTTGCTTTCATAAAGGTAACAACAGAGGTCTCAGACAGTTTTTAAATTCTGTACAGTGGGATCAACTGATGATGTTACCAACAGTGAATTCTAAATGGGAAGCCTTCAGGGACTTAATTTTGGAGGCTACAAGGCTTTTCATGCCAACTAAGAAATACTGTTCAAAGTTTAGGCCTAAATGGATGTCAGATGAATTAATGAGGCTAGTGGCAGAGAAGTATGGGATGCATATAAAGTATCAGGCGACACAGAAGCCTACGACAGAATGCCAAAAACTAGGTATAAACTAGTCTGTAATCAAGTCACAAAGGAGGTTAGGCAGGCAAAGGCAGATTGTGAGAAATCTTTGGCAAAGGATGCAAATAAAAACAGCAAGGAGTTCTTTACTTATGTAAACTCTAGAAAGAAAGGGATGAATCAGATTGGATCACTTAACATAGATGGGTTGACTATTGATGATCATGCTCAGGTAGCTGATAAACTGAATGAGTATTTTGCATCTACATTCACACACGAGGAGTTATTCAATGAGGGGAGTACCAGAAGTTTATCAACTGGTAACAGGGAGCTAATTGATTTTGTAATAACTGAAGGCAAAGTGAAGGAGAAATTGTTGAAGTTAAACATAAGGAAGGCACCTGGGGTGGACGGGATTTTTCCAGTTATATTAAAGGAGGCAGCAAAGCAAGTAGCAAATCCTTAGCCATAATTATGAGAGCTCCCTTGGACTTAGGGGAGGTCCCCATGGACTGGAGGTGCCGATGTATCACCAATTCACAAAGGAGGTTCAAAAGGTGACACAACTAACTATGTTAGTTTAACTTGTGTTCCAGGAAAAATAATGGAATCACTGGTCAAAGAAGCATTGCAGGATCATCTAGACAAGACTGCAGTAATAGTTAAGACACGGCATGGGTCTGTCAAAGTGAGGTCATGTCTGACCAATTTGATTGGTTACTATGATGTGGTGACAAAGGAACTGAATGCCAAAAATAATTTTGATATCATATACTTGGATTTCAGGAAAGCTTTTGATACTGTTGCACATGGAAGACTGCTGTAAAAATTGGAAAACTACAATGGATAAAGGGATGGTTGGTACAATGGATAAAGGGATGGTTGAGTGGGAGACAACAGAGAGTTGTGATCAATGGACAATGCTCTTCATGGACAAATGTTATTAGTGGAGTCCCACGGGGGGTTCGGTGTTGGGTCCACTGTTGTTTTGTATATTTATCAATGATATTGATGAAGGCATATCAGGCTTAATGTCGAAGTTTGCAGATGATACAAAGGTAGGCAGGGTTGTTAATGACAGTAATGGCAGTGTGCTACTGCAACAGGATCTATATAAGTTGGGAAAATGGGCTGAGAACTAGCAACTGGAGTTTAACATTCACAAATGCAATGTATTGCATATGGGTAGCAACAACTGAAGAGAAATGTACCAACTGGGTGGTACTACACTCAGGGAAATGGAATGTGAAAAAGACCTGGGGGTAATTGTGCAGCCAAATATGAAGTTCGCTGAGCAGTGCAGACGGGCTGCCAGGGCAGGTCATGGAGTCTTGTCAATGATATATATGAATTTTTCTAGCAGGGACAGAGAGGTGATAATCCCGTTATACAAGGCAATGGTCAGGCCACACCTTGAGTGCTGTTTGGAGGCCTCATTTTAGGAAGGATGTAGAGTTGCTAGAACGAGTACAAAGAAGGGCAACAAGATTGGTGAGGGGAACAAATGGGTGCTCTTACTAAGAAAGGCTTAAGTTCTGCAAATTGCATCACCTGGAGAGTAGGCACCTGCGAGGTGATCTGATTGAGGTGTATAAGGCCTTGAATGGGTTGAGCACGCTGAATTCTGATGGGATTCTTCCACTTGTTTAGATTACAAACCTAAGGGGGCATAAATTCAAATTGAGGAAAGACAGATGTAGAATAGATTTGCGGAAATTTGCCTTTAGCCAGTGGGTGGTTAATTGCTGGAAAAAACTTCCATCTGTCGTTGCGGAAATTGATAGGTTAAATAAATTTAAGGAGGAACTGGACAAACATTTAGAGCAGGGGTGGGCAACTTTTTTCGTCTGCGGACCGAATGAAATTTTCGTATCATGATGCGGGCCGGAATAGATTGAACGATTTAATAAAAGAAATCAGAACCTAAAAAATGTTATATTACTTGAATTACCAAATTATTAATGTATTTTTAAAAAAAGTATCTGAATGTCCAATTATCATTGAAAATGCGACATTCGGCATCAATTTTTCTTTTTTTTTTAATTGGCTCATTTTATGGGCTATAAATTATATTAAATTAAAAATTGTAATAATTAGAAAAGGCATAAAACATAAAATATCTCGCACCAATATTATTTTTTTCAATAAGAAGTCAAACCCAAAGGAACTTCATTCGATCGATGCTACAATAATAATTAGGAAATAACTCTTTGACGCTGCGTAGAATCACTTGGTTATACTGTTGTACTGGCCGCGATTCCCGATTGAACCGAATTAAGCTGAACGTTTAAGGCGAGTGTAGTCAGGTATGGATTTTCTATATTTATGCATTTACCGAGGGGGCCGGATTCAACATCGTCGCGGGCCGGCTGTTGCCTACCCCTGATTTAGAGGGAATAGTTTTTGTTTTATAAATTTTTTTTATGGCTGATGCTGCATAAGCTCATACACTTGCTTTCTTGCATCACATGCCACCACTACTACTACTTTATTCAACATATTAATACAAACTTATATATTTTTTATTTTATTTTATTTTTTTTTTTTGTTATTGGTAGCAATAAATAAAACATATATATGTTTTTTTTATTTAAAACAAAGTTTTGCTTACATACCAAACACCATTTCTGGCAAGCTTTCTTTCTGGCAATAGAATGATTTGCAGCTTCTTGATAATAAAAACCAGGATGCTGAGTCTGGATTGGTATTAGCCCTTGTTTGACAGACTCATCAAACAAATCCCCAAAGTGACTGAATCTAAAACAATAGCAACATGTGTTATTTTTCTAATTTTTTTAATCCTCTTGAGTTAATTGATATCATATTTAGTTGCTGGACTTCAGCTCTTTAGCCATCCATAACATATTATATTTAAAGATTTTACAATTATTTATGGTTAAATATACAGTGGTGATCACATAAATTGCATTAGGCACCTCCGTAGCCAGGTGGGCAGGAGCAGCAGTGCGTAGCACACGCTTCTTGATTAGACCAGGGTTCGAGCCCGTGACCACCAAATATGGAGGATGCGGAAAAAGTCAGGGAATGACCACTGCATATCCCCGGAACAATATGGTCTTAGTTGCTAATGTTCCTAAAAAACCAAAACAACAAAATAAATTGCATTCCCTCTTAAAGTTTAATATTTCTTTAATAATTATAGGAAAAACTGTCATTTCAAGATTTTTTTTTTTTTTTTTATGAAAACCCCAAACACGAAAGGTATCAAAACCTATAGTACTTAGTACCATGCATGGGCTGGAGGAGAAGTATGGGGGGGATGCCGGAATCTTTGCTCTAGAGACTAAACATGGGTTTCACCACTTCAAGCCTCCAATAAGCAAAGTGGTGGTATTTCACCGGTTGATGAAAGTCATCTACCACCTATCCTGTAAAACCAGCATGATATCTCATCATCATTCTATAATATTCGAGTGGTATTGCATTATCTTGTTTATGGTCCCTGAAGCTTGTCACACATTCTCTCAGGTATGATAAGCTAAAGCTTGCTAACTGCAAGTCTAAATTTGTGATGGAACTGATATTCAGGTGATATCAAAGTGGACCAAATTTCAGTGAAGTTCAGTCATTCTGCAACAACACAACCAAATCCTCTGTTTGCATCTTCATGATGGTGGTATTTTTAATAACTCTGGCTATACCCAGTGCCACCTTAAGAATAAAGCCTGATCACTGCGTCATTTTTGACATCATCAAAAGTGGGCCCTAAGAAGTACATTAAGCTACATTGCTGCACAGAATTGAGAAAAGCAAAAGCAAGAGTTGAATGTAAATCTACTTTATTTTCTGTGCATAGAGGAAAGATAATGCATGTTGCAAGGGACAATATGAAAAAATAAATAAGTAATAAATAAGTAATAAATAAAAATAATTCAGTTTTGATACTTAACTATGATAATTTTTGCTAATCATAACATTCTGGAGAAATGAGGCAACACATTTTATAGTTAGCTATTTCATTACATTTTGAATGTTTTACATGTAATTTGTAATCCAACTAATGTATACATTTATTCGTTAAATCTAATAATTTGATTACTATAGTGGAACAGAAATTATTTTACTTTAAATTTAGCTCTTTTTTCAATGTCTGAAGTTTACGTTTATGTGTTGCTTTTAATACATCATTTTCTTTTTACAATAATTGTTGAGAAAAAAATTGATAATGGTATTAATTAACAAAATTAAAATTATTTCTCTGAAATACTTTTTCTATTAATTGAATTATTATCCCTCACAATTGCTACAACTTTATAACCAATTTTCTCCAAACCCACAATAACTTTTTTCAAAACTGAATGCAATTTTCTGCAGTAATTTTTTTCATGGATAAAATATAAATGACATCTTTGTAATTTGATAATAAGCTTTGAATCATAAATACATAAGCACTTCAAGCTGAATTGGTACTATCAAAAGTATGCTTCCACCTTTGCAATCAATATAAGGTTTCAGGTGAATTTCATCAATCATTAAACTAACTTTGCATTCTGAAAAATTTAAAAAGGGGTCAATTTCTGTTTAGCATACATCAAAATGATCCTCTTGCTGTCATCTGGACTTTTTGTGTTTAGAGAAGAGCAGCACCTACGAATCATTCTTGGATGAGGGAGAAGACAGAATGCAGAATGCTATAGAAATTTGTAGGTATATGGAAATATCGAAAACACCAAAGATTAATACTTCGGTGGAATATCTGTATACATTCTTTTCACATTCTAACAAATGTTCGCATATGAATTTAAACACTGATGCTCTCTCGCTATTAATGTCTTAGTATTTAAAATAAAAGAAATATTATTAACATCACTGTTGTTGGCAATTTATTGGTATCTGTTCTAAGATGCCAGTAATCTGATCGAATCTATTCACCTTCAGAAGTTCCAGTGACTTTGACTTGCCTAAATTATCAATTTCAGCACTCTGTACAAATACCGACAACATCAAACCTTCACAATCACAACTGAACAGGCAATGGAAGGTGCATGCTGAAATATTAAATATAGAAACATAATACAAATTATTTTTTGAAATCAGTTGCCAGCATCCAGGTACTCTATGTCTATTCAGGCACTCTGCTAGTTGTTGGTTGGTTGGTTGGTGTGTTGTTTAATGGCACAAGGGCTGCTAAGGCCATATTGTGCCTTCTGCTAGTTGTGCAAACATATGAAATTGGAGCTTTTTCATAATCACATTTACTTTTCAAAGTTTTTTTTTTCTTCTAATCTTCACTTCTTTTTGGGACTGTCTCCTGTAAATGCCTGTGATGGCAAATAGCTTGGACAGTTCAGAAATTGTAATGAAACAGCTCCGTGAATTAATTTTGGATGCTTGAAATCTACGGTGATTCTCATGTTTTTCCCATCAAATTTAGATGTCCATCTAACTATCTGGGATGGCAAGAAATGAACCTCACATACCTGTAACAATATGAAGTATATAAATAAAATATTATGCTCTCTTCCGAATTTCACTTTACTTGTTATTAGCATCTCATAGACAATTGTTATTAGCTTCTACAACTAAAGATACCTCAGTTCACATACACAAGCCTATAGTTTATCAAAGGTTGCAAATAATTACACTTAGTGTATTTATCTAAGCTAAAAGTTTCAATAAATAAAATTAACATTACATATTGTACAAATATTGAGATTTTTTGATTTCTTAAACAAGCATGCACTTTTCTTCGGTGTATCCAATACATGAAATGAATATTTTATATATAAATGAAACCACAAAAGCCAAAATGCTGACAAAATTTCCTTCTATATTCTGACAAGAATACAACTGTTTCATTTCCTTATGATAGCTAACTGTGTGATTAGATAAATGTACTATATTGTCGTTTCATTAATGTTAAATTACCATTATTTAAGACTATTATTAACGTACCACAAACTTATTTTAGCAAACTTACCTTTGAATGTTAGGATGGCACAAAATCTTTCTTTGGTATTGCTTTCAACCATTTGTTAGTTAAAATAGTATCCTTCAACAGAAAGCCAAAGATGTACTTTCGGACCACCTTTATAATTTCCATGACATCCAGGAATACATTTTCCAGGCATTATCATTAAAAATTTCAAAGCACTTTTATGAAATGAAATAGCACAAGACACAAACACAACAGCACTAATAACACGAACAAAAGCAATGAACAAAGGCAACAAAAGGCTGAAGCTCTACTAGAACTTGACCTTTACCCCTTGGCCCACTTAACACAACGGATTAGTCCACAGATGATATAGTAAATTGACTTTTCTTAATGTACCCCCATCCCCATGTGCAGGTTCAGAAACACTGCACCTAGTATAGTGGAAGTGACCACTCAGGTATGAACGGGTTAAAGTGTGAACCCTTTCTTACTTTAAAAGGTTAAAGTAAGAAAGGGTTAAAGTGTGGTATCCACATAACACAGAGTAATGCCATTCCTCTGAGTCACCAGGAAATACTAGGTGGTAAGTGACTCTCATTAACTGGAGCAATACCACAACTTTGCTGATTTGAGGATTGAAGTGGTGTAAAACATGTTTAGTCTCCAGAGCAAAGCTCTAGCAACCATCTCTTGCTTCATGTAGTATGAATGAAGTCTTGTAAGGTTATGATGGGCATCATGGCAAGATCAAATCTTCCTTACATTTCAAGGGTACAGGTCTAAAACTGAGTTCACAGGCTGGCCTTCGAGTAGTCCCCTGAATCAAACTTATAGATAACTCCCTAGGAGGAGTCTGGATCAGCTAGAACATAATCTCACTGCCTCTAACCTGCCAGATGGCGATTGGAAAGAGTATGAGCACAGTGTATGCAGGAGGCACTGTCAAAGCCATATTATATCAAAGAGCTAGGTATATTCTTGCTATGTGTTTGCCATATTAGCATTAGCATAGGCATATGATGCAAGAAAGCAAGCTTATACAGCATCATCCAAAAAAAAAAAAAAAAAAACACTTCCATTTCACCCCTCTGTTCATTCGAAATACCTGTCCAGCTGAGCCTTAAATTTATTTAGGCTATCAACTTCCACAAGGGATGGAAATCTGTTTCACCAACCAACTACCTGCTGGCTAAAGGCAAATTTCCACACATCTGTCCTAATCTGTCTTTCCTCAATCTGAATTTATGCCCTCTCGGGTGATTATTCTGAGCAAGAGGAAGAATCCCATTGGCATTGAGCATCCTCAAACCATTCAAGGCTTTATACACCTCTATTAGATCAACTCGCCGGTGCCTAGTCTCCAGACACTTTAATTTGCAAAACTTAAGCCTTTCTTCGTAAGAGCAATGCTTTGTTCCATTCACTAATCTTGTTACCCTTCTTTGTACTCGTTCTAGCAGCTCTACATCCTTCTTGAAATGAGGCCTCCAGACCTGTATACAGTACTCAAGGTGTGGCCTGACCATTGCCTTATATAAGGGAATAATTACCTCCTTATCCCTGATAGAAAAATTCCTGTATATCATTGACAAGACACCATGAGCTACTCTTGCAGCCCGTCTGCACTGCTCAGAGAACTTCATATCTGCCTGCACAATTATCCCCAGGTCCTTTTCATTCTCTATCACTGTCAGTGTGGTACCACAGAGTTGATACGTTGCTCTGGGGTTGCTGTTTCCCATATATAGTACTTTACATTTGTCAATGTTAAACTTCATTTGCCACCTCTCAGCCAATCTGCTCAAACTTTCCAGATCCAGTTGCAGCAGCATAGCATCAGTAGTGTCCTTAACAACCCTGCCAACCTCTGTATCGTCTGCAAACTTGGACATTAAGCTACATATACCATCACCAATATCATTTATAAATACAGAAAATAATAATGGACCCAACACTGAACCCTGAGGGACTCCACTAATAACATTAGTCCACGATGAGCAGTGTCCATTGATTACCACTCTCTGTCTTCTCCCACTCAACCATCCCTTTATCTATAGCAGCAATTTGCCTCCAATGCCACACTGCTCCAATTTGTGCAGCAGTCTTCCATGTGCAACAGTATCAAAAGCATTTCTAAGATCCAAGTATATAATATCAAAGATATTTTCTGCATCCAATTCTTTTGTGATTGAATCATAGTATCCAATCAAATTGGTCAGGCAAGACTTTCCCTTAACAAAACCATGCTGTGTCCGATCTATAACTGAAGTCTTATCTAGATGATCCTGCAGTGCTTCTTTAACCAGTGCCTCCATTAATTTTCCTGGAACAGAAGTTAAACTCACAGGTCTATAATTTACTTGTGTCAGCCTTTGATCCTACTTTGTGAATTGGGGTCACATTTGCACATCTCCAGTCTATGGGTACCTCCTCTGAGTCCAAGGAAGCTCTCATAATTATGGCTAAGAGTTTGCTTACTTCCTTTGCTGCCTCCTTTAATATAACTGGATAGATCCCATCCACCCCAGGTGCCTTTCTTGTGTTTATCTTCAACAACTTCTCCTCTACTTGACTCTCAGTTATTACAAGATTATCTAGCTTACTGCCAGAGTTTAATACACCTCTGGCAAACCCCTCGCTGAATAACTCCTCATGTGTGAATGTCGATGCAAAATCTTCATTTAGTTTGTTAGCTACCTGAGCAGGATCATCAACAGTTGAACCATCGATATCAAGTGGACCAATCTGATTCATCCCCTTCCTTCTAGAGTTTACATAAGTAAAGAACTCTTTGCTGTTTTTCTTTGCATCATTTGCCAAAGATTTCTCGTAATCTGCCTTCGCCTGCCTAATCTCCTTTGTAACTTGGTTACAGACCAGCTTATATCCATCATAGGCTTCTGTGTCACCCATTAATTTATATGTATCCCATGCATTTTTCTTCTCTACCATATGTCTCATTAGTTCATCTGACATCCATTTAGGCCTAAACCTTGAACAATATTTCTTTGTTGGTATGTAAAGCCTAGTAGCTTCCAAGATAAGTTCTTTAAATGCTTACCATTTTGAATTTGCTGTTGGTAACATCATCAGTTAAATTCTATACAGTCCCACTGTATAGAATTTAAATACTGTCTCAGACCACCATAGTCACCTTTACAAAAGCAAAAACCCTTCCCTTTACCCCTGATGGTAGTTACCTCTTTGAGTAAATCCCACTACAGCACACTGTGATCACTACCACCTAGTGGTTCCTTTATCTGCAGATTCTTAATGCATGAAGAATCACTACTGATAATCAGATCAAGAGTATTAGTCCCTCTAGTTGCCTTCCAAACATGCTGATTTAGAAAACAATCATCCAATAATTTCACAAAAGCCCTGCTAGTGTCCTTTCACTTCAAAGATTTTACTTGCATATATGTCCACTCTGATGTTCCCTATCAGAGACTTAGTAATTTGGAATTTCCTCTTTTTGATCTTCTCTGGCTTAAAATCTCTCTACCCCATTCTGACAAATTCATCTGTCTTTATCATTCTGCCAACTCCAATAATCACTTTGAACTCTTGACTTCCTTTCTCTGAAACTCTACTTTCTCCAATCCAACTTCTTTCTTATGTGAAGCAATTTAACTTAGCAATTTCAACATTCACAACTGCAGCTGGCTTCTGTTTTCTAGTCAAACAGCCTCTGCTGGACAAAATGCTGAGGCCTTTACAATAATGAATGACCTGACCTTGCAGACACTGTTCATTTACCTACCAGAATAGAAATCCTTCAATCCTTCTAAATCTTAGTCCTGTCTTATATCTCGCAAAAAGATTTCTTCTGCTCCTATGCTTATCTTCAATGACACTCAGATTTCTAGACAAGATCACATATCTCTATTAGTGATTACCCTGACTTCTAATCTGTCTTCATAAGCATATTACAAATATTGCTAACTCTACATCTAAAAAATGGATGTTCTCTTTCACTCCGAAATTAAAAGGGGAAGTTTCTCAAAGTTTTCTCAGAAAGTTCCTCAAAAATGGAAATCAGAAGTCAGAGAGTTTAATTAATGATTCATTTCTAACAAAGTCTCTCCACTCTCTGTCTCATAGACGTTCTGTTTTTGCTGCATGCCTTTTCTATAGATACTTCCATGGGCACGTTCTTCTGAATTGGCTTCTATAATATTCTCTCTCTCTCTCTCTCTCTCTCTTCTAAACCAATCCAAACATGTGCCACACTAATTGGCACTCTTTTACTGTCCAACTTCACACTCACAGAACCAACTTTTCTTCCTCATTTATTCCTTCAACTTCTGTTTTCTGGAACAACCTCTCTTCATACATATTTCTTGAAAATTACAACCTACAGAAATTTAAATCTAATGTCAACAAGTATCTACTTTCATCTTCTCAATCTTCAACCCACACAGTGTATTAAGCTGTTGTTGTTGTTGTTATTATTTGGTTTTTAGGAGGATTAGCAACTAAGGCCATATTGCTCCGGGGATATGCGGTGGTCATTCTCTGACCTTTCTGCATCCTCCACATTTGGTGGCTCACAAGCTCGAACCCCGGTCTAATCAAGAAGCATGTGCTATGCACTGCTGCTCCTGCCCACCTGGCTACGGAGGCGCCACTGTACTAAGCACTATAAGTTCTAATAACTTTCATGTTTGGGGTTTTCATGAAAAATTATCCATGGACAAATTCAATGGAAAGGTTTTGCAAACCTCAAGTAGTTGCTCTTCATATTTCTAATGCATCACATTAGCATAAAGGTCTTCTAAGCAAACCTCCACCTTATGGATTGTCAACCATTTTTTGCAATTGGGTATCCAAATTTCTCTCCCACCACTCACTGCTGGTAATGGTGGATCCAACTTTTCCTCTAATGCTTATTTTCTTCATAGTTCAGTTCTTTCTGCATCTTCTTTCCTCTTATATGTTAGTGACCTTCTTCCACTGACTGGATATCTTATCCATAGTTTTGCAGATGATAGCACCTTGCATTCCATCTTCCAGTTTGAGAAACCTTCCACTACACAAACAGCTTCAGCCTCTTGTGTATACCAATTCCTTAAATGCTGATTTCCATGTAATTCTCCAATGGGACAAAGGTAACTTAGTTATTTTGAATCCTAAAACTCATTTCTGTCTACTATCTCACTAAAAGGAGTCTACTTCTCCTATGTTTATGTTTGATGACACTCAGATCTCTAGACAAGATGGCATCTCCCTTAGGGATACCCTGATTTTTAATTTCTCTCTCTCTCTCTCTCTCTCTCTCTTTCTTGGCATAAGCACATCACGAATATTGCTTTCTCTACATCTAAAAAATAGAATTTTCTCTTTCACTCTCCACATCATTACTTTCTTCTAACCAACTACTCACTCTGTACAAATCTCATATCTATTCTGCCATGGAAGTATCCCCACATCTCGAGTGGTGCATTCAAAATCAATCAATCAATCAATCACTCTCTCTCTCTCTCTCTCTCTCTCTCTCTCTCTCTCTCTCTCTCTCTCTCTCTCAGGCTTCTAGATTCCATTCAAAAGAATGGAGCCTAGAAGCCATCAGTCAGATTAATTAATGATCCATCTCTTACAAAGTCTTTTCCCTCCCTGTCTCTGCTGTATGCCTTTTCTATAGATACTTCACCGAGTACCATTCTTTTGAATGGGCATCTATAATTTCCCCCTCTCTTCCAAACCAGGCCAAACGTGTGCCGCAACCAATTCTCTTACTGACCAACTTCAAACTCACAGAACCAACTTTTATTCTTCCCCATTCATCCCTTCAATTTCTGTTTTCTAGAACAACCTTCCTTCATGTGTATTTCCTAAAAATTACAATCTGCAGAAATTCAAGTGTGATGCGAATAAGTACCTTCTGTCTTCTAAACCTTCAACCCATGTATGGTAGCAAGTACTATGGGTTCTAATACCTTTTGCACTTTGGGTTTTCATTAAAAAATAAATAAATAAGAGCATCACCTGCTGCTATCTGTCTTCACTTCCTATTCAGCAGTGGTATGGCATACAATCAGTTAACTCCAAGGAAGAAAAGTGTAATCACTGCTCTTAATAGGGAGGATTTTTCTAGTAGACATATTTCCACAAAACTCATCTGCAATCAGTCTACTGTGTCAACGTTACTTACAATGAAAATTGAGACTGGAGATATCAAAAGAAAATCTGGAACCAGAGTGAAATGGAAAAGTACCACAGTACAGGAGAGAATTTTTAAGCACGTATGCATGCCCCTCTGATTGTTGTGCAAGCTCCACCAACATAAAATTCACACAGAAGGAACATACGTACTGGGGTAAATCAAATGATAGAAGTGTCCAACAAAGACTTGTAATGAGCAGTCTGAAAGCATATCAACCTTGTAAGAAGCCTTTGTTAATAAAATCCTTGAGGAAAAAATGATTAACATGGGCTAAAGAACATGCTAAATAGTAAACTGAGTACTGTGAATCTGTAATATTCTCTAATGAATCCAAATTTAACCTCCATGCATTGGATGGTAAAAGCAACATGCAGCTTAGATCTAACAAAGCCTATTATCCTGACTGTGTTCAGTCAACAGTAAAGTTTCCATTGGGCCAGATGTTCTGGGGATGCATAATGAGAAAAGGAGTGGGTTGAATGCATTTTGTACAAGGTACTGTTAATAATAACTAATATCCAAAACTTTTAAAGGAGCCCCTTCTGCCAGTCAATAGAGACCTCTTTCTTTTGGGAACAAAAATCTGTTTTCCAACATAACTCTACACTTTGCCACACTGCACATAAGGGTAGTACTTGTCACGTAATCATTTAATACAATTTCCAGAATGTTAATTATAACCTGTTTCAAACACTGCTTTATCAATATATTTTTTTTCTTTAGGTGAAGATCTTCATGCAAGACTCTTATAACCCTCATAATCACCAAAAAATAGTTCCAATTTGAACCTGACTGAAAACTCCTGGAGTGTTATGGGACAGAAAACTGCTGCTAAAAAGCCATCAAGCAAGATAACAATTGCAAGAAACCATTATTCATGTCTATTGCCGTATTCTAAGCATTCAAATTACATCAAGAATTACACCCTATACTAGACAGGTGCAAGGCAGTAATCAAAGCTCATGGTGAGCGAACAAAATAAGTAATATCTGTTATAGGGGGCCTAATGGTATCACAACCATATTTGTTTGCTGCTGGTATATTTTTTCCCATCTTATTACATAATGTTAATTTCAAACATTGGCCACAATGAAATGGCATTCATATTCGTAATGACATATGTGTAAACAGATTTTCTTTAATTTATTTGCTTATCAACAAAATGCATAACACTATTTTACATCAATATATAACAAATTTGAGGCTACAGTGGCAATTATTTCAGTTGTAATACTTTTTTCTGGAGAAAATTTACAGTGATACAATTTATGTGCTGTAGTATTTAGAAATAATGTAGCATTTAGAAATCCTTCATTAGATATATTTTCCAGATATTAAATAAGGGCTTTATTCTTGAATATCTTTCATTATTACTAAACACAATCCTTTGAGATTTACTGTAATTATCTATTACGTTACTTCCACTGAAATATCACCAACGAGTGAAGGAATTTTTTAAACAGCATGTTTACACTAGGGCCACAACTAATCTCAAGCAGAAGTGTGAGGATTTTCCCTGTAACGTATTCTACCTTATTTTTAATTCAGCAAAGCATGAAACCAGATCCACAAACACTTCCACAGATATGAGTCCAAACTAATAACCCCAAATTTTTTTCTTAGATACTGCTCCAGGGATGCCAATTTAAACTGTATATTTTGCTTTCAAGCATTAGCATTAGTAGAGGCATATGATGCAAGAAAGCAAGCTTATGCAGCATCAGCCAAAAAAAAAAAAAAAAAACCCTTCCACTTCACCCCTCCGTTCGATCGAAATACCTGTCCAGCTGTGCCTTAAATTTATTTATGCTATCAACTTCCACAACAAGGGATGGAAGTTTGTTCCACCAACCAACTACCCGCTGGCTAAAGGCAAATTTCTGTACACCTATCCTACATCTGTCTTTCCTCAATTTGAATTTATGCCCTCTCATGGTGATTATTCTGAGCAAGAGGCAGTATCCCATCAGAATTGAGCATGCTCAAACCATTCAAGGCTTTGTACACCTCTATCAGATCACCTCGCCGGTGCCTAGTCCCCAGACACTGTAATTTGCAAAACTTAAGCCTTTCTTCATAAGAGCAACCCTTCGTTCCGTTCACTAATCTTGTTGCCCTTCTCTGTACTCGTTCCGGCAGCTCTACATCCTTCTTGAAATGAGACCTCTAGCCCTGTATACAGTACTCAAGGTGTGGCCTGACCATTGCTCTTATACAAGGGAACAATCACCTCCCTATCCCTGCTAGAAAAATTCCTGTATATATCATTGATAAGACACCATGAGCTACTTCTTGCAGCCCGTCTGCACTGCTCAGAGAACTTCATATCCGCCTGCACAATTACCCCCAGGTCCTTTTCATTCTCTACCACTGTCAGTGTAGTACAACAGAGTTGATACGTTGCTCTGGGGTTGCTGTTTCCCATATGTAGTACTTTACATTTGTCAATGTTAAACTTCATTTGCCACCTCTCAGCCCATCTGCTCAATCTTTCCAGATCCTGTTGCAGCAGCATAGCGTCAGTAGTGTTCTTAACAAACCTGCCGACCTTTGTATAGTCTCCAAACGTGGACATTAAGCTTGATATACCATCATCAATATTATTTATAAATACAGAAAACAATAATGGACCCAACACTGAACCCTGAAGGACTCCACTAATAACATTAGTCCACGACGAGCAGTGTCCATTAATTACCACTCTCTGTCTTCTGCCACTCAACCATCCCTTTATCCATAGCAACAATTTGCCACACTGCTCCAATTTGTGCAGCAGTCTTCCATGTGCAACAGCATCAAAAGCCTTTCTAAGATCCAAATATATAATATCAAAGTTATTACCTGCATCCAATTCTTTCATGACTACATCATAGTATCCAATCAAATTGGTCAGGCAAGACCTTCCCTTAACAAAACCATGCTGTGCCTGAGCTATAACTGAATTCTTGTGAAGATGATCCTGCAGTGCTTCTTTAACCAGTGCCTCCATTAATTTTTCTGGAACAGAAGTTAAACTCACAGGTCTATAATTACTTGTGTCAGCCTTTGATCCTCCTTTGTGAATTGGGGTTACATTTGCACATCTCCAGTCTGTGGGTACCTCCCCTGAGTCCAAGGAAGCTCTCATAATTATGGCTAATGGATTGCTTACTTCCCTTGCCGCCTCCTTTAATATAACTGGATAGATCCCATCCACCCCCGGTGCCTTTCTTTTATTTATCTTCAACAATTTCTCCTCCACTTTACTTTCAATTATTACAAGATCATGTAGCTCACTGCCAGTGTTTACCTCATCTAATGGCATTACCTTTCCTGAATAACTCCTCATGTGTGAATGTAGATGCAAAATCTTCATTTAGTTTGTTAGCTACCTGAGCAGGATCATGAACAGTTGAACCATCAATATCAAGTGGACCAATCTGATTCATCCCCTTCCTTCTAGAGTTTACATAAGAAAAGAACTACTTGCTGTTTTTCTTTGCATCCCTTGCCAAAGATTTCTCATAATCTGCCTTCGCCTGCCTAACCTGCTTTGTAACTTGGTTACAGATCAACTTATATCTATCACAGGCTTCTGTGTCACGTGTTAATTTATATGTATCCCATGCATTTTTCTTCTCTGCCATATGTCTCATTAGTTCATCTGATATACATTTAGGCCTAAACCTTGAACAATATTTCTTAGTTGGTATGTAAAGCCTAGTAGCTTCCAAGATAAGGTCCTTGAATGCTTCCCATTTTGAGTTTGTTGTTGGTAACATCATCAGTTGGTCCCACTATATAGAATTTAAATACTGTCTCAGACCATCGTAGTCACCTTTACGAAAGCAATAACCCTTCCCTTTACCCCTGATGGTAGTTACCTCCTTGAGTAAATCCCACTTCAGCACACTGTGCTCACTGCCACCTAGTGGTTCCTGTATCTGCAGATTCTTAATGCATGAAGAATCACTACTGATAATCAAATCAAGAGTATTGCTCCCTCTAGTTGCCTCCCGAACATGCTGATTTAGAAAACAATCATCCAATAATTCCACAAAAGCCCTGTTAGTGTGTGTGAGTGATGACCAACCCAAAAATTTCAGTCAATATCCTGGAAATTAAAATCCCCCATTATAAGACTCTCTGATTTACTGGCCCAATCTATTTCCCTGTACAGTTTCTTATTATACTCATCAGAGTCATTAGGCCTATAGCACACTCCTACTCTCAATTTTGATCTCCCAATGCTTATGTCACACCATACTGACTCGACACTGCACTGTCCAGCGATGTTGACTGGCTTCACTTCCTTGGATTTTATGTGTTTCTTAACTAATAGCATAACCCCTCCTCCCTTCCTATCCTGTCTATCCTTTCTGTAGACGTTGTACTCCCCAAATTCCAGTTCTGCATTACTTATATCTGTGTGATACCACGTCTCTGATATCCCAACAATATCCACCTTTGATGCTTTGAGCAATACCTCAAATTCATCAAATTTATTTACCAAACTCCTAGCATTGGTGTACACGCAAGTATACATGCACCTGTTCTTTTTCTTAGCTACCCTAACACAACCCATGTGTTTACTTGTACCCCAATGACTCCCAGCAGTCTCTGAAATATCCTGCATCTTATTTTCCAGGCTTCTGCTCATTCCAATAGAAGCAGTGCAAGAATCACTTTCACCTCTGTCAGTGGCTACTGTTAATCTATTAGTCCTTATATCCCCCCAGTCTAGCAGTTTTCCGACCCACCTAACACTGCCTCGATAGCATCAGCAAACATTCTTGCACCCGTTCTATTTAAGTGTATCCCATCCCTGTAGAAGCAGTCTCTCCTGTTAACAAGTACAGATCAGGCTGAAAAAAATTCTACCCCTTGAGCCTTGCACAATCTTTCCAGGGCCGAATTGATCGACAGGGCTCTCATCATATACTCTTTCCTATCGTGTCTGGGCAGAATTGCAGACACTTTCAAATTCAACCCTAATTCACGGCTTTTTTTCAACAGTGACCTGTACTTGTTAAGTAATTCTGCCGGTCTCCTACTCTTAATATCATTAGTGCCAACTATATCACCTTTTGTACAGCTATATACGTTGTATATACATGTACAACTATATCACCTTTTGTGCCCTTAAAAGATGATATCCACTCTACAACATCATCAACCGTTGCTCCTGGCAGACATACCCTGGTCCTGTTCCACCTATCCATTTTACAAAGCATGTTTCCCGTTTCCCTGACAATAGAGTCACCAACAACTACAAGTTCCTTTGGGACCAGCGCATTCTGGCTTGGGGACTGCCGCTGTGTTGCGTGATGCCCAAGTGCAAGCTCTGGCGTTGATGTGGGCAGCTAAGAGCTTGATGGGCCCTCACTTTTAATCCTTCGAGGGCATCACCCTGGGTTTAAGTACTTACATTTATTTTTCCACATATTCCATTAGTTTATATATTTTTTCTCCACCATTGAACCAGAAACCATATTTTCCTCACTTAAAAATTACTTCCAGCTTCCAAGGGCCATTTCTTGATGACTGCAATGACAGTGTCAATTGCTAAAATGTTCCCCACAAATGCCATTCCTCACAAGCCAAAGAGGTGAAAGTGCAAAGCAAAGAATGTATGACAGATGTGGCAAAACAGCCCACCCTCTGTTTTCTCAATTTTCTCCCATAGCAGGTTTTTCACCGTGAACAGCAACGTTTTATTGGGAAGAAAATTGTAAAATACTCCTGTTTCATCCAATTTGAAAATGTCTTTTTTGTTTCATATTCACAAAGAATTGGTTGCACCGATTCCAACCGGTCTAGGGTTTTATCCTTGTCAGCTCCTCTAGATACAGCACAGACTAAGTTTTGATCTGTAGAGCATTGAAGCTAACTATTGCTACACTTAAAATCACTGTGGACATACAGCCACAAAACTCATCTGCAATCAGTCTACTGTGTCAATGTTACTTACAATGAAAATTGAGACTGGAGATAGCAAAAGAAAATCTGGAACCAGAGTGAAATGGAAAAGTACCACAGCACAGGTGCGGTCTCCATACATGAACACAGTATTCAAAGTGTGGTCTAACAATAGCCTTATATAATGGGACTTTGACATCCTTATTTCTACTATCAATTGTTCAATAAATCATCAATAGGACACCATGGGCCTTCCTAGCAACCCGTCTACAATGCTTGGAGAACTTCATGTCTGACCTTATCGTAATACCCAAGTTCCTTTCCTCCAGTACTGGGTTCAGTTGAACCCCACCAAGTGAATAAGTTATTTTGGGATTACTGTTTCCCAGGTGTAATACCTTACACTTTGTTGGATTAAAGCATAGCTGCCATTTTTCTGACCATTCCTGAAGTCTATATAGGTCTCTCTGAAGAAGCTCAGCTTGACAGTGATCATTAACTACTCTACAAATTTTAACATCACCTGCAAATTTAGACATCACACCCTCTATCCCTTCATCAATGTCGTTTATGAAAATTAAAAACAACAGTGGTCCTAATACTGATCCTTGGGGAACCCCACTTCTTACATTAACCCAATCTGAGGAATAGCCATTTATCACAACCCTTTGCCTCCTGCCCTGAAGCCATCCTTGGTATTTTCATTCTGCAAGGCAGTAACAGAGCTAAGTGAGTCCATGAAAATTATGCTGTTTGCTATCTGTTTATGTTTGATTTGGTTTACGGCAATCGAAATGGCTTGTAATTCGGCAGTAAAAATACTGCATTCTTTTGGGAGTTGTTGGATGAAGGTATGATCCTCAAAATGAATTGCAGCTCCTACACAAGTCTCTGATTTAGACCCATTTGTATATATGAAAGTGTTGTGGATATTGTTCTTTGTATACTGCATATAACTGTGGATTTGTTCTTGATAGTGTTTTTCCTCCAGGTTTGAAAATACATAAAATATATGGGTTGAAGTATGCACCATGATTGAATGGTCATGCAATTGCAGTAGCTATGTTGTCATAATCAAGCTCTTGGCTTAGTAGTAAATCTTTCAGACAGATGTTAGCAGGTCGATTCATCCATGGATGGGCTTGGTATATGTTTTCCCAGTTATATGAAAACAGAAAGTCTCTATTGGATGATCACTGATAGATTTTATTTTGACGGCATAGTGTAATAACAAGTTCTGTCGTCTAAGCTGTAATGAAGGTTACTTCATTACAGCTTAGACGACATTACTTCATTACAGCTTCATAAAGGCTTTGTATAGGTGAAGTTGGGAAAGCTCTGAGTGTTATACGGAGTGCACTGTGGTGTATGGGGTCTAACCATCTCAATGCACTTGGTTTCGCTGAGTCGTAAACTGCTGCTCCATAATCTAGTTTGGAATGAACTATAGATCGATAAAGTTTGAGAAGTGTATATCGACCTGCTCCCCAAGTTGTTGCGGAAAGAACTCCGAGAATGTTTACTTTCTTTAAGCAAGAAAGTCTGAGTTGTTTAATGTGATCAAGGAATGTTAGTTTCTTATCCAAGAGAACTCCTAAGAATCTTATGCTTGGTACTCTGGGATAATATGTCTGTCAAGTTTCAATTCAGGATCAGGGTGTAGGTTTCATTTTCTACAGAAGTGTATACACACAGTTTTTTGTGTGGAAATCCGGAAGCCATTTGTTTGAGCCCATTTGCTTATTTTGTTTATTGTTCTTTGTAGCTGCTGTTCTATACTTCGCATATTCTGATAGTGATGGGAAATGCTGAAATCATCAATGTATAAAGCTGCATCAAGATTCTTGGAATGTGCTCGGTTACTGTATTTATTTTAATAGCAAAAAGGGTAGTGCTAAGCGCAGACCCCTGAGGCATGCCTTCTTCTTGGATGAAAAAACCTTTGAAAGGGTTGTCTGCAGCCTAACTTGGAATGTCCCGTGTTGCAAGAAATTTTGAATATATTTCGGAAGATGTTCACGTAAACCAAGGAGGTATAGGTTTTGGAGAATTCCGTAATGCCATGTCGTATCGTAAGCTTTTTCTATATAAAAACAAATCATGACGTGTTGTTCCTTTTGGATGAAGCCATTCCGTACACTGTTTTCTAATTTGATAATTAAATATAGCGTTGAACAATTTTTTTTCTGAAACCATGCTATGCTGGATAGAGAAGGTTATTTCTGTTTAAAAACCATGTTAAACGAGAATTGATAATTTTTTCCATAACTTTTCCTAGGCAACTTGTTAAAGCAATTGGACGGTAGTTGCGTGGGTTAGAGAAACCCTTTCCCCGTTTTGGGAAAGCTAAAATTATTGCATGATGCCAACTATCTGGAAACTGGTTTCTTTGGAAGATTTTGTTATACAATTCAAGTAATGCCATTTGGGATTGGTGGCCAAGTTCTTTTATCATCGTGTAATCGCTTTGCTTTGTCTGTGACAGAGCTGTTCTTAATTCATGAAAAGTTAACGGAAGGTTGTACTGTTCAACATTTCTTGTGGAAAAATTCAGTTTGTGTTTTTCTATTCTTGCCTTGTATATTTGAAAACTAGGAGTATATGATGTGGTTGCTGATGTTTTGGCAAAAGGTTTCAGCCAGTGCATTGGCTATTTCTGAAGGCTATGCAGTGATTTGTCTATTCCAGTTTAAGGTTGGAGGTGGATTAATCTGTTATCTGCCATTCATTTTGCTGATTTTATTCCAGACAGTTTGAGATGGTGTGGAACTTGTTAAAGTGCAAATTTTACCCAGGATGCTTTCCTACTGGCTCTTCTAACATATCTGGCTCACGCTCATGCCTTTTTGAATAATACAAGGTTCTCTGCAGTTAGACATCTTCGGAAATTATTGCAGGTTTTATTTCTCTCTTTTATCGTGTAAAGGTTCTTCATTCCACCATGATTTTGGATGTGTTGGAAGGTGTGATGATGTTTTTGGAATAGTCTGCTCAGCAGCTTGGATTAGTTTATTTGTTACATATTGTACTGCTGCATCTAACAGTTTTTGCTTGATAATATCTGCGTCTAATTTCGCAATAGATTTATACTTTTCCCAATCCGCTTCATTTACTTTCTATCTGGGATTTCTACGTGACTGACATGTGGTTCCTAATATCATGGTAATGATTATCGGATAGTAATTGGTGCTGAGAGGATCTCTGTATACAGACCAATCAAGTATTGGAAATAATGTTGGAGAGCATATTGATAGGTCGATAGCTGTGCTCTTTCCCGATGGAAGATGCGTGTATGTATGTGTGCCGTCGTTCAACAGGGTTAAGTCATTCTGTTCTATCCATTTTTCAATCTGTTTTCCTCTCTGGTTATATGGCTATGTTATCCCACAAAGGGTTGTGTCCGTTGAGGTCTCCCACTATACAGAAGGGTGGAGGTAACTGAGTTAGTATATCTTCTAGGTCTTGTTGTTGTAATTCTTGGCTTGGGGGAACATAAATTGTTATGAGAGATTTAATGGCTATGCATACTGCAACAACCGCCTCAAGAGTTGTGTTTAGTGGAAGAAATTGGGAAGGAATGTGTGAATTTACCAAAATTCACACATTCTGTCTTTACAGTATGTAATATAGTTCTTTACTGTGGGAGAGTCATGAGGTCTGAGATATGTTTCTTGTACTTTTGTAGGTAAAGACACAGCGGGGTATGCAATCAGATCATATATATCATGTATATTAGTACAGAAACCTCTGCAGTTCCATTGGATTATAGTCCCCATTATTTAGTTTTGGAGAAAGTGTCAGAATGTTTCTTAGACATTGCTTTAAGCTTTTCGAGTTTAGGTTTTTCCTTTGGAAAATATGGTTTGCTGGTATCCATATCTTCTTCCACAAAAATCTCTAGTACTGATTCCTCTGCTTGATTGGTCACTTCTGTATCCATTTGTTCCATTAGCTTCTGGCTTATGATATTATTTTTTTCTGTGGCATTTGCTTCTGACTGTTTTGCATTGGGAGGTACAGATAGTGGTGTGTTTGTGACTTTCTATTTTTGTTTTGGCTGGGATGTGATAAGTAGAGCTCATGCCCAGTCTGAAAGAGACTTCTTTGGAGGAATCGTGAAATCTGTTGGGGTCTCTATTGTACGCCGATTCTTTATGACCTGTGCATAGAAAGGTCTGTTTAATATAGTCGGGAATACAGTTCTCTTAGCTTCTTGGTATGTGAAGGAGTGTTCTACTTTATATCAATGAATCTGCTTTTCTCTTTTACAACATTCACAGTTCTTAGAATAGGCGGAATGGTTCCCCTTACGGTTTGGACACTTCGGTTGCTTGGCTGGACAGTTCTGGTTGGTGTGATCTTGAGATCCACAATTGGAACAGATAGCAACTCCACGGCATGCCATTTGTGAATGACCATACTTTTGGAATTTAAAGCAGCAGAGAGGATTCGGAATGTATGGTCTGATGTTACAATTTAGATATCCAGCCTTCACCGATTTAGGTGGTTTGGGAATGTTAAAGGTCAGTATCAAATTTTTTGGTTTTTGGTTATTTTTGGTTTCTTTTAGGAGCATTAGCAACTAAGGCCATATTGCTCCGGGGATATGCGGTGGTCATTCCCTGACCTTTCCGCATCCTCCATATTTGGTGGTCACGGGCTCAAACCCCGGTCTAGTATCAGATTTCTGGTTGGAGTAAGTATACCATCTCTAGTAACTTTAATCCTTCTCGCCCATTTTTAATTTCTTCTTCTGAGACACTAATAAGGTCCCATTCAGAAATTACTCCTTTTGATGTATTTAAACTATTATGGGGAGAGACCGCTACTGGGATCCCACCAAAAGTTCTCATCTGAAGCAGTCTTTCTGCATGTTTTGCAGAAAGACTGCTTCAGATGAGACAATTCATCTCAACTAAAATGTTGCCTGATTTCAGTCGCTTGACATTTTTTGGTGTTCCAGCCACACTTTCTAGAATTTTTGGATAACAAATGGCGACAGTTTTCCCAATGGTTGTTCTGATGTTGAATGAAGGACTAGAAAAGTGGGTGCATAAAGCGATGTCATGGCTTTTTTTTTTGTCCTTTGGTTACATTCATCTCATATCCTCATTTTTCGGATCTTTGGGATCTGTGGTTGTGATATTTGGATCATTCATGTTTGCTCTTTTTAGCCCTGGGAGTGAGAGCTTTTCCCTCCCAGGTTTCTGGCCCCGCCATGGGAGGCAGGAGCAATGCCACCTAGTGACCACGCGCAAGTGGATTAGTAGTTAATAGAAGTAGAAAATAAATAAAAGAAAGGTGTTTTTCCTTTCTTAGGATCCTTTGTGCTGATACCTTTCAGCAACCGTATCACTCTCACTTTAGAAATTGCTTTATAATTGCGGAGAAATCATCTGATCACTAGATACGCTTTACACTCGGGGCCATCTGACTGCACAAATACCACAGGTCTTTTTCATTCTCCACTACCCTGAGTATAGTATCAACAACAGTTGGTACATTACTCTTGGGTTGCTCCTACACATTTGAAGTACTTTGCATTTGTCAATGTTAAACTCCAGTTGCCACCTCTCAGCGAAACTGCCCAATGTTACTGGATTCTGATGGATCAGCACACCACCACTACTGTCATTAAAATCCTACTAACCATTGTATCATCTGCAAACTTAAACATTAAGCCTGTTATACCTTAATAAATATCATTAATAAATACAGAAAACCATAATGGTCCCAAAACTGAACTCTGGGGGAACTCCACTAATATATGAGTCCACGATGAACAGTGTCCATTGATTACCACTCTCTGTTTTTTCACACTCAACAATCCTTTTACCCATAGCAGACACTTTCCTTTAATTCCATACTGCTCCAATTTGTACAGCAGCCTTTTATATGCAACAGTATCAAAAGCTTTCCTGAAATCCAAGTATATGATATCAAAATTATTTTTGCATCCAGTTCCTTTGTGACCACATCGTAGTATTCAATAAGATTGGTCATACAAGATTTCCCCTTAACAAACCCATCCTGTGTCAGAATTATACATGGTCTTGTCTAAATGATCCTGCATTGCTTCTTTAACTAGTGACTCCATTACTTTCCCCGGAACAGAAGTTAAACTAACAGATCTGTAATTACTCGTGACAGCCTTTGATCCCCCTTTGTGAATTGGGGATACATTTGCCATCTCCAGTCCATGGGGACCTCCCCTGAATCCACGGATTTTATCATAATAATAATGGCTAAGGGTTTGCTTACTTCCTTTGCTGCCTCCCTTAATATAACTGGATCCTATCCACCCCACTATAGATCCCATCCACCCCAGGCACCTTTCTTACGTTTAATTTCAACAATTTCTCCTCCAGTTTTCTCTTAGTTATTAAAAAATCATTTAGCTCCCTTGAGTTTGATAAACTTCTGCCCCCACTTCACTACAGAATTCCTCCCGTTGAATGGAGATGCAAAATACTCATTCAGTTTGTCAGCTACTGAGCAGGATCACAGCAGCTGAACCAACAATATCAAGTGGACCAATCTGATTCATCCCCTTACTGCTAGAGTTTATATAAGTAAAGAAGTCTTTCCTGTTTTTCTTTGCATTCTTTGCCAATAATTTCTCATAATCTGCCTTCGCCTGTCTAACCTCCTTTGTGACTTGAATACAGACTAGTTTATATCTACTTCTGTGTCGCCTGATAATCTACATGCATCCTATGCATTTTTCTTCTTTGCAATGAGTCATTAGTTCATCTGACATCCATTTAGGCCTAAACCTTGAACAGCATTTCCTAGTTGGTATGAAAAGCATAGTAGCTTCCAAGATTAATTCCTTGAATGCTTCCCTATTTAGAATTTGCTGTTGGTAACATCATCAGTTGGTCTCACTGTATAGAATTTAAAAACTGAGACCACTGTAGCCACCTTTACGAAAGCAAAAACCCTTCCCTTTACTCCTGATGGTAGTTACATCTTTAAGTAAATCACACATCAGTACACTGTGATCAATGACACCTAGTAGTTCCTTAATGTGTGAATAATCACTGCTGATAATGAGATCAAGGGTATTACTCCCTCTGGTTGCCTCTCGCACATGCTGCTGTTCTGTAATTCAATCGTCTCATCTTTTTTGATCACTCATTCTATCATAAATATAACAAATACTACACAGAATAATGAGCATGAAGTTTAATGTACTCATTATGTACTAATTTAAAATGAAATCTTCCAAGATTTCATTTTAAAAATCTGAGCAGCTTATACTAAAAATGAATATAATTACAGAAAATTTCTATATGCAAATCATCAACAATTAAGTTTCTATGGTCTTACTGTTTAGACATCCAACCACTGTGTTCAAAGGAAAGCTCTTGAGGGCCAGTTTTATTTTTAAAAATTTCCACATTCTTACGAAACTGGGAAATCGCATCTAGAGGAAAGTTACTCATGAAGGACAGTCGACAAAGCTAACAAAAGGAAAACATACATATAATATACAGAACAGCTTGTGAAAACAAAATTAGAGCAAAAAAATAAAAAAAAATAATAATAAATATATAAAATAGATAATAAATAAATACATTAAACTACCTTACATGTCAAAGCTGTGTGGTTAGTTCTTCAGAAGTAAACATCAGTAAACAATAATAAAAATGAATTTACAGCTACTACATTATTTGAACAAATCAAAAGCAAAATGAACTATATCTCCATGGAAACAAAGAAATCAGGGAGAACCGTATCGTGGTAGCATGTCAGAGGACTAGCTCTGCAAAGTTACTTGGCTGTATTAATCTGTGCAGTGGAGAAAGCCTTCCTGCCCTAACCTTGTCAACCATTTAAGTGGAGGGTGGTCAGTAACATCAGTGTTCACTGCAGCTTTGCTGTTGGTTTAAAGGTACTGTTCTTCTGTTGTTACCATTATCAAGTGCTGTAGCTTAGGTTATGTTATGTAGGTTGCATTCCCTATAGTCTTTGGTATTAGAGATGTCAGAGCACTTCTGTTATGATGGTACAATGCTGGTTTTGGTTAGACCACAAATAGGGTTATCAGCGCTACCTAGATTTTCATTAAATGAATTACTGTAGTATTTCTGGATGTGGAAGGTTTCTGTGAAATCACTTTTCTTTTTTATGATAGATCATACTATGCGCTTTGTGATTTTGATTTCTGGTGATGAACATGATTTTTTTATGGAATGGTGTGCCATATTACTTTGTGACACGCTACCTCTCTTTGTGTGGCAAACATGTTCATCTGACCTTTCTTTTTAAGCTTCTCAAGTGTCAGGCATATTGCCATTATCAAGCAGATACTGCTAACGACGGTGGGGTAGTGGGCTAAAGTGTAGCAGTTGCTTCAGATTCCTGTTACCAATGAAATATGTCAATTGGTGTGCTGTTTGCCAAGTTTATTATTATTAGTAGTAGCAGCAGTAGTAGTAGTAGTAGTAGTAGTTGTTGTTGTTGTAGTGGCAAATGATGCAAAAAAACAAGCTTACATAGCATTAACCAAAAAACAAAAAAACCATGCTCGCACGCACGCACACACGCACACACACTTCACCCATCCTTACCTTCTAAGAATTTTCTAGTTCTTCCTTGAATTTATTCAAACCACCCAATTCCACAACAACAGATGGAAGCCTATTCCAACAATCAACCACTCGCTGGCTGAAGGCAAACTTCCACACACCGATCCTGCAACCATCCTTCCTCTACTTAAATTTATGCTGCTCATGTGTGTGTGTGGTTTCAGCAAGAAGAGGAATGCCATTCACATTCAGTTACTCAATCCATTAAAGTCCTTAAACATCTCAATCAGATCACCCCACAGGTGCCTAAGTTTCCAGACTCTGCAATTTACAAAACTGAAGCCTTTCTAGATAAGAGCATCCTTTTATTCCCTTCACCAATCTGGTTGCCCTTCTCTGCACCAATACAGCAGTTTGACATCCTTCCTAAAGCGAAACCTGCAGACCTGTATACAATACTCTAGATGCGGTGTAACCTTGGCCTTGTACAAAGGGGTAATCACCTCCTTATCCCTACTAGCAAAGTTTCTGTATATCATTGACAAAACCCCATGAGCTGTCCTTGCAGCACATCTCTCAGAGATGTGCTGCTCAGAGAATTTCATATCTGACTGCACAATTACACCAGGTCTTTTTCATTTTCCACTACCCTGAGTTTAGTAGCACACAACTGATGAATTACTCTGGGATTATTGCTGCCCAATACAGTCAAGGGCCACTGATTACTAGATTATCTATCAATATATAAATATGTTGAATAGAATAACAAGTGTAAACAAGAGGTAGGAAAATGGGGAAAAAAAAAAAAAAAAGAGGAAGAAGTCTAGTGTGGCAGCTAAAGCAAAACTTAAGCAGAGTATTAACATTAAAGTAAAAAATAAAATAAAATAATAAGAGAAATAGAAAGAGAATATACAGTAAAAAAAAGTATAAAAGAAAAATTACAAAACTGACAAAATAAGGAGGTTGGCACACAACTTATAAAACTTGCCTCTGGTCAGCTGTCAATGGCCAGAATCGTAAGCAAAATAGCAACATTTGTCTTCATTTCTGATGTAAACACCAGACAAAGGGTAAAAAGCATAAGATTAAATAAAAATGAAAATAAAATTTATTGTTATTGAAATATAAATTTGTTACAAAATAAATGAAAAAATTTTGTGAGCAAAATAATTTTTTTACAGGGTAAAAAAGCTTTTTTTGCTTTTTTTTTTTTAAGAATGGCTTGTTGTTGTTATTTGGTTTTTAGGAGCATTAGCAACTAAGACCATATTGCTCCGGGATATGCGGTGGTCATTCCCTGACCTTTCCACATCCTCCGTATTTGGTGGTCACGGGCTCGAACCCCGGACTAATCAAGAGGTGTGTGCTACACACTGCTGCTCCTGCCCACCTGGCTAACAGAGGCACCTGAGAATGGCTTGTAAAGTTTATAGTTGACACCACGAAAACAAAAAATTAAAAACTGCAATTGACAACAGAAATTTCTAGAAACATAACTTGCTAGTCTAATCCAGTAAGGGTAGATTTGAAAACAGAAAAAACAAAAGAAAGTAGCCTAGGAAAAAAATAACTTACTAAACAATATATTTTTTCCAAGTTATTTTCTGTTATTTTGTTATATCATGTTTTCAAATCTCTTTACTTTACTTAGCATTAGCATGGGCATATGATGCAAGAAAGCATGCTTATATACCATAAGCCAAAAAATAAAAAAACCCTTCCCATTTCACCCATCCAGGGTTTGTCTTCAAATGTTTGTCTAGTTCTGCCTTGAACTTATTTAAGTTGCTGACCTCCACTATGACAGATGGAAATTTGTTCCAATTATCAATCACATGCTAGCTAAAGGCGAATTTCCACACATCTATTCCACAATTGTCTTTCCTCAATTTCAATTTATGTCCCCTCAGGTGAGTAATATGAGCAAGTGAAAGAATCCCATTAGCATTAAGCTTGCTAAATCCATTCAAGACCTTACAGACCTCAATTAGATCACCTCACAGGTGCCTAATTTCCAGAAGCTGCAATTTTCAGAACTTAAGCCTTTCTTGGTAACATCAATACTACATTCCACTCACCAATCTCGTTGCCCTTCTCTGTACTCGTTACTCGTTCCAGCAGCTCTACATCTTTCCTAAAATGAGGCTTCCAGACCTGTATACAATACTCAAGGTGTGGCCTCACCACTGCCTTATACAAGCGGACAATCACCCCCCCCCCTTATCGCTGCTAGCAAAATTCCTGTATATCATTGACAAGAGACCATGAGCTATTCTTGCAGCCTTTTTGCATTTCTCAGAAAACTTCATCTGACAGAACAATTACCCCCTTTATTCCTTTTCATTCTCCACAATTCTGAGTGTAGAACCACACAGTTGATACATTAGTCTGGGGTTACTGCTACCCATATCCAATACTTTACATTTGCCAATGTTAAACTTCAGTTGCCACCACTTAGCCCATCTGCTCAACTTTTCCAGATCCTGTTGCAGTAGTGTACTATCATTACTGTGATTAACAACCCTGCCAACCTTCATATTGTCTGCAAACTTAGACATTAAGCCTGATATACCTTCATCAATATCACTGATAAATACAGAAAACAACAATGGGCCTAACACCCTGGGGGACTACACTAATAACATTAGTCCCCCAGGGTGTTAGGCCCATCAATGGTGTTTGTCTTCTTAATCCCAACCATCCCTTTATCCACTGTAGCAACTTGCCATTAATGCCATACTGCTCCAATTTGTACAGTAGTCTTCCATTTGCCACATTATCAAAAACTTTCCTAAAAACCAAGTATATGATATCAAAATTATTCTTTGCATCCAGTTCCTTTGTGACCACATCATACTATCCAATCAAATTTAACTTCCCCTTAATAAACCCATACTGTTTCTAAACTATAACTTCAGTCTTGTCTAGACGATCCTGCATTGCTTCCTTAACCAGTGACTTCATTATTTTCCCTGGAACAGAAGTTAAACTAACAGATGTGTAATTTCTTGTATAATCCTTTGATTCCCCTTTGTGAATTGGGGACACATTTGCATGTCTCCAGCCCATGGGGACCTCCCGTGAGTCCAAGAAAGCTTTCATAATTATGGCTAAGGGTTTTCTTACTTCCTTTAATATAACTGGATAGATCCCATCCACCCCAGATGCCTTTATTATGTTTAACTTAAACGATTTCTCCTCCTCTTTGATCTCAGTTATAACAAAATCATTAAGCTCCCCATTAGAGTTTAATAAGCTTCTGTCCTCCAGTTCCATACAGAATTCCTCATGTGTGAATGTAGATGCAAAATACTCATTTAGTTTATCAGCTATCTGAGAAGGATCATCAACAGTCCAACCACTGATGTCAGGTGGACCAATCTGTTTCATCCCCCTTCCTTCTAGAGTTTATATAAGTCTTCACTGTTTTTCTTTGCATGCTTTGCCAATAATTTCTCATAATGTGCCTTTGCTTGCCTAATGTCCTTTGTGACTTCATTACAGGCTATCTTATATCTGCCATAACCATCTGCCTCCTGATAGTTTATATGCATTAGATGCATTTTTCTACTCTGCCACGAGTCTCATTAGGTCATCTGACATATAGGCCTAAACCTTGAACAGTATTTCTTAGTTGGTATGAAAAGCCTAGTAGCTTCCAAAATTAATTCCTTGAATGCTTCCCATTTAGAATTTGCTGTTGGTAACATCACAAGTTTGTCCTACTGTATAGAATTTAATAACTCTCCGAGACCACTGTGATCACCTTTAAAAAAGCAAAAACTCTTCCTCCTACCCCTGATGGTAGTCACATCTTTAAATAAATTCCACATCAGTATGCTGTAATCACTGCCACCTAGTGGTTCCTTTATCTTCTGATTCTTAATGAATGAAGAATCACTTCTAATAATCAGATCAAGAGTATTACTGGAAGTAATACTCTTGATCCAATAAATCTGCACAAGTATGAATGGCGTGTGAGTGACCAATCCATAAGTTCCAATCTATGTCTGGGAAGTTAAAATCCCCCATTATAAAACAATCTGATTTACTGGCCCACTATTTCCCTGTACAGTTCTTCATTGTACTCATGTGAAAAAGAATGTGAATATCCTATATGTTATATTGAATTAAGTAAAATTGCAGGTAAATTATTTATTAAAATTATAGTAAAATATTATATGTATTCAAATCATCAGGCTTGCTAACATTTGCTATAACCATTTATTGTTCACCCATGGTATACAACTACTTTACAATAAACTTATTAAAAGCAGTATTCCTATCTATTTTATCAACTAGAGTTTTAATACTTTTTTGCTCATTTTATCAGATATAAATTTGGTTATAATATACTTTAATCAGGTCAGTTCTAGTGAGTACTTGTACAGTTCTAATATTACATGGTGGTATTTCCACTACTTGGAGAGTAATAACTTCACATGATTTCCTGGAATGATCTCTTTGTTCCTTTACTTGCTAAGTTTCTCGCTTTTCTATAAACATTTACTTTATGTGTTTAATAAAATCTGTCAAGAAATCACATATAATTATAAGTTACTGTCCTTTATGGAGACTTTTATTAACAAATCATATTTTGTTTTCAAGTACTGAAACAAATATACTTTATTTACAACTTATATGTTTCTTGGATTTTTCAAGTACAGTAAACCCCCGCTATTCGCGAGGGTTACGTTCCTGAGAAATGTCGCGAATACCGAAAACGCGAATACTGAGTTACGGCTCCCATAGTAATAAAGGGGTTCCGTTCCAAAGTATGAAATATATAAGAAAAACTAGTCTAAAATTTTGTCTATGTATGTATTATATGTACCTTCATAATATGACTATGTACATAGTGAAATGCAAGCATATGGCATCGAAATGATAATAAGAAACAATTTAATATTAAATGTAATATTTATTAGAAATTTCAAACAAATCTTTCAAACCAGCATCTTTGCTAGCTAAAAAAACTTATCCCGCCAGTGCTATCACCAGTTTCGCTAAAGTGTTGATAAAGGAGTTTTGCCTTTTCACGAATGATGAGTGAACTTAATGGAATTTTATTTTGAGTTCGGTCTTCTATCCACAGATTTAAAGCCTTTTCCATTTTTTTCTAATTTAACATCACGAGTTACAGAGCAAATTTTTGAAGCAATTAGCGCATTTTCACGGACACTACCGCAGATTTTTTTCTTCCGATTTTTTGATTGATCGTACCATTGACTCATTGATTTTAGTTTTGCCACTGAGAAGACACTTTCACTATTAGAAATTTTATCTAATAACTCCATTTCATTCACTAATATTATCACCTTCTTTGATATTTTCACATTTCTCTTGTTATTCGTAGCCATATTTTTGTAGGGGTTAGAAAGAACTTGTCGACAATAAAGTCACTTTGTTCCGTTAACACACTCGAAAAAGTGTGTTACTGCAACACACTGCAACACACTTACAACACACTGCAAAACGGTAGATTTATCATTTTTGTAAGCACATCAATTTATAAATTGATAAATTTATTCAATTTATAAGCATATAAATTAAAAGCAAATAACGAAACCTTCCATGACAAGCGCATAACATACTGAAAAAGGATTAGCGAGAAACATCCACGCTCGCGATTTTGTCACCTCTCTCCCCCCCCAACCCACTGAGCGTTGTTTTGACCGGGAAAGATAATTTTAGCCACGCCCATGTTTTTTATGGCGGAAAATGTTCACGGCGCTTTAAAATTCACATTTTTTTAGGTTTCATTTTATATTAAATCGGCGATCGCGAATACGCGAAACCGCGAATAGCGGGGGTTTACTGTACTTTCATATTGAATTCCATTTAATACTCCTCCATATTTACTATTGTCACCTTATCATATTAATTCTCCAGCATAGCTTTTACTATTCTTCTTTTTGAATACCAATCTGCTCTTGCCAGCACTGTCACCTAAGAATTTTATGGTATTCATGACCTTTTACTACCCAACATTTATACTGCTTACCACTGTTGGACCACATTAGGATTTATTCACCTCTCTGTGACCATTGGATTTATTTTTTTTTTTATCATTTATAGAATTATCTTCTGCACCTGTCCACTTCCAATTAGATGAATAGCTTTATCTTGAATCTTCAGTATAATTTTCACTTACTGTAGTAAGTCTTCACTTATACATTCTTTTTATCCTTTTCCAGCTAAGGATTTCATATTACTCTGGACAATTCTAACTTGGATTTTTAATATTTATTTGTGTACTTATACATATACTTATACATATATTTATTAATAATATATTTATTATTAATGGAATCTTCTTCTATAATTGTTCACTTCTAATTGGTTGAATATTTCTATCTGGAATCAACATAATTTTTATTCACTGTAATAAAACCTCCCTTATACAGTCTTCATAACATTTATTACAATATAATCCTACCATTTGGACTACAGACAGACAATTATTCTTTTCAATTATTCACCTATGTTCAATCTTTAAGTCATTTCTATCCTTTCCAGCTAAGGATTTAATGTTACTCACTGCATGTTACAAACTGTTGACTTTGATATATGTGAACGATTTTAACTTGGATTTTAAATTATCTTTGTGTACTTTAATAAGGCATTACTTATACAGACTCCATATTTTTGATACCTGGCCCTGCCATTTGGTCTTAAATCTATTAATTTTAGCCTGCATCCATTCTATATACTCCTTTCATATACGTGAACCCTTGGCAGCCATTTTATTACTTCTTGAAATGCTGGACTTGTTAATACTATTTTCAATTTCAGGGAATATGTACTTAGTCAAAGCTTAATAAAAAAAAAAAAAAAAAAAAAAAGATGGCACTCACCTCAATAATCCGTTATGGTTACATGAATTATGAAACAGTGGGAAATCTTTGATTGAAACTAAAATCGGAAGTTAAGAATCGTGATTAAGAAAGCATAACTTAAAAATTACCCTTTCTTTTATTTTTTTATTAAGCTTTGACTAAGTACATATTCCCTGTCACGACTTCGGCATTTTAAGTTTTTGCCAACTCTAATCACGGTATTTCAATTTCTTATTTGAAATTTGAATTTCATTTTTAAAGTATTTCACTCCTGTTTTCCATATATCTTTCTGTCTGTAGAATTTAATTGTTCCAAATATATTTTCCACCCACCTATTTGAATTATAATTTCTGCTGTATATATATATATACTTTCTCCTTGCCAAAGCTTCATTTGTGTATCTCTATACACATACTTATCAAAAATGACTACAGAAATCAACAGAGATCACTAATTATCTCTTTTCACAGCTTTCTTTCAAGTCCATTTTATCACTATAAATTATTATGAGTCCACAAAACTGTCCCTATGTGTCACTGCTTTAGTTACATTTATCAGCGGAATATGTTCTCACTGTCATTTCCTGCCTCTTCTCTCTACTACGCATTACTTGAATATTCTAGGTATCAATTTTATACACTATTTTAGCAGCTATTTATTTATTCATAATGCTTTTGGCTTTTGTTTCTGGCCTTTTTCGGCTCTTATTTTTTGACTTCCTACAACACAATTATTTTGTATTAGTCTCTTTTTCTTACTAACACTTACATAGTCAGGGTGCTTATTAAAAGTATGGGCTTTATGATCCCAGCTAACCCAGTACTTTCAATATCTTTTTCTTAACTTTTTATCTTTATACTTTCTACTTCTACTTTTTTCTGTTCGTAATGCTATTAGTGCCATACAAGAGTAATATAAACGTTCCTATTATCCTTAATCTCTCACTATCTTCGCCCTTATTTAATTAGATACACTTTTATCCCTTCCCTATCCTCAATTCACTCCCTAGCCTTATATCATTTGCCTGCACCAAATTCTATTTACATATTCCACTAAATTCTACATACAAATTCTACCAAATTATATTCACTAACTTCAACTTTTATTTGCATATTCTACCTGAATCTTATTCTACGTTAATTTTTTCTTTTTTTCTTTACACTGCAAACACCTAGTTTTTAATTTTTATTTCTAATTTAATTCACCTTAATTTATTTATAACATATGCTGTGTTGGGACTACCTTGTCCATACTTTGTGAGAGTTATATTGCTTTCCCCTTTTTGATTCTACTTAGTTTATTCTTAAATTATTTCTCTTCCACAGATATGGACAAGTATAGAATGCAGTCCTTGATCATAAATTAGAAAGTATGAATCAGAGCTGTAATACTCAATATGTTCTACGTTGATAATAATATAAGTAAATTAATAAGAGGAGTTTACCTCAATATAGTACGTGGAACACTTCCGTATGATACCCCCCAGAAATTAAAACGGAAAAAACGAATAAATCGACAACTTACCGGTACATTAAAGTAAAATATAAATAATTAAAGTAAAATATAAATAATTAAATAATCAATTTAACACAATTCAAAATCAATTCAAAACAATTAAAATTCAAATTAACGCAATTTAAAAGAATCTAACGAAAAAATTCAAAACGATTTTCCTTCCTTTGTAATACTCAATATGTTCTACGTTGATAATAATATAAGTAAATTAATAAGAGGAGTTTACCTCAATATAGTACGTGGAACACTTCCGTATGATACCCTCCAGAAATTAAAACGGAAAAAACGAAAAAATCGACAACTTACCGGTACATTAAAGTAAAATATAAATAATTAAATAATCAATTTAACACAATTCAAAATCAATTCAAAACAATTAAAATTCAAATTAACGCAATTTAAAAGAATCTAACGAAAAAATTCAAAACGATTTTCCTTCCTTTGTAATACTCAATATGTTCTACGTTGATAATAATATAAGTAAATTAATAAGAGGAGTTTACCTCAATATAGTACGTGGAACACTTCCGTATGATACCCTCCAGAAATTAAAACGGAAAAAACGAAAAAATCGACAACTTACCGATACATTAAAGTAAAATATAAATAATTAAATAATCAATTTAACACAATTCAAAATCAATTCAAAACAATTAAAATTCAAATTAACGCAATTTAAAAGAATCTAACGAAAAAATTCAAAACGATTTTCCTTCCTTTGTAATACTCAATATGTTCTACGTTGATAATAATATAAGTAAATTAATAAGAGGAGTTTACCTCAATATAGTACGTGGAACACTTCCGTATGATACCCTCCAGAAATTAAAACGGAAAAAACGAAAAAATCGACAACTTACCGGTACATTAAAGTAAAATATAAATAATTAAATAATCAATTTAACACAATTCAAAATCAATTCAAAACAATTAAAATTCAAATTAACGCAATTTAAAAGAATCTAACGAAAAAATTCAAAACGATTTTCCTTCCTCTGTAATACTCAATATGTTCTACGTTGATAATAATATAAGTAAATTAATAAGAGGAGTTTACCTCAATATAGTACGTGGAACACTTCCGTATGATACCCTCCAGAAATTAAAACGGAAAAAACGAAAAAATCGACAACTTACCGGTACATTAAAGTAAAATATAAATAATTAAAGTAAAATATAAATAATTAAAGTAAAATATAAATAATTAAATAATCAATTTAACACAATTCAAAATCAATTCAAAACAATTAAAATTCAAATTAACGCAATTTAAAAGAATCTAACGAAAAAATTCAAAACGATTTTCCTTCCTTGTAATACTCAATATGTTCTACGTTGATAATAATATAAGTAAATTAATAAGAGGAGTTTACCTCAATATAGTACGTGGAACACTTCCGTATGATACCCTCCAGAAATTAAAATGGAAAAAACGAAAAAATCGACAACTTACCGGTACATTAAAGTAAAATATAAATAATTAAAGTAAAATATAAATAATTAAATAATCAATTTAACACAATTCAAAATCAATTCAAAACAATTAAAATTCAAATTAACGCAATTTAAAAGAATCTAACGAAAAAATTCAAAACGATTTTCCTTCCTTGTAATACTCAATGTTCTACGTTGATAATAATATAAGTAAATTAATAAGAGGAGTTAAGAGGAGTTAGCATGAATAAGTTAGGATTTAAAGGAAGGAAAATCGTTTTGAATTTTTTCGTTAGATTCTTTTAAATTGCGTTAATTTGAATTTTAATTGTTTTGAATTGATTTTGAATTGTGTTAAATTGATTATTTAATTATTTATATTTTACTTTAATTATTTATATTTTACTTTAATGTACCGGTAAGTTGTCGATTTTTTCGTTTTTATTTCTGGAGGGTATCATACGGAAGTGTTCCACGTACTATATTGAGGTAAACTCCTCTTATTAATTTACTTATAAGTCCTTGATCATGAATCAGTATTTACTTTTGCTAAACATTAGATTTAATTGCAATTCGAAAATTGTAGATCTCTTAAAGTACCATTTATAACTGACACAATATAATAGCATAGCTTAATTTAATTTATTATGATACTCACCTTTTTATAATCTGCATTGATGTTGGAATAAATTGGATGATAATTTTAAATTTAAGTTAGCATGAATAAGTTAGGATTTAAAAACAGAAATAAAATGTGCACAAGGAAGTAGAACCATTGCCAACTGAAGACGTGTAAAACGAAACCCACTTGTTATGGCTATTGGCCTTCTGTTTCCAACCGTATAACTAAAATCCAAGGACAAAGACGTGCACTTCTACTTCCTTGCGCACATTTTAATCTGTTTTTAAATCCTAACTTATTCATGCTAAATTAAATTTAAAATTATCATCCAATTTATTCCAACATCAATGCAAATTATAAAAAGGTGAGTATCATAATAAATTAAATTAAGCTACACTATTATATTGTGTAGATTTAATTGCATATTTGCTCTACACCCCTTTTTTTTTACTTATAGCAAAATTTTCGCACCCATATCTGATTGCTGGTTACTATTACTTTTGTTAATTCAATCATTTTGACTTAATCATTTTTACTTTACAGGTCATCCTCTCTAATTGGCTTTACAATTCAGCCTATAATTTTACTTAATTTCTTTCTTTTTTACATCTACAATTTCTCATATTTCTGCTATCCTTTTCTTATTAGCTTTTGGCATTTTGTGTAATTTACACTTCCATCTTCGCACTTAACTGACTTATTAATTCAACCCTAACCTACACACATACGTGTGCATTTTTTTTTTTTTTTTATGAAAACCCCAAACACGAAAGGTATCAAAACCTATAGTACTTAGTACCGTGCATGGGTTGAAGGAGAAGTATAGGGGAGGGGGGTGCCGGAAACTTTGCTCTAGAGAATAAACATGGGTTTCACCACTTCAAGCATGTGTGTGTGTGTATGTGTTTTTAACCTTTTATTCCCTTTTATCACTCTCTATCTTCCTCATTTCTTTTCTCTTTATATATAAAAATATATGCACACACACAGATACTCTAGAAAAGAATATTATCACATAACTTACAACCCTTGTATCTTCTTTACATTCAAACATCAAGATTGCTGGTAAAGACAGCAACATCACATCTGTTTTGGATTTAAGATACACGCCAAAAAGGTGAGGTCATAACAAAAGTAGAGCAACAATTTTTTTTTTTGGAGAAAATTCAGATTAAATTTAATGAAATTTTACGTAAATATGTTAAATCCAAAACAGATGTACAAAAGGGGTGGAATATTATGTAGAAGGCATGCAGTTTACAGTTGACACTACAGAAAACATATATATAAACAAAAATAACTTATTGCCAATAGTACAAACACACAAAGTACATGCAGCAAAGAGAAATCAAAACTAAAAGCGACTTCATATACATACAGTGTGGGCTAGTGACCTCATGACAACTACTGATCAGCATAGATGAGAAAGTAGTAACTGATCGAAGCAGTATGAGAAAGTGCTGAAAACTTTAAAGTGAAAAAAGTGCTGGAACTAAATTACCATCTCTTTGTATCATAATTCTCTTGCTCTGTGTGATTGCCTGGGATTGTACCTTTTACACAAGCTCATCTTTATTACATTCAACAAGTCCTAAAAACCTTTGGGAGCATTAAAAATTGCATGGGAAAAATCTTAATAGCAATATTAATTTGGTAATTTTTTTTTTGGGTAGTTTTTGGCAAGTAAATCCATTGATTGTAATCTTTTATCATTTTAGATGATCCAGTAGCATTTTCTAAACATCTTTATAGTAAAAATAGAGAAAGTTTGCTCACAGGATGATTAATTAATGATGACATAATGAGGAAGGTAGGATATTCAGTATATGGATGTACACTGAATATATTCTAGCTCCCACTTTTTCAAGTTCTTAGGTTGAGTAATGTCTTGCTCAGTTTCACAATAGTCTAGTGAAACCTCAGTTTCACAATAGTATAGTGGAAAACAAAACCTCAGTTCCACTAGACTATCGTGAAACCTACCTGCACATTAAGGCCTTCTAGCCTTAATGGGCAGGTAGGTTTCATTTTCCACTAGTTCTTTTTAGTCCTGGGAACTAACTTTTACAAGCAGGTTGGCAGTCCACCTAGTGGCCAAAGTTGATGGTTAGTACAATATCAGTAGGACTATAAAAAAAAGAAAAAAAGTTATTCCTTTCCTAGAGCTTTTAAGAAAGCAGAGCTCCTTTATATAAATACTTATAATTATCAGAAAAAAAAATGGAAAATTATCCATCACTGTAAGATCTACAAGCATACAGTAAGCACAAACAAGCATACTTCGCACCTAGGGTTTAACAGCAGTATAAATAGAAATAATAATTATCATAACACAGATGACACAAAAATAACTGTTTATGTTTCAATGGTGACTGCAAATCACATTCATCAGAACAGATGTTGACCAACATATGTACTATTAAAAGTACTTTTCTTATGAAGTAGTCATTTTTGGGGAAAATCTGAGTCTTCAGAGAATTGGGGGGGGGGGGGAAGAAGTTTCTGCAATTATTGTTAATATGTTACATTTAGTAAGAAATAAATTTTAAAGAAGTGACTAGCATTTTCTGTAAATACTGAAGATAAATAGAGCAAATATGAAATAATTCATCTAAATGTTATTAAAAATGAACTATAAAATATCCAGAAAGAATCGTAGTACCTTATAGTTGATAAATCCGGCCACAATCTTAATTTCTAAGATGTTAATGTCAGATATCCTTATTTCCATTAGATTCATGAAAGCTTGTTTGTAATGCCTAAAAGATGGGAGGGAGAAAAATAAATTCTTAATGTGAGAGTAAGGTGGGGGAAAGCAATATTGGCAACAAATATAAAAACTGAACAAACATACCTAAACAAGTTCTTTATTATACAAAAGGTGTATGACATATTGAATGCAGAAAAAAACCTGAGTGTCATCACAACACTAATCATCACATTAATCCTGTGCCAAATTTAATTACACCAAAATTGGAATCTACTCATATAACATTGCACTACATTGAAATAGAAATAAATGATATTTGGACTCATTTAAAATTACAAAAACAGTAATCATTTGAGAAGGTGCTTTTGAGTTGCTGGATTAGTAAACTATGTGAAAAGATAAATGCCAGAACACAAAATATGTATAATGGAATTAAATAGAATTTCATCTGTCAAAATCTCCAACCCTGGCAGGAACCACAAAGCACTTGGCATCCAAAACAATCAAGGGTCATAGCATTGCAATAGCATCTAAACTTGCCAAAGGCTGGGTATAAAAGGCTGTTGCCCTACGTTAAACAAGCTACTAACAAATCAAGACATTACCAGAGGCTGAAGTCAAAAATAAAACTGGGCAGTACTTTTTCAATGATCATCACTCCCGCCCCTCAAATCCAATGCCCTCTTTCGAGCAATGTAATCAGAAATAGGACTGCCAGAATGGTTATTACAAGACACTACGTAGGGATGATCACCAAATCAGTTCAACTTTCTTTTTCGCTAGGTTAACTTTTAAAACAGTCCTTTGGAAAGTTTAGAGATTACTGAAATGCTATTAGCATTAGAATTAATAGAGGCATATGATGCAAGAAAGCAAGCTTACGCAGCATCAGCAAAAAAAAAAAAAAAAAGCTCCCATTTCACCCCTCCATTCGTTCCAAATACCAGTCCAGCTCAGCCTTAAATTTATTTAGGCAATCAACTACCACAACAAAAGATGGAAGAAGTCTGTTTCAGCAACCAACTACCCACTGTCCAAAGGCAAACTTCCACACATCTATCCTACATCTGTCTTTCCTCAATTTGAATTTATGCCCTCTCAGGTGATTATTCTGAGCAAAAGGAAGAATCCCATCAGCATTGAGCATGCTCAAACCATTCAAGCCTTTATACACCTCAATCAGATCACCCCACAGATGCCTAGTCTCCAGACACTGTAATTTGCAAAACTTAGGACTTTCTTCGTAAGAGCAACCTTTTGTTCCATTCATTAATCTCGTTGCCCTTCTCTATACACGTTCCAACAGCTCTACATCCTTCTTAAAATGAGACCTCGAGACCTGTATACAGTACTCAAGGTGTGGCCTGACCATTGCCTTATACAAGCAGATAATCACCTCCTTATCCCTGCTAGAAAAATTCCTGTATATCATTGACAAGACACCATGAGCTACTCTTGCAGACCATTTGCACTGATCAGAAAACTTCATATCTGCCTGCACAATTACTCCAGGTCCTGTTAGTTCTCTACCACTGTCACTGTAGTACTAGAGTTGACACGTTACTCTGGGGTTACTGCGTCCCATATGTAGTACTTTACATTTTCAATGTTAAACTTCATTTGTCACCCTCTCAGTCCATCTGCTCAACTTTTCTAGATCCTGTTGTAGCAGCATGCTGTCATTACTGTCCTTCACAACCCTGCCAACCTTTGTACCATCTGCAAACTTGGACATTAAGCTTGATATACCATCATCAATATCATTTATAAATACAGAAAACAACAATGGACCCAGGCACTGAACCCTGAGGGACTCCACTAATAACATTAGTGCACAAAGTGCAGTGTTCATTGATTAATACTCTGTCTTCTCCCACTCAACCATCCCTTTATTCATAGCAGAAATCTGCCTCCAATGCCACACAGCTCCAATTTGTTCAGCAGTCTTCCATGTGCAACAGTAGCAAAAGCCTTTCTAAGATCCAAATATATGATATCAAAGTTATTCTCTGCATCCAGTTCCTTTGTAACCACATTATAGTATCCAATCAAACTGGTCAGGCAAGACTTTCCCTTAACAAAACCATGCTGTGTCTGAGCTATAACTGAAGCCTTGTCTAGATGATCCTGCAGTGCTTCTTTAACAAATGCCTCCATTAATTTTCCTGGAACAGAAATTAAACTAAAAGGTCTATAATTATTTGTGTCGCCCTTTAATCCTCCTTTGTGAATTGGGGTCACATTTGCACATCTCCAGCCCATGGGTACCTACCCTGACCTCAATGAAGCTCTCATAATTATGGCTAAGAGTTTGCTTACTTCCTTTGCTGCCTCCTTTAATATAACTGGATAGATCCATCCACCCCGGGTGCTTTTTTTTTTATGTTTATCTTCAACAATTTCTCCTCCACTTTCCTCTCAGTTATTACACATCTAGCTCACTGCCAGAATTTAACTCACCTCTGGCATTCCCCTCCCTTATTAACTCATCATATGTGAATGTAGATGCAAATACTCATTTAGTTTGTTAGCCACCTGAGCAGGATCATCAACAGTTGAACCATCAATATCCTGTGGACCAATGTGATTCATCCCTTTCCTTCTAGAGTTCACATAGGTAAATAACTCTTTGCTGTTTTTCTTTACATCCTTTACCAAAGATTTCTCATAATCTGCCTTTCCCAGCTTAATCTCCTTTGTGACTTGGTTACAGACCAATTAATTTACAGTTAATTTACAGATCCATTAATTTATATGTATCCCGTGCATTTTTCTTCTCTTCCATGTCTCATTAGTTCATCTGACATCCATTTAGGCCTAAACCTTGAACAATATTTCTCAGTTGGTATACAAAGCCTAGTAGCTTCCAAGATAAATTCTTTGAATGCTCCCCATTTTAAATTTGGTGTTGCTAACATCATCAGTTGGTCCCACCATATAGAATTTAAATACTGTCTCAGACCACTGTAAATCTCTGTGACACCATGTCTCTAATATCCCAACAATATCTGCCTTTGATGTTTTGAGCAATACTTCAAGTCCATCAAATTTATTTACCAAACTCCTAGCATTGGTGTATACGCAAGTATACATGCACATGTTCCTATTCTTAGCTACCCTAACACAACCTGTGTTTACTTGTACCGCAATGACTGCAGGCAGTCTCTCAAATATTCTGCATCTTGTTTTCCAGGCTGCTGCTCATTCCAATAGAAGCAGTGCAAGAATCACTTTCACCTCTGCCAGTGGATACTGTTAATCTATTAGTCCTTGTATCACCCCAAGCTAGATATTCTTGCGCCCTTTCTATTTAAGTGTATCTCATCCCTGTAGAAGCAGTCTCTCCTGTTAACAAGTACAGATCAGGCTGAAAAAATTCTACTCCATGTGGAAGGGTAGAAAAATTCTACCCTTCAACAATCTCTCTCTAGGGCTGAATTGATTGACAACATTCTCATCATATACTCCCTCCTGTTGTGTCTGGGCAGAATTGCAGACACTTTCAAATTCAACCCTAATTCACAGCTTTTTTTAACAGTGACCTGTACTTGTACGTAATTGCACCGGTCTCCTACTCTTAATATCATTAGTGCCAACGTGTACAACAATATTACCTTTTGTGCCCTTAAAAGATGATATCCACTCTACAACCTTTGTCCCTGGCAGACATACCCTGGTCTTGTTCCACCTATCCGTTTTACTTACCATGTTTCCTGTTTCCCTGACAATAAAGTTACCAACAACTACTAGTTCCTGTGGGATCAGAGCATTCTGCCTTGGGGGTTGCCGCTGTGTTGCATGATGATGAAGTGCAAGCTCTGGCATTGATGTGGGCAGCTGAGAGCTTGATGGGCCCCTCAATTTAGATCCTTTGAGGGCATCCACCCTGTCCTTCAAGCTCTCATATAAGCCCATAACAACGCTGAGTTGTTGCCTGATTTCCTCATCTCGCACACACAAAGACGTCCCCCTTGGCAATATCATGTCCCGTACCTGATTGCTCCACAAACATCAAACAAGCAGTGCATTTTAAAAGGCTGTGTTTCAGATGGCCTCCAGTGTTGCACCATTGCTGTCGAGGTAATGCGGTATTATGGGCTAATTCAGGTGGTCTGTGACTCTCCACAAGTCCTATTCGGCCTCTGCTTCGGTATCGTGAGTCTTTGTGGGGTCCATTCCTTCAAATTCTGTTCACTCGTCCTCTATTCTGGATATCATGACCTTGTCTGTTTCCACTTCAGTTGCTGTGGGTTGTATTTCTTCTTGCTCTTCCTCCTCTAGTTCAGTGGTGGTATGTTCTTCCTCCTCTGGTTTGTTGTTTATCCTTTGTAGTTGATCGCTCTTCTTGCTCTTCCTCCTCTGGTTCTTTGTTGTTTATCCTTTGTAGTTGATCGCTCACGTCCTGCTTGATTTTTTACAAGATTGCAGGAGCTATCAAGTTCTTCTCTGGCTATGGTCCTTCTCTGGTCTGCTATTCGCTGACCTGAATATCCGAGAATCGTTCCAGCCATTTCGTTTGTAGTTTCACCCTATTAGTTATCATATCGGTCTCCAGCTTCATTATTTCGTAGTATGCTTACATGATGTATGTATTCATTTCGATGCTCCACGTCATGCGTTGGCATTTTCTCCCTTCCCAGGTGGTCACTAGCGCAGTTGCACAGGAAGCCTTTTTTTTTTTTTTTTTTGGTAGTTGTTGGCGCATCGGCTTCTGTGGCCATAATGCACCTCCCAAGGTTTTTGCAGTACTTTGATCCAACCCTGAGGCGGGATTCGAACCCGCAACCTTTGGATTGCCAGGCAGGCACTTTACTCACCCGGCTAGCCCGGTCGGCACACAGGAAGCACTTCCAGTTGGTGGGGCTGGATGATCTTGCCCTTCTCTTGTGGTAACCATACGGGGGACAGAGCCACTTATTATTATTATTATTAGCCATATGGTGAAAGGAAGCATGAGGCTTATGCTGCACCAGCAGAAAAAAAAGAATGCCTGAATTATCCTGAGAGAGAGAGAGAACAAGAGTCAGAAGTAGAAGGGAATCACTAAGAAAGAGAAGAATGATGATATCCGGCTCAGGACTCTGGGTTTGCCAAGCCCATACTTACCAGATCTGAGCTCCTGGGGTTATAAGCAAGCAATGTACTTTAAGTAATTCTAAAAATCATGTCACAATACTACAAATTGTTATGTGAGGCTGTATAGCTAGCATATACATTTGTATTTACCCATAACCATTACTCATACTCCAAAATGAAAATAAGCAACTTGCATATCATCTATCAGATGCACTGCTTTTTTTTCCCCTTCCAACTGTTTTTCTATTGTACCCACCGCTTACATGATATATGGGGGAAGTGATGATCATTGAAAAAGTACTGCCAGTTTTATTTTTAGCTTTAGCCTTAGAATCAAGTGTAAGTACTTGATTCTAAGCTTACGAGCTTGGAAAACAAGCTCATAACACTTGCATCACATGCCTCCATTACTATTACATGCTTATGAGCTTGGAAAGAAAGCTCATAAGAATGTTGTGTCTGTTGCACGCACAACATGCATGTATGTTGTGCGTGCACGCAGACACAACATTCCATCAAGATAACCATCCACCTGTTGCTTTCCATATACAAACATATACACGTATGTATGTATATGGAAAGAATAATTACGGTGGATTCCAGTATTTGGACCACCAATTAATGGGGAAAGCCATTTATTGGGGACAAATCTTAAAGAACAGAATCTAATCGAGAAAATAGTCAGGGTTTTTTTCGCTTAATTGGGGCAACGTGCTGTTTAATTTGGGCAGGAGACTGCAGCACCCAGTTATTAATTAAATTGACAATGGCTATAAACTGTAGAGTGGTACTTACTTCAATCCACAATGGTTAGTGGCATTTCGGTGATAAGATGGCGATATGGACAATTCAGCCGGGGCATGCTTATTTTGGCACCATTTGTGCTTCCTTCCCCCATCCTTACACATCAGTGTAGGGATTATCTCTGGTAGCAAAACATCTTCTTAATTTTGCCTGGGCCACTTCTTCTTAAGGTAATGATGTTCTCATGCTCTACATCTGTCAAAGATTTCATGTTTCTAGAATTGTTGTGAACCACAAAGTCATTACCCTAAGAAGAAGCGGCAAATTTAATGGGATGTTTACTGATACAGTACGGTAATGGAATTCATTTATACTTTTTGGGGAAGGGTTGCAATTCTCACAAAGGGAGAAACCACAGCATAGTTTCCAAAGAGGACAGAAGTTTGAAAAAGGGTGATGGGCCAGTTGTTATAAATTTACCAGCACACCACTGCCCACAGCCCTTTTAGTTGTTGCATGTGAATGAATCATCTCTCGTCTCACTCTCGCTTTGCCTTCTCAGAGCGTAGAGTCTCTAATTAGTGTCAATTGTGTGCACTTATGCTATCATTGATACTGAACCAATGCTGAATCAGGAAGTGCAGAGATTTTTCAGTGCTGTGATTTTTGATAATTTTTTTATTATAATTTTATAAAATTTCAGACCCTCAACAAGATGCCACATAGAGATTTGTCAATAGCCGAAAAATTTGCCTTATTGGACCAAATAAAAGGACATCCGCCCGATATCAGTCATCATTGTTTGGTAGAGATAACTGGAGTACCAAAATCAACAACTGAAAGCTCGATTCACCAGCAAGATAAACTGCAAGAAGAATGGACACGCAACGAAAAACAGGGAGCATCCCAAAAACGTAAACATCCAAATAAGGATCCTGAGTTGAGGAAGCCCAAAATCAATGGTTCTCAATTGTAACTGGAAGAGGTGTGTGCGTCAGTGGTCCAATGTTGAAAAAGAAGTCCAAGGAGTTAGCTATAAGAAGCTGGGTCGTGATGATTTTAAAGCAACAGATGGTTGGTTATCTTGATGGAAATGTAGGCTTGAGATTAAATTCAAGAAAGCACATGGCGAAAAAGATAGTGCTGACGTTGTAAAGTTCAGAAGAAACGTAAAGTTCAAAATCAAGAAACTATTCATCTTACTTCAGAAAATTTTTGCAGATAATATCTACGGTACTGATGAAACAGGCCTGTTTTATCATGCCACGCCAGATGATTCTCTGTGCTACAGTCGTGTAACACTGTTGGGTTCAAAGAAAGCAATGGATCATATAACTGTGTTATGTTGTAATATAGTTTGGGAAGGATATTACGCGGTTGTTATTCATTACGAATTATTAATATATATCATAAACCACTCTTATAAAACGTGGAATTACTAATATATTTTATTTAAGCATTAGCCTAAACTAATATACATTGGGTAACGTTTCAGGTAATGACCCATTCACTTCAAGTCCATGAACCCGAAAAGAGGATTCGGTCAGCAGACAGCACAGTCTGATGATGGGTATCGTCAAGATATCTGAAAAGTTACCCAAAGTATATTAGTTTAGGCTCATGCTTAAATAAAATATATTAGTAACTCCACAGGGTATAAGAGTGGTTTATGATATATATTAATAATTCATATGTGTTATGTTGTTCAAACATGCCAGGAACTGATAAAAAGAAGCTGTTGGTTAATGGGAAAAGTGCTAAGCCTCGATGCTTTAAGGAGCTAAGAATGGGCAGTTTACCAGTCGAGTACCATGCTAATAAGAATGCATGGATAACTTCCGAAATTTTTAAGGAAGGGTTAACAAGGTGGGAGTTGGAATTACAATGGAAATCAAGAAAAGTTCTTCTGATTCATGACAATTGTGGGAATTCATGACATTCTGAACACTTGGGGCATACCCCAAGTGTTCAGAATGTTTGAAAAAATCCAGCTGGACTTTCTGCCTGCCAACACATCTTTGGTGCAGGCATGGATATGGGAATCATAAAAAAATTGAAGATGTAGTAAGTGAAAAAAAGTTAGTGAACCACATCCTATAAGGATTGAAGAAAATCTACTGACATCGTCTTTCACAACCAAGGAAGTGAGTGAGTGCAAAGGTTAACCTTCTCCAGGTGGTACAGTTTGTTGCAGATAGTTGGCAAGAAATAAGCAGTAAGACAATTCATAACTGTTTTTCTCACTACAGTTTTAAGCTTTCAGGCTTGGAGATGCCAGAAACAGCCAAAAGTGAATATGAAGCCATTTCAGAATTGAAAAAAAAAAGTTAGGAACTATGAAGAATTTGAAGGTATTGACAATGATATTGAATGTTACTACAAAAATGAAGATTGTGAGAATGCAATTGAAAGCATTCTATCAGAACACCAAGACGAGAAATCAGAAGGCGAGGAAAGTGATGAAGGTGACACAACTGAACTTGAATGAGTGACTACATTGGATGCCAGGAAATTCACTGAAGGGTTACAACAATGCTTCATGCAGGAAGGCAAAAAAGGCAGTCCATTATCTGCACTAGATGTCTGTGCTGATTTTGTTCACTCACAGTCAATCAAAAAACACAGTAGGTACACTTGATAAATTCCTCCATCAATGTCAATTAGGAATTAAAAGTTGAAAGTCATGTGCATGTTTGTTACATAAATTAAAATTTTAAATATCAAATCTTTTTCTCTAATTTGTTGTGTTATTTTGCTTTAATATGATTAGATAGGACTTTAAGGACGACGTATGTATCCTCGGACAGGTCATTAAGATGTTGATATTGACGCTAAGTGAAAATGGAAAGTTCTGCATGAAGAATATAAAAATATTAAATATAAATATTTGGCTCTAATTTATTCTGAAATTTATTTGAATAAATAATTTGTTGCTCAGTAGAATGGTAGTTGGCCCTTTTTTATATTTTTCTAACTATTTATGTGAAACTTCGCATAATTGGGGCAGCCGCTTAATCAGACCAAAGTGCACTAGTCCTGATGGTCCCAACTGGAATTCACTATATATTTAAAAATAATATATACTTATTTCTCTAGGCAGAATATCAAGAGAAATAAGTATATATTCTACAGATATATTCAAGCAAAACTATGGAGTACATCTAGGTTTAGAGTATAAGTAAACATTTGGTTACACACTACTCTCTACCTATAATTAACCCAAATTGCTAAGAAATAAAATTAATTAGGGAGTCTTCAGACAATTAAAAAAAATTTTTTTTAAAAATTATTATTGTAATATAATATACTTGTTCATCATACTTACTAAATACTGTAGTTATCTATAAGTTCATCCAGTTTTGCAGTATTACTATACATTACAGTATTTCTCATAAATCTCTCATAAATTACTTACTAAATACTGTAGTTATCTATAAGTTCATCCAGTTTTGCAGTATTACTATACATTACAGTATTTCTCATAAATTAGATGTGGCAGTTCTAGATCACAAATTTAATGATGGTAGTCCTCCTAGATCACCAAGCAATTTTTCAACAAGACAACATATTCTGTGTCACAAGGCTGAATAATTGGACATTGGACTGGTTGAGTAAGTATTTCATCATTCTGTCTTCTCAAGGCTGCCAATTTCAGCCAATGATGTGTAATGTTATGGAATGGGCCATCAGTGCCATCAAATACCCAGACATTGTGGGATGCTATTTGGACAGCATGGGTTTGTGGACAGCCTACAAAACTACACTCTCCAGAACCAGGCCATGCTACATAATGCACAAGTTTCCTACATGGAAACGGGTAGCTTGGATACAGTGCAGCAGACTAAACAAGGCAGAGGTGACACAATTAGGTATGTAGGTGTTTCAATGCAATGCAATGCAATGCTACTGCGTGTGTGTGTGTGTGTGTGTGTGTGTGTGTGTGTGTGTGTGTGTGTGTGTGTGTGTGTGTGTGTGTGTGTGTGTGTGTGTGTGTCAAATCTGAAAGGTTTGACAAAATACATTTTTATTTGGATAAAAATCCATTTTTATTACTTTAAATAAATTTGATGCCAATCTAGCATTACTAGCCCACCTGTCTATCTGAACCAGAAAGTCTGACAACAATCATTTTTTCATGCAATTTTAATGTCTCTTATGCTTTTTCAAATAACTAATGGGGTTTTTTTTGGTTTTTTTTATTTACTTCAGTAATTACATTCAATAAACGGATAAATTACTGAATTTTATTTGCCGACCTGCTTGCTGTCCTGCCCCATCTATGTCCTTTCCTCAATGTTTTATAGCAGCCGTACTGTTGGATTATAGCAAAGGTTCCTTCTCTTGGTTCACCTTCCACTTGTGTTATGGCCATGATTTGTGGCAAATTTTTTCAACTCATTGCTGATAAAGTGACACTAATGATAAAGTGATGTGTCAAATTTTTTACCAATGGCATAAGAGAAAGCTTTGAATTTTTGTTCCTCTATGTAGCATATCATTCCCTTAGCATTTAAAAAATTTCCAAATGGGTATGCAATTTTTTAATTAATTTCAATTGAGGGTACGAGGATGTTTCACATACAAAAAAAAAAAAGTAGCTGCTCTTTCCCATGGCTGACACTGCACTGTCATGGTAATGAATTCTGACCAACAATCCAAGAGGATACTCAGCTATTAAAGAAGATAATAATAATAAATAAAAGAACCAAAATTAAAAGTGTAAAAACAAACAAAATAAGTGAATTTACTGGATAATCCACGTAGTTTATTTCTTGATGAATGGTTAAAAATTATTTTTTTTTAAATTATTTTCTGGTGACAACCAGAAAATGGAAGAGACAAATATTATGACAAATAACATTCCTATTTAAATATAATGCAATCTTGATCATTGCATTATACCAGTTTCAGATATAATATATGATCATGTAACCAAAAAGGAACATAAAAAAAAAAAAATTTAGTTTATGACAAACACAAATTTCAAATAGCCACCAACAACAGAAAACTCCATACTTCACAAAGGGAGAACAAGCTAATACAATGGTTACCCTAATTTGTCCTTTGTTAACCCCCCCCCCCCTCTCTCACTGCAATTTGAGATCAATGTGCCATGATTTGTAACTTTTCATTTTCAAGATGACTATAAAATATCAAGCGAGATTTACAATTCTTGGAAAGTCCAAACTGCTAACGTACTCTCACATGGGCATATCAAAAAGTTTACAAAGTGTAGCACATGTCCACTTGTGGGACTTTTTTTAAATGCCTACATGACAGTGTGCTAGCATTTTGGACTTTCCAAGAAGTGTAAATCTTGCCTGACATTTGGACTGTTGCCCTGTTTTGTGATTAATAGTTTTTAGCTAGTTGTCTCTGAAAAGGAAGGATAATTTTTTGCACTTTTCAAGATAACTTCATTTTTTTCTCCAAGAGTTTATTTCTATGCTGCATAAATTAAAATTAAGAGTTAAAGTAAAATAAAAAAAATTTATTAAAACTGCTTGAAAATGAAAGGAGTCTAACAAGTTAAACATAGAACACAGAAAAATAAGTTATGACCTTGGCACCAATTGCCAAACAGTTTGATGTGGTGAAGTCAATGGTTATACACATTAACAAGAATAGGAAGATGATTACGGAAGCTTGAGAAAAAACTGCAGTAACAAAAAAAAAAAAAATACCACCACTTTGCTTATTGGAGGCTTAAAGTGGTGAAACCCATGTTTAGTCTCTAGAGCAAAGTTTCCGGCATCCCCCTCCCCCCCATACTTCTCCTTCAACCCATGCACGGTACTAAGTACTATAGGTTTTGATACCTTTCGTGTTTGGGGTTTCATAAAAAAAAAAAAAAAAAAATCAAATTTATGCAAAACAGACTATGAATTTGTTCACATTCTTGTTCTAAAATCATTCTAGAAATGCTAAGTGGTAAACGCAATGTCTCAGAAAAAAGCTAAAAAATCGCATAAATACTTCATATCAAAAATTTTCAATGGACAACTACAATCATTTAGATAGGGAAAAATATAAATTCCCAATTCCTTTCTGGAAAAGCAGCAGAAGTGGACATGCAAGTGAAAGAATAGTGACAACCAAAAACTCTCCTGGAAAGCAATTCTGTTCAGACAAAATAATAGTGGCATACAATCTTATGATGTTATTGGGGCAGCTGCACTACCCTGAGTTCATTGAGACCCAAAAGGAAAGTAACGTAAAAAAAATTTTGCATTTTACCAAGGCCCAAGTTTGAGATATGTCATTGGAATTGGGGCTATTTAAACGACGAATTACTAGAAAAAGTTTGGTTCAGAAGGAGAAATGTAAAAAACGGGAAACTTGCCAAACAAAAGGTTAGTTGTGTTTTTTATAAGTGTAAACGTTTCTCTAGTACTACTACTAGAAAAATATTTACACCCTTAGTCACTGACAATGCCAACAACCTTGTGCATCCAAGGAATATTGTGAACATGAAACATCTCCTTTCTACCAGCAGATGAAAAAAAAGTCGGAAGATTCTGCTGCTGGTTGATACCATTAACAGTCATCATGGAAAAAAAGTAAACAGTAATACAAATCTGAATTTAACAAATCAACATGTACTATCAATGATATACAGGAATTTTGCTAGCAGGGATAAGGGAGTCATTGTCCCCGTGTATAAGGCAATGGTTAGGCCACACCTTGAGTACTGGATACAGGTCTGGAGGCCTCATTTTAGTAAAGATATAGAGCTGCTGGAACGAGTGCAGAGAAGGGCAACGAGATTGGTAAGTGGAACAAAGGGTTGGTGTTACCAAGAAAAGCTAAGTTCTGAAAATTGCAGCTTCTGGAGACTAAGCACTTGCGAGGTGATCCAATTGAGGTGTATAAGGCCTTGAATGGATTGGGCAAGCTCAATGCTAATGAGTTGCAAAATTATTTTTTGCATCCAGTTCCTTTGTGACCACATTATAGTATCCAATCAAATTATCAAATTGGTCAGACAAGACCTCCCCTTGGTAAACCCATGCTGTCTTGTCTAGATGACCTGCAATGCTTCGTTAACCAGTAACTCCATTATTTTCCCTGGAGCAGAAGTCAAACTAACAGGTCAGTAATTACTTGTGTCACCCTTTGTGAATGTAGATACATTTGCACATCTCCAGTCCGTGGGGACCCCCCCCCCAAGTCCAAGGATATTCTCATAATTATAGCTAAGGGGTTTGCTTACTTCCTTTGCCACCTCCTTTAACATCCTCAGGGTCTCACATCTAGTATGGGCTGGGCACACTCAGGGTCCTGAGCTGGATATCATCATTCTTCTCTTTCTTCGTGACTCCCTTCTACTTCTGACTTTCTTTCTCTTTCTCAGGGTAACTCGGAAATTTTTTTTTAGCTGGTGCAGGCTTCCTTGCATTATAGGTCTAACAATACAAATATAACTGGATAGATCCCATCTACCCAGGGTGCCTTTCTTGTGTTTAACTTCAAGAATTTCTCCTCCACTTTGCTCTTAGTTATTACAAAATCATTTAAGATGTTTATCAAACTCCCTGTTAGAGCTTGATAAACGCCCTCTCCTCCTTGAATAACTCATGTGTGAATGTAGATGCAAAATACTCATTTAGTTCAGCAGCTATCTGAGAATGATCAACTACAGTCAAACCACTGATATCAAGTGAACCAATCTGATTCATCCCCTTCCTTTTAGAGTTTATATACTTGTGTGCAAAACTTAAGGACTAGTCAGGTTTTCACTGTAGCTTTTCATAGGAGTGGCTTGGATATGGAAAAAGCATACCAAAGCATTAGCATTAGCATTAGTAGAGGCATACGATGCAAGAAAGCAAGCTTATGCAGCATCAGCCAGAAAAAAAAAAAAAAAAAAAAAAAAACGCTCCCATTTCACCCCTCCATTCATTTCAAAAACCTGTCCAGCTCAGCCTTAAATTTATTTACGCTATCAACTTCTATAATAAAAGATGGAAGTCTGTTCCAGCAATCAACTACCCTTTGGCTAAAGACAAACTTCCACACATCTATCCTACAACTGTGTTGTTATTTGGTTTTTAGAAGCATTAGCAATTAAGGCCATATTGCTCCGGGGATATGCCGTGGCCATTCCATGACCTTTCCGCATCCTCCGTATTTGGTGGTCACGGGCTCGAACCCCGGCCTAATCAAGAAGCGTGTGTTACACACTGCTGCTCCTACCCAACTGGCTACGGAGGCATCATCCTACAACTGTCTTTCCTCAATCTGAATTTATGCCCTCTCAGGTAATTATTCTGAGCAAGAGGAAGAATCCCATCGGCATTGAGCATGCTCAAACCATTCAAGGCTTTATACACCTCAATCAGATCACCTTGTAGGTGCCTAGTCTCCAGACACTGTAATCCGCAAAACTTAAGCCTTTCTTCGTAAGAGCAACCCTACGTTCCATTCACTAATCTTGTTGCCCTTCTCTGTACTCGTTCCAACAGCTCTACATCTTTCTTAAAATGAGGCCTCCACACCTGTATACAGTACTCAAGGTGTGTCCTGACCATTGCCTTATACAAAGGGATAATCACCTCCTTATCCCTGATAGAAAAATTCCTGTATATAATTGACAAGACATCATGAGTTACTCTTGCAGACCGCCTGCACTGTTCAGAAAACTTCATATCTGCCTGCACAACCACCCCCAGGTCCTTTTCATTCTCTACCACTGTTAGTGTAGTACCACAGAGATGATATGTTACTCTGGGATTACTGCTTCCCATATGTAGTACTTTATATTTGTCAATGTTAAACTTCATTTGCCACCTCTCAGCCCATCTGCTCAACTTTTCTAGATCCTGTTGCAGCAGCATACTGTCATTACTGTCCTTAACAACCCTGCCAACCTTTGTATCGTCTACAAACTTGGACATTAAGCCTGATATACCATCATCAATATCATTTATAAATACAGAAAACAACAATGGACCCAACACTGAACCCTGAGGGACTCCACCAATAATATTAGTCCACGAAGAGCAGTGTGCATTGATTACCACTCTGTCTTCCCCCACACAACCATCCCTTTATCCTTAACAGCAATTTGCCTCCAATGCCACACTGCTCCAATTTGTGCAGCAGTCTTCCATGTGCAACAGTATCAAAAGCCTTTCTAAGATCCAAATATATGATATCAAAGTTATTCCCTGCATCCAGTTCCTTTGTAACCACATCATAGTATCCAATCAAATTGGTCAGACAAGACTTCCTCCTAACAAAACCATGCTGTGTCTGAGCTATAACTGAAGTCTTGTCTAGATGATCCTGCAGTGCTTCTTTAACCAGTGCCTCCATTAATTTCCATGGAACAGAAGTTAAACTAACAGGTCTATTATTATTTTTGTGTCGCCCTTTGATCCTCCTTTGTCAATTGAGGTCATATTTGCACATCTCCAGTCCATGGCTACTTCCCCTGAGTCCAAGGAAGCTCTCATAATTATGCCTAAGGGTTTTCTTACTTCCTTTGCTGCCTCCTTTAATATAGCTGGATAGATCCCATCCACCCAGATGCCTTTCTTATGTTTATCTTCAACAATTTCTCCTCCACTTTAGCATTAGCATTAGTAGAGGCATTTGATGCAAGAAAGCAAGCTTATGCAGCATCAGCCAAAAAAAAAAAAAAAAAACCCACTTCACCCCTCTGTTTGTTCAAAATACCTGTCCAGCTGAGCCTTAAACTTATTTAGGCTATCAACCTCCACCACAAGGGATGGAAGTCTGTTCCACCAACCAACCACCCGCTGGCTAAAGGCAAATTTCCGCACGTCTATCCTACATCGGTCTTTCCTCAATTTGAATTTATGCCCTCTCAGGTGATTTTTCTGAGCTAGAGGAAGAATCCCATCAGCATTGAGCATGCTTAAACCATTCAAGGCTTTATACACCTCTATCAGATCAGATCACCTCGCTGGTGCCTAGTCTCCAGACACTGTAATTTGCAAAACTTAAGCCTTTCTTCGTAAGAGCACCCCTTTGTTCCATTCACTAATCTTGTTGCCCTTCTCTGTACTCGTTCCAGCAGCTCTACATCCTTCTTGAAATGAGGCCTCCAGACCTGTATACAGTACTCTAGGTGTGGCCTGACCATTGCCTTATACAATGGAATAATCACCTACTTATCCCTGTTGGAAAAATTCCTGTATATCATTGACAATACTCCATGAGCTACTCTTGCAGCCCGTCTGCACTGCTCAGAGAACTTCATATCTGCCTGCACAACCACCCCCAAGTCCCTTTCATTCTCTACCACTGTCAGTGTAGTACCACAGAGTTGATACGTTGCTCTGGGGTTGCTGTTTCCCATGTGTAGTACTTTACATTTGTCAATGTTAAACTTCATTTGCCACCTCTCAGCCCATCTGCTCAACCTTTCCAGATCCTGTTGCAGCAGCATAGTGTCAGTAGTGTCCTTGACAACCCTGCCAACCTTTGTATCATCTGCAAACTTGGACATTAAGCTTGATATACCATCATCAATATCATTTATAAATACAGAAAACAATAATGGACCCAACACTGAGCCCTGAGGGACTCCACTAATAACATTAGTCCACGATGAGCAGTGTCCATTGATTACCACTCTCTGTCTTCTCCCCCTCAACCACCCCTTTATCCATAGCAGCAATTTGCCTCCAATGTCACACTGCTCCAATTTGTGTAGCAGTCTTCCATGTGCAACAGTATCAAAAGCCTTTCTAAGATCCAAGTATATAATATCAAAGTTATTCCCTGCATCCAGTTCTTTTGTGACTGCATCATAGTATCCAATCAAGTTGGTCAGGCAAGACTTCCCCTTAACAAAACCATGCTGTGTCTGAGCTATAACTGAAGTCTTGTCTAAATGATCCTGCAGTGCTTCTTTAACCAGTGCCTCCATTAATTTTCCTGGCACAGAAGTTAAGCTCACAGGTCTATAATTACTTGTGTCAGCCTTTGATCTCCTTTGTGAATTGGGGTCACATTTGCACATTTCCAGTCTATGGGTACCTCCCCTGAGTCCAAGGAAGCTCTCATAATTATGGCTAAGGGTTTGCTTACTTCCTTTGCTGCCTCCTTTAATATAACTGGATAGATCCCATCCACCCCGGGTGCCTTTCTTGTGTTTATCTTCAACAGTTTCTCCTCCACTTTACTCCCAGTTATTTCAAGATTCTGTAGCTTACTGCTAGAGTTGAATACACCTCTGGCATTCCCCTTGCTGAATAACTCCTCATGTGTGAATGTCGATGCAAAATATTCATTTAGTTTGTTAGCTACCTGAGCAGGATCATCAACAGTTGACCCATCAATATGAAGTGGACCAATCTGATTCATCCCCTTCCTTCTAGAGTTTACATAAGTAAAGAACTCTTTGCTGTTTTTCTTTGCATCCCTTGCCAAGGATTTCTCGTAATCTGCCTTCGCCTGCCTAACCTCCTTTGTAACTTGGTTGCATATCAACTTGTATCTATCATAGGCATCTGTGTCATGTGTTAATTTGTAAGTATCCCATGCATTTTTCTTCTCTGCCATATGCCTCATTAGTTCATCTGACATCCATTTTGGCCTAAACCTTGAACAATATTTCTTAGTTGGTATGTAAAGCCTAGTAGCTTCCAAGATAAGTTCTTTGAATGCTTCCCATTTTGAATTTGCTGTTGGTAACATCATCAGTTGGTCCCACTGTATAGAATTTAAATACTGTCTCAGTCCATCGTATTCGCCTTTACGGAAGCAATAACCCTTCCCTTTACCCCTAATGGTAGTTACCTCTTTCAGTAAATCCCACTTCAGCACACTGTGATCACTGCCACCTAGTGGTTCATTTATCTGCAGATTCTTAATGCATGAAGAATCACTGCTGATAATCAAATCAAGAGTATTACTCCCTCTAGTTGCCTCCCGAACATGCTGATGTAGAAAACAATCATCCAATAAATCCACAAAAGCCCTGCTAGTGTGTGAGTAACCAGACCCCAAATTCCAGTCAATATCTGGGAAATTAAAATCTCCCATTATAAAACTCTCTGATTTACTGGCCCACTCTATTTCCCTGTACAGTTCCTTATTATACTCATCAGAGTCATTAGGCCTATAGCACACTCCTACTCTCAATTTTGATCTCCCAATGCTTATGTCACACCAAACTGACTCAACACTGCACTGTCCAGCGATGTCGACTGGCTTCACTTCCTTGGTTTTTATGTGTTTCTTAACTAATAGCATAACCCCTCCCCCCCTTCCTATCCTGTCTATCCTTTCTGTAGACGTTGTACTCCCCAAATTCCAGTTCTGCATCCCTTATATCTGTGTGACACCACGTCTCTGATATCCCAACAATATCTGCCTTTGATGTTTTGAGCAATACCTCAAATTCATCAAATTTATTTACTAAACTCCTAGCATTGGTGTACACGCAAGTATACCTGCACCTGTTTCTATTCTTAGCTACCCTAACACAACCCATGTGTTTACTTGTACCGCAATGGCTCCCAGCAGTCTCTGAAATACCATGCATCTTGTTTTTCAGGCTTCTGTTCATTCTAATAGAAGCAGTGCAAGAATCTCTTTCACCTCTGCCAGTGGCTACTGTCAATCTATTGGTCTTTGTCTCCCCCCAAGCTAGCAGTTTTCCGACCCACCTAACACTGCCTCGATAGCATCAGCAAATATTCTTGTACCCTTTCTATTTAAGTGTATCCCATCCCTGTAGAAGCAATCTCTCCTGTTAACAAGTACAGTCCAGGCTGAAAAAAATTCTACCCCTTGAGCCTTGCACAATCTTTCCAGGGCCGAATTGATCGACAAGGCTCTCATCATATACTCCCTCCTATCGTGTCTGGGCAGAATTGCAGACACTTTCAAATTCAACCCTAATTCTCGGCTTTTGTTCAACAGTGACCTGTACTTGTTAAGTAATTCTGCCGGTCTCCTACTCTTAATATTATTTATTGTACTCCCCAAATTGCAATTCTCTAATAATAGATTAACAGTAGCCACAGGCAGAGACGGAAGTAATTCTTGTATTGCTTCTATTGGAATGAGTAGCAGCCTGGAAAGCAAGTTACTGGAGATTTCAGGAACTGCTGGGAGTCATCATGAAACAAGTAAATACATGGCTGTGTTACAGTAACTAAGAATAAAAGCAGGTGCATGTATACTTGCAACATGCATGTACACCAATGCTAGGAGTATAGTAAATAAATTTGAAGAATTTGAACTGCTGTCAAGACATCAAAGGCCGATATTATTGGAATATCAGAGATGTGGTATCACATAGATATAAGCAGTTCAGAATTGCAATTTGGGGAGTACAATATGTACAGAAAAGGTTAGACAAGATAGCAATGGAGTAGGGGTTATGATGTTAGTTAAGAAACACATAAAATCTAAGGGCCTGCATCCAGCTGACATGAGAAGCAAGTTACTAGGGATTGGACAGTGCAATGTTGAGAGTTTGGTGTGATAAGTACTGGGAAAGCAACAATAAGAGTTGGAGTGTGTTACAGGTCAAATGAATCTGATGAGTATAATGAACAATTATACTTAACAATTATATTTATTTATATTTATATATATTTATTTATATATATTTATAACAATTATAAATTACTCTAATGAGTACAACAAAGAGAGAAATACAGTGGGCCAGTAAATCTGAATGTCTAATAATGGGGAATTTTAACTTCCCAGATACTGACTGGAAATTGTGGGTTGGTCACTCGCACACTAGCAAGACTTTTGCATGGGATGCATAAAAATAATCAGGTGACATAGAAGCCTATGGTAGATATAAGATAGTCTTTAATCAAGTCACAAAGGAGGTTAGGCAAGCAAAGGCAGATTATGAGAAATTTTTGGCAAAGGATGTTAGGAAAAACAGCAAGGACTTCTTTACTTATATAAACTCTAGAAGGAAAGAGATGAATCAGATTGGTCCACTTGATCTCATTGGTTAGACTGTTGATGATCCTTCTCAGATAGCTCACAAACTGAATGAATCTTCTGCTCTACATTCACACGAGGAATAATGTAGGGAATTGGAGGACAGAAGCTTATTAAAATCTAATAGGGAAATTAATAATTTGTTATAAATGAGAGCAAAGTGGAGGAGAAATTGTTAAAGTTAAACATAAGAAAGGCACTTGGGGTTGATGGGATATATCCAGTTATATTAAAGGAGGGGACAAAGAAAGTAAGCAAACCTTTAGCGTTAATTATGAGAGCATCCTTGGACTCACAGAAGGTATCCACGGACTGGAGATATGCAAATGTCTCTACATTCACAAAGGCGTACACGAGTAATTACAGACCTGTTAGTTTAACTTCTGTTCCGGAAAAAATAATTGAGTCACTGGTTAAAGTGACAAAGCATTGCAGGATCATCTAAAGAAGACTGCAGCAATAATTCAGACACAGCATGGGTGTGTTAAGGAGAAGTCTTGTCTGACAAATTTGATTGGATACTATGATATGGTCAAAAAAGAACTGAATGCAAAGAATAATTTTGATATTATATAGCTGGATTTCAGAAAAGTTTTTGATACTGTTGCACATGGAAGACTACTGTACAAATTGGAACAGTATGGCATTAAGGGCAAGTTGCTACAATGGATAAAAGGATGGTTAAATGGGAGAAGACAGCGAGTGACAATCAATGGACACTGCTCTTCGAGGACTAATGTTATTAATGGATTCCCCCATGATTCGGTGTTGGGCCCAGTGTTGTTTTCTCTATTTATTAATGATATTGATGAAGATATATCAGGGTTAATGTCTAAGTTTGCACACGATATGAAGGTTGGCAGGATTGTTAACGACACTAATGACAATATGCTACTGCAACAGGATCTAGAAAAGTTGGGCAGATGGGCTGAAAAGTGACAACTGAAGTATAACACTGACAAATGCAAAGTACTGCATATGGGTAGTAGTAACCTCAGAGAAATGTACCAACTATGTGGTGTTACACTCAGGGTAGTGGAGAATGAAAGAGACCTGGGGTTAATTATGCAGTCAAATATGAAGTTTTTTTGAGCAGTGCAAGACAGGCTACCAGATTAGGTCATGGGATCTTGTCAATGATATACAGGAATTTTGCTAAGGAGGTGATTATCCCCTTGTATAAGACAATGGTTAGGCCACACCTTGAATACTGCATAGAAGTCTGGAAGTCTCATTTTAGGAAGGATGTAGTTGCTAGAACAAGTAAAGAGAAGGGCAACAAGACTGGTGAAGGGAACAAAGGGGTGCACTTGTGAAGAAAGGCTTAAGTTCTGCAAATTGCAGCTTCTGGAGACTAGGCATCTGCAAGGCGATCTGATTGAGGTGTATAAGACATTGAATTGAATCTTCCTCTATGTCCACTCAGATTACAAACCTGAGTGGACATAGATTCAAACTGAGCAAAGGCAGTTGTAGAATAGATGTGTGGAAGTTTGCCTTTAGCCAGGGGGTGGTTGATAGTTGGAACAAACTTCCATCTGTTGTAGTGAAGGTCAGCAACTTAAATAAGTTAAAGGCAGAAATAGACAAACATTTGGAGTGAATGGATGGGTGAAATGGAAAGGCGTTTTATTTTATTTTATTTATTTTTTTGGCTGATGCTATATAAGCTTGCTTTCTTGCATTATATGCCTCTAATAATGCTAAGTAGTACTGGTTGATTTCACAGCAACAGGTCTGAAGGCCTTATTTTAGGAAGGCTGTAGAGTTGCTAGAAAGAGTACTGAGAAGGGCAACAAGATTGGTGAGGAGAACAAGGAGGGGGGGTGCTCTTAGGAAGAAAGGCTTAAATTCTGCAAATTGCAGGGTCTGGAGACTAGGCACCTGTGAGGCGATCTGATTGAGATGTATAAGGCCTTGAATGGATTGAGCAGGCTCAATACTGATGTGATTCTTCTCTTGCTCAGATTACAAATCCGAGGGGGCATAAACTGAAATTAAGGAAAGAGATGTGCAGAAATTTGCCTTTAGTTAGCGAGTAGTTGATTGCTGGAACAAACTTACATCTGTCTTTGTGGAAGTTGATAGCTTAAATAAATTTAAGGAAGAAGTGGATAAACCTTTAGAGCAAATGGATGGGTGAAATATGAAGGTTTTTGTTTTGTTTTTTTTTGGCTTATTCTCTATAAGCTTGCTTTCTTGCATTATATGCCTCTACTAATGCAAATGTATTGTAACAGTGGCTAAGTAGCAAATGTATTATAAGGAAGTTAGAATATTCAGGTTGTACTTTTGTGAATAAAAACTTGACTAAATATGACAATGATATAGTGCCAAATTCAGTTCAAATAATAGGTAGGCAAAATGAAGTCTGGCAAGTAGAACAGTATATTTCTTTATAGAAGTACTCTCTTCATAAGAATTTCATGCTTCATAATCTTTTCTGGGCAAAAAAAATTCTGAACCAAAGAGTCCCAAAATTTTGAGTACAGGAATGATAACCCTTTCTCAAAGAATATATTTTACTCCTTTGGAAACTGATCCTGATGAAAATGTCTGAAGAGAGTACAGAATCCAGACCCAAGGCTGTCACAGATATTCCCTCAGGTATGTCAAGCTGTGCTTGCTACCTGAAAGTCTAAAAAGCTGATGAAACTGATATTCGGGTGAAGCACAAGTCAAACAGACCTAATTTCTGCAAAGTCCAGTCAGTCTGCGACAGCCAAATCCTCTTGCAACGTCACGATGGACTGTTAGTAACCCTGGGTGTGTTAGCAACTGGGACTGTTAGTAACATCCATATGCAAGTCCTGAAATACAGCACCCAGCACACTGAATGTGACCATCCAGGTGCAAACCAACATAAGCAGGGATCAAGGTGTGGCCCTCACACCACATGGAGTAATGCTGTCCCTATGTGTTGCCAGGCACTACCAGGTTAGTATATGATATGACTCTCATGAACTGGTGCAATACCACCACTTTGCTTATTGGAAGCTTGAAGTGGTGGAACCCATTTTTAGTCTCCAAAACAAAGCTCCAGCAACCCCCCAAATCTTCTATCATGCAATATGACTGATGTCTTTTGAGGTTAAGATGCACATTCAATAAGATCCAATCTTCCTACATTTCAAGGGTACAGTGCTAAAACATAGTTCGCAGACCAGCCACTAGATAGTCCACTGGACAAAACCTACTGGTAACTCTCTAGGAGGCTTCTGAATCAGCTAATGTATGATCTCACTGCCTCTACTCTACTCTGCCAGACAGTGAACTGGATGAAGTCTGAGTAGTGCATATGCAGTGGGCATTGTGATGTCATGTTATGTCAAGGAGCTGGGTACACTCTTGCCATGTGTACGCCACATCCCAGGATTTCATTATTCATACAGCAGGTTCCCCCTCACCTTTTCTTATTACAGAATACATCATGAACTGCAAAACTAATAGAACAAATTTATCCGCGAAAAAAAAAAAAAAGGTCTAAACCTCCCAAACACTTCCTCATTTATTTCACAAATATAAGTTGTTGTTGTTGGGTTTTTTTGGCGCAAGAGTTACTTTGGCCATATTGCACCTGTTCCTGTGGAGAGAGACTGTACGGATTAATAAAATGGTTTATATGAGCATAAATATATTAACTTGTTTTAGACAGTGGAAAAACTCAGGTAAATTGGAGTTGTTCCCGATAATATGTCTAATTTGAAGAGGTTCGTTTGAATTAGATAGGGATCGGAATGATGTCGTTCTGGCAATCTGATAGTGAGTGCACTCTATAAGAATATGCTTTACAGTTAGTGTGGAATTACAGTGGAAGCAAAGTGGTGGATTATTTCCTCGCAATAAATAGTGATGAGTAAGATGGGTATAACCTATACGTGCTCTGGCAAGCACAACCTCTTCGTGTCTGTTTGAGTAGAAACTATATTTCCATAGCTGTGGATTCTGTTTTATATTTCGTAACTTGTTATTTACCTGATTATGCCAAATTTCTCTCCATTTTTCATTGAAAATTCGGCGTATGATTGATTTATAGTCTGTATAAGGAATCTGGATGTTGTTATTATCAGTGGGATTTCTTGCTGCTTTATCTGCACTCTCATTTCCTGGTATTCCAGCATGCCCTGGAATCCAACAAAATGTGACAGTCTGCCTATTGTTATGAAATTCGGATATTTGAGTTCTAATTTGATTTATCAATGGATGTGGAGAGCAAGAATTGCCTTGGAGGGCTGTCACTGCACTCAAAGAGTCTATATAGATAATAGTCTTCAGAGTGAAAACATGAGCAAGTAAGGTCAAACCCATCTTAATGGCTTAGAGTTCTTCAGTAAAAACGCTGCATTCTTGTGGTAATGAAACAGAGACTGTTGATGTTGGTAGCACCACAGCAGCTCCTACAGCTGTGTCACTTTTGGAGCCGTCAGTATAAATTTGCAAAGTGTGTGCATTTGCCAAAGAGTGAGATGCATGTAGTTTCTGAATGGTTGGATTGTTCAGGGAGTGTTTCCCCCAACGTCGGAAATAGTCATCACATGAAGGTATACACATTTTCCATGGAGATTGTACAATATTTCTGTCTTGATATAAATTGGTCAACTGCATATTCCACTGTTGAATCAGTTCTCGTAGACTGATTCCTGTAGGTTTGTTTTCAAGAAGCTTATTTCCGAAAAGGTTTACCCATTGTGGATCATAGAGATATGACCAGATAGGATGAGATGGAAGGCTATATATTTTAACCGCATAATTGAGGAGCAGCATCTTTCTCCGAAGGCGGAGTGGAGGTTCATTGGCCTCTATAAGCTTTGCACTGGCGAAGTCCTGAGGGCATTGTGTTGTATTGTGTTGAGACAAGCTAACAGAGTCTTTAGGGCAGAGTCATAAACAGGGGCACCATAATCTAATTGAGATCTGATTAAGGCCCAGTACAGGTGGAGTAGAGTATAGCGATCAACTCCCCATGTCATAGATGAGATGACTAAGTATATTCAGCTTTTTCATACAGACAGTTCGTGTTTGTAGCGTGTTTCTGGAATGTCAGTTTAGTGTCAAGGGTTATGCCCAAGAATCGGATATTGCTGGTAATTGGTATCGGTTGATTTCCCAGTGATAATTCAGGTTCTGGATGTAGATGGCATTTTTTACAAAGGTGAATGGCTGCAGTTTTGGTTGCTGATAGATGATAACCATTACGTGAAGTCCATGACACTATTTTGTTTATTGCAAGCTGCAAATGTCGTTCAATGGAACACATTATGTGAATGGCAAGATATTGCAAGATCATCAGCATAAAGATAGATTTCAACGTTACCCAAAATGCGCTAAATTGTTTATCCTAAGAGCAAAGAGGGTAGCGCTGAGTATCGATCCCTGTGGTACACCTTCTCTTTGGATAAGAACTTGCGAAACAGCATTACGATAACTCACTTGAAAAGTTCTATTTTTAAGGTAACTCTCTATGATCATTGGGAGTCGACCTCTGAGTCCTACGGCATACAGGTCTTGCAGAATACCATAGTGCCAGGTGGTATCAAAGGCTTTTTCAATATCCAAGCACACCATGACAAGATGTTCTTTTCGAATAAAGGCATTCCGTATGTTACACTCAGCTTTCAAGGTCTAATGTGGATCGGTTTTGTGGAAGCCGTATTGATTACAACTGATGACTGAATGGGATTCTATGTATCATACAAGTCTATCATGTATCATCTTTTCCAATGTCTTGCCCAAGCAGCTGGTAAAGGATATCAGTTTATAGTTGCATGGATTTGTCTGATCTTTCCCAGGTTTTGGGAAAAGATAGCACTGTTAACACGTTGAATGAGGATAATAGCTTTCGGAGAAGACCCGATTTAGAAAAAGCAATAGGAAAAATTTAGTGCCTTTTTGTCTAGGTGTTGCAACATGAAGTAATAAAGACCATCAGGTCCTGATGTCCCATTTCTTGATTTGTTTAGAGCATCCTGTAGCTCCAACATTGGAGCTACAGGATGCTCTCCCATATTGATTATATGGGAGTGTACTGAAATTTAATTTGCTTTGCTCAGTCCTTTTAAGTTGCTGAAAAGCTGGTTCATATGCAGCTGTATCTGAGATTTTGGAAAAGTTTTCTGCCAGGGCATTAGCTATTTCAACTGGAGATAAGTCTTGTTCATTCCATCTCAGTATTGGAGAGGATGTTGGGAGAAATCTACCATTCAGTTTTTTTATTTTATTCCAGATTATTCTGCTGTTTGTGTTCTTCGTTATAGTGGAGAAACTGGATCCAAGAGTCTTTTTTTTTTTTTGCCTTTTTCCTTATGAATCATGCTTTTGCTTTCAGTTTTTTGATATTTATAAGGTTCTCAGTAGTTGGGTGTTTATGAAACAGGTTCCATGCCCTGTTTTTCTCTTTTTTGGCAAATTGGCACGCATAACTCCACCAAAGATTGAAAGATTGGCATGTTTAAAAGAACCTGTACGGATTTATGGTATGGCCTTAGTTGCTGCATTTAGAATCTGAGATGTGATGTGCTGTGTGGCATCACCGATGGGTCGGAATTTTAATTTCATCATTGAATGAGTTACTTGAAGCAAATAGCTTCCAATCAGCCTTGGAAAATTTTCATTTTAAGCGGGAATTATTTGCCCGAGGGATTCTAATTGTTTGGATTTCACAAATTATCGGATAATGGTCACTGTTTAGCGGTTTGTCCAGAGTTGTCCAGCAGAGGAGTGAATACAGTATTGGAGAGCAGATTATTAAGTCTATAGCTGTAGTTGTTCTAGTGGAGAAATGAATGTAAGTATCAGCACCAGTATTCAACAGTGTTAGTTTATGTTTGTCAAGCAGCGATTCCAGAACTTTCCTCATCTGTCTGTATGTGGGGAGCCCCAGATTGGGTGGGGTAATTAAAATCTCCAAAAAACAAAACGGAGGAGGGATCTGTAGCAGAAGTTCTTCTAGGTCATTATAAGTATATTCTTTGTTTGTTAACATGATTCCTAAGGAGACACGTACTGCTACTGCTTCTAAGGAAGTTTGTAGTGGAATGTGTTTAGTAGGGCCTCTTGAGTTTACTAGAATGGCCACACCTCCACGCACGGTGGTATTATTATTTATATTATGCTGATATACAGTATAGTTCTTGATTTTTGGAATTACTTGCGGAAGTAAATTAGTTTCTTGAAAACATATGCTTACCAGAATATACTGTTGGATCAGGTCATGGATATCATTGACTGTATGATGTGATCCATTATTTGTTTTTAGCAGTTGTGTTTGATTCAGTCTGCTTTTTAGGTCCGGTCTGTTTTTGTCTCTCCAATTTTATTCTTTCTTTTTTCGAGAAGATAGGATGTGCTGTGTCCATGTCGTCTCCTGCGTACAGATCTAAGATTGGCTCATCCAGGTTGATGTTTTCATTAGTATCCATATTTGTTACATTTTGCCGACCTTTCTGCATTGGGACTGCTGTTTTAGTTTTTATGGTTTCTGAGGAAGACTGCAAAGCAGTTGGCGGTACTGTAATTGGCATCACATGCTGTTCCTTAGTAGATTGCTGTGAGGTTGAGAGTATTTCTCTAGCCCAGTCTGCAACAGACATGGATGGGGGAACTGACAAGTCAGTTTGAGTGGCTGCTGACTGATATTTCTTTGTTGCTGCTGCATAGGTGTGTTTAGGTGTAGTAAGCATAATTTGCTTCTTTGCCTCTTGGTAAGTCACTTTCCGCTCTACTTTGTATTTTTGGATCTTTTTTCCTGTTTTCCACAGTTCACAGGACTTTGAATAGGCAGAGTGTTGGCCTTGACAGTTTGGTCAATGTGGTGTTTCAGCATCACATTCCATTTGTGCGTGGGATTTTGAACCACAGTTTGGGCACACTGCATCCCCTCGACAGACAGTCTGGAGACTGTCTGTCGAGGGAATCTGTGTATATTGGTAAAAAATCAATATATTTTGGAGTGTGAACAGCATGAACTTGTCTGATATTTGATGCTTGCAAAATATTCTTTCCCCACTGACAGAGATGAGTGTCACAGGTTGATATAGGAGGTGGAACCCATGGTGGCTGAGTACAAGTGGCTACCTGTTGTACGGAATGGATGGAAACATTCCAAACCTGTAGTAGTTCAAGAAGGCGATGACCAGCTGGTTTTACTATGCTAGGTTTATTTCTGTACAGATTTTCTAATGGTGGATTGAAAAGATATGGCTGAATGGGATGCGAGACACAACCTTATATCTTGACAGAATAATTCAGCAAAAGCAATTTCCTGCGTAAAGATTGTGGCGGCCCGTGAGCATCAATGTGCAGGCTATGTGCTGGCGATGTTCTGAAAGCGGCAAGTGCAATCCTCAGTGCACTGTGTTGAACTGGATCAAGCCAGCGTAATGCGCTCTTTCTGGCAGAGTCATAAATGGGAACTCCATAATCAAGACGGGATCTAATTAATGCCCTATATAATCGAAGAAGGGAGGTACGATCTACACCCCAAGTTTATGCAGATAAAGCTCTGAGTATGTTTATCTTTTTTAAGCAGGCAGTACGTACTTTTTTAATGTACTCTAAGAAATTTAGCTTGTTGTCCGTGATTAAACCTAGAAATCTAATGTTACTAGTGACTAGGATGGAGATATTAGAGATGTGAAGTTCAGGATCCAGATGAAGTTTGCGTTGTCTACAAAAATGGATAGCAACTGTTTTCTGCTGCGAAAGCCTATAGCAGTTAAGGCTGGCCCATTGCTGTATTTTATTTAATGATATCTGAAGCTGTCGTTCAATAGATCTCATATTTTGGGAATGACAGGAGATGGAAAGGTCATCTGCATAAAGGTAAGTTTCTACGGTATTTGGAAGTTGTTTGGTGATAGAATCTATTCTAAGGGCAAAAAGAGTGGCACTCAGTACTGATCCCTGTGGAACACCTTCTTCCTGAATGAAAGTTGCAGAGAGGGCATGTTGGTATCGAACTTGAAACGATACCTTGAAGCATGTAGAAAATGCTTTACAAATATAGGAAGGTTGCCCCCACAGACCAAGAAAGTAAAGATCTCTTAGTATGCCATGCCGCCAGTTGGTATCAAAAGCCTTCTTCTCTATATCTATGGAAACCATTACTAGATGTTCATGCTTAATAAAGGCATTATGAATGGCAAATTCAGCCTTAACCACAAGGTCCAAGCATGACCTGTTTTGACGAAAGCCATACTGACTATTGCTCATTAACTGTTCTGACTCAATGATCCAGACGAGTCTACAGTGGACAATTTTTTCTAGAATTTTGCTGAGGCAACTTGAGAGGGATATTGGTCTATAGCTATGGGGATTGGTTGGATCTTTTCCAGGTTTTAAGAATGCCAAAACAGTATAATGATGTCAAGAAGTTGGATAGACATTTTCTAGAAAAATATGATTGTAAAAGAGCAGAAGAAGATGCAAAGCTTTGTCATCAAGATGTTGTAGCATGACGTAATAGATTCCATCTGGTCCGGCAGCACCATTGTGGGCTGTTCCGACAGCATGCAAGAGTTCGGAATATTGTAGGGGTTTGTTATACGGCAGAAGGAGAGCAGTTCGGAAGTTAATAGAGTGCTGTTCTGCAGTGTTTTTAATTCTCTGGAAAGGTGGAGTATAAGCTGCTGCCGCTGAGATTTCAGCAAATATGTTGCCCAAAGCATTTGCAATAGCTAAAGGACTAGATAGATCTTGCCCATTACAGGACAGAATTGGTGAAGGTACGGTAGTAAACTTACCAGAAAGCTGTCTAATTTTTTTCCATATTATTTTGGTGTCAGTGTTTTTGTTAATGCTTGAGGCAAAACGGATCCAGGATTCTTTCTTGGCTTGCCTTTGTATGAAACGTGCTTTTGCCTTTGACTTCTTATAATTTATTAGATTGGGTGTTGTTGGATATTGCTGAAACAAATTCCAGGCTTTATTTTTTGCTTTTTGGCTTTTGTGCATTGCTCATTCCACCAATAATTATAATGCTTACAAACCGAGGGATTTGATAGTGGTATTGTATCTTTAGGCACATTTAGGAGATGTTACGTGATGCATTCTGTCACATCATCGATAGGCTGGAGATGGATTTTTTCATCATCAAAAGATATTGATGAGTGGAATTTTGCCCAGTTTGCTTGGGCAAATTTACATTTTCTGCAGGGTTGAGCTGGAGGAGCCTGTGCTATTAATAGGTTGCAGTTGCATATGATTGGGAAGTGATCACTACCCATTAGATCATTTAAAACATACCACTCTATGGTCAGGACCAGTAATGGAGAGATCTATGGCTGAAGTATGTCCATTTGGGAGCTGAACGTGAGAGTGTGTGTGCCAGCATTAGCATTAGCATTAGTAGAGGCATTTGATGCAAGAAAGCAAGCTTATGCAGCATCAGCCAAAAAAAAAAAAAAAAAACCCACTTCCACTTCACCCCTCTGTTCGTTCAAAATACCTGTCCAGCTGAGCCTTAAACTTATTTAGGCTATCAACCTCCACCACAAGGGATGGCAGTATGTTCCACCAACCAACCACCCGCTGGCTAAAGGCAAATTTCCGCACGTCTATCCTACATCTATCTTTCCTCAATTTGAATTTATGCCCTCAGGTGATTTTTCTGAGCTAGAGGAAGAATCCCATCAGCATTGAGCATGCTTAAACCATTCAAGGCTTTATACACCTCTATCAGATCACCTCGCTGGTGCCTAGTCTCCAGACACTGTAATTTGCAAAACTTAAGCCTTTCTTCGTAAGAGCACCCCTTTGTTCCATTCACTAATCTTGTTGCCCTTCTCTGTACTCGTTCCAGCAGCTCTACATCCTTCTTGAAATGAGGCCTCCAGACCTGTATACAGTACTCTAGGTGTGGCCTGACCATTGCCTTATACAATGGAATAATCACCTCCTTATCCCTGCTGGAAAAATTCCTGTATATCATTGACAATACTCCATGAGCTACTCTTGCAGCCCGTCTGCACTGCTCAGAGAACTTCATATCTGCCTGCACAATCACCCCCAAGTCCCTTTCATTCTCTACCACTGTCAGTGTAGTATCACAGAGTTGATACGTTGCTCTGGGGTTGTTGTTTCCCATGTGTAGTACTTTACATTTGTCAATGTTAAACTTCATTTGCCACCTCTCAGCCCATCTGCTCAACCTTTCTAGATCCTGTTGCAGCAGCATAGTGTCAGTAGTGTCCTTGACAACCCTGCCAACCTTTGTATCATCTGCAAACTTGGACATTAAGCTTGATATACCATCATCAATATCATTTATAAATACAGTATGTCCTCGTATAGCACGATAGTTGTGTTCCTAGAAACTCTCGTGCAATGCAAAATCGTGCAATATAAACAACAGGCCCTATGGGAAAAGTGGGGTTAGGTGCCGACCACCCAAGATTGAACACACATTTGGAACCAAAACATTACAAAACGCAATAAATAATCCGGTAATTTTAATCGTTATAAAATACGTAAGTATTTTATAACGATTATAATACGTAATAAAAAATAATATATATTTTTTTATTATAATATAATAAAAAATATTTTTTTATTATTTATTATATTATAATAAAGTATTTTTAGTATTTTTTAATACTAAAAAGTATTTTTTACGAATAAAATACATATTTTATTCGTAAATAATTTATTATATTAAATAAAATAGTCGTAATAAAATTATAATACGTAAGTCGTAATAAAATGCTTACGTATTTTATTACGACTATTACGTAATAAAATATTGCTAATGCTTTTGCTTCTATCGTAAGCAAACTTGTTTTTTGTTTGATTTTCTATCCAAACAGATAGAAAATCGAAAAACAGATAGAAAAGACAGCCGTTCCATCTCTTCCAATTCTTGTGTCTTAATCTAATGGATTTTAATTACACTTTGAGTTGTTCCCGCTATGAAAGTTGTTTTTATTTTCTCCGCATTCTTTGTAATTCTCGGCGTTGCCTCATTTAGGTCTGTAGCACGTGCAATACCACATGGTCTTTCATTTCGCTCAAAGCGTTTCACAATTTCATATTTTTTTCTCTATTGACAGAGGCGGACTGGCCATAAGCCTCACCGGGGAAATCCCGGTGGGCCGGAGGCGTGATTTTGGCCATAAACCGTAGTATGAGGCCACTATAAATTTTCCCGGGTAAGAATTTTTGACCCAGTCCGCCTCTGTTTATCGCTATTGTTTTCTTTTTCTCTCTGAATCTGCAGTGTCTTCGCCAGGATGCTTCCTTTTCACACCTTTTAAGTATTTTACTCATTTTTAAAGCACAATTACAAAACGAGGAGGCACGCTTAATACACATAAACAAAGCTGCGCGCGTGTAGCAACTGAATAAACAACACCGTAAAGGCTGAGATACACTATTAACACCCCACATTTTACTAAAGCACATTTCTGGGGTTACTACCATAAAACAATAAAAACAATTTCTAGTTTCGTTTCTGCTAGTGGAATCTGTTATAAACTGGTCGTAAACTCGATCTAATTGCAATTGCAAATTATCGATAGCTGGAATTGTGTGCGTTTTTACGTTATTATGGTGAAATACGTTTCCCCTTCACTGATATAAAATACAAATACATTTTCAGAATCTTCTTCATTCCGATCGTGTTGCGTTCGGTTGGGGTGATTCCGCGTTCGACTGCCATTTCTTGTAAACACAAAGGCGAATCGTGCATAAGCGAATTCGGTTCGTGTTATATAAAATAACGTTCCCCTATTTATAAATCGTGTATGATCGAATTCGTGTAATATAAACACGTGTTATACGAGGACCGACTGTACAGAAAACAATAATGGACCCAACACTGAGCCCTGAGGGACTCCACTAATAACATTAGTCCACGATGAGCAGTGTCCATTGATTACCACTCTCTGTCTTCTCCCCCTCAACCACCCCTTTATCCATAGCAGCAATTTGCCTCCAATGTCACACTGCTCCAATTTGTGTAGCAGTCTTCCATGTGCAACAGTATCAAAAGCCTTTCTAAGATCCAAGTATATAATATCAAAGTTATTCCCTGCATCCAGTTCTTTTGTGACTGCATCATAGTATCCAATCAAGTTGGTCAGGCAAGACTTCCCCTTAACAAAACCATGCTGTGTCTGAGCTATAACTGAAGTCTTGTCTAAATGATCCTGCAGTGCTTCTTTAACCAGTGCCTACATTAATTTTCTTGGAACAGAAGTTAAGCTCACAGGTCTATAATTACTTGTGTCAGCCTTTGATCCTCCTTTGTGAATTGGGGTCACATTTGCACATTTCCAGTCTATGGGTACCTCCCCTGAGTCCAAGGAAGCTCTCATAATTATGGCTAAGGGTTTGCTTACTTCCTTTGCTGCCTCCTTTAATATAACTGGATAGATCCCATCCACCCCGGGTGCCTTTCTTGTGTTTATCTTCAACAGTTTCTCCTCCACTTTACTCCCAGTTATTTCAAGATTCTGTAGCTTACTGCTAGAGTTGAATACACCTCTGGCATTCCCCTTGCTGAATAACTCCTCATGTGTGAATGTCAATGCAAAATATTCATTTAGTTTGTTAGCTACCTGAGCAGGATCATCAACAGTTGACCCATCAATATCAAGTGGACCAATCTGATTCATCCCCTTCCTTCTAGAGTTTACATAAGTAAAGAACTCTTTGCTGTTTTTCTTTGCATCCCTTGCCAGTATTGAGTATGGTGAGGTTTACGGCCTCTATTAGGTTCTCAATGAGTCGACCCTCGTCTATTTCTAGAATTTTGCTGAGGCAGCTTGAGAGGGATATTGGTCTATAGCTATGGGGATTGGTTGGAACTTTTCCAGGTTTTAGGAATGCCAAAACAGTAGAATGATGCCAAGAAGTTGGATAGACATTTTCTAGAAAAATACGATTTAATTTAGGATCACCCCATAAGGGGTGGTGCCCATTGAAGTCCCCTAAAATACAGAGAGGTGGAGGTAACTGTATAAGGAGATCTTCAAGATCTTTTAAACAGTAGGTACGGTTTGGCTGTAAGTAGATTGATACTAATGTTATTTCAATATGGAGCATTATATGCACAGCAACAGCTTCTATTTCAGTTTGAAGTGGAATATGTTTAGTTGGGATCTTTGAATTTATCAGGATTGCGACACCACCATGGGCAGCATTTGTTGTATTACGATCCCTTCGATAAAGGCAATAGTTCTTTATCAAAGAAGAAATTTGCAAAGTTAAGTAAGTTTCCTGAAAACAAAGAGCAACTGGAGAAAATCAATTAATTAGATCTTGGATATCGTCTGTATTGCAATGAAAACCTCTGCAGTTCCATTGTAAAATACAAGGCATTATCTGTGTTTAGTTGATGGAGCTGATTCTGACTGCTTTTTGGAAGTGACTGGTTTATGGCGTTCCAATTTCTGTTTGTCTTTTTTCAGGAAGATTGGCCGACCAGTGTCCATTTCTTCTTCAGCATGGATTTCTAAAATACGATCTTCCTGTATAGATGTGCCATCTGTGTCCATGGTTGTGTCCTGAATATTTTTCACAGTATTTGTGTTTGTAATACAAGATGTGGTAGCAATCACTGGTGAAGGTGTTACCACTGGTATTGTCAGAGGTGTATTATCTGCTTGGTCTGTGGTCTTGGATTGTTGCTTGCGTACAGTTGGTTGCATCTCAGAGAGGACATTTCTAGCCCAATCAGAAATTGATTTAGTGACAAATGGGCCTGGAGTACTGGGGTCCATAGTTTAACAAATAGATATTTATTTACAGTATACCCAGTATAAAATAATATAAGTACAATTTCAGTAGCTTTCGGAACTCGTGTCCCTTTATCAACTGACAAATTTGAATACATTACAAGCAAAGTGTGGAACATTACTCATTCGTCATTGTTGTAGCACGGACGTGTGCTGCCTTGCGCCAGTGATCATCCATCAATAAAACGGTTGTCTCCAGGATTGGATGTATACGCATGCCTTTCTGGCGATTTAATGCCTTAGGGTTGTTCATTATGTTTAGTGACTCTAGCCATAGGCGGTGGCGAAAGTGTCGCGCGTGGTCCACTATCTCAAAGTCGCGCTTGGGGTCAAGATCGTGGTTGGTAGCCCAAAAATGTTCTGCAAGCGCGGACTGGTCAGTTTCGGCAAGCCGGATTGCTCTGTCGTGTTCCGTGAGGCGATCCTGGAGACGTCTCGATGTCTCACCTACGTAGCAACTGTTACAGGCCCTACAGGTGATACGGTACACTACATTGCTGCGTAAGACAGGTGACAGGGGTCTTCACACTGGAGACAAGTGAACGTAGGTTCCTACCTGGTAATTGTACACATTTGATGTTGTAACTTCTCAGGATCTTCGAGATACGTCCTGACACTCCTGGATAGTATGGAATGTAGGCGGATGATATGCCGACTTGCTTCGGAGGTCTTGGGTTGGAAGTAAGTTCTTGTGCCTGTAACAAGCATCCGTTTAGTACATGGGATGGATAACCGCATCTGGTTAGGTCCGCCTTCACACGGGAGATCTCGTTACGTCTAATTGTGTCGGTGCTGGAATGGCTCCAGGCCCTGGAGAACAGGGTGCGGGCAGTGCTATTGAGATGGCTTGGAGCGTGGCCGGACCCGTAGTTGGTGAATTGACCGCACCACATGGGTTTGCGGTATACTGAGGTCTCTAGATGTGGGCCTACGCGATGCACTAGCACGTCCAGAAACGGGAGCGAACCGTCCACCTCTGATTCTACGGTAAAACTTGATGAAATTGGATAGAGAGTTGAGGTATTCTAGTAGTACCGTTTCAGAACCACGTGGTATTATGGTAAAAATATCGTCGACATATCTACACCACGTTGTAATAGGTGTAGGTGGGTTCTGGTGTATCTGCTTCTCCAGATCTTCCATGGCGATGTTAGCTACTACGGAACTGACAGGGGCACCCATAGCAGTGCCATGTACTTGTTTGTAGAGTGAGTCTTCAAAGGTGAAGATGCTGCTAGAGAGGCATAGGTTGAGGGCGGTACAGATGTCATCAGTGGATAGTGACGTCCTGGATTGGAGGCTTAAGTCGCTCTCAAGGAGCCTTCTGGCGCAGTGCACAGCCTGTTGGACGGGAATCGAGGTGAATAAAGAAACCACGTCAAATGATGCCATGACAGAGTTATCAGGGATTGAAACGTCCTTAATGGTGTTAATGAATTCACTGCTGTTTTTAACGGTGTGAGATGTATTACCTATAAGAGGCGAGAGGAGGCTCGCGATGTGTTTGGACAGTTCATACGTTGGGGCACTGCAGCAAGACACTATAGGTCTGAGAGGAATACCCGGTTTATGGATCTTTGGTAATCCGTAGAATTGCGGTAGTTGGCAGCCAGTAGCACGCAGAAGATGGTGAGTCGCGGTCGGGATCTTCTTATCTTTAAGCAATGCGTGGACAAGTTTATTAACATTTGCTTCCAGACGTTTCAAGACTTTAACGGGAGGATCAGGTAGAGGTTCATATACGTTAGGATCGAGTAATAGGGCCAAGGCTTTCTCTCGGTAGGCTGATCGGTCCAGCACAACAGTCCGGCGCCCTTTATCCGCAGGAAGTACAATGATGGAGTTGTCTTTTCTTATAGATGACAGGGCGGCACGTTGGCGGTGGTTGAGGTTTGAGCACGTTTTTCGAGTGTTGCGGAGGACTGCGGCAGTCTTGAATCGGATCTCGTTGGCAGTTTCTTCGGGAAGGTTGGTAATACTGGCTTCTATACCCATAGCGAGCTGTGTGATGGGAGGTTTCGATGGTATAACGGCGAATTTCATATCGTTTGATAAAACACTCAGCTGCTCGTTGGACAGTTGTTTGTTACTTAGATTCAAGACGAAAGAAGTCGTGTCGTCTGAACGAGTGTTCGTCTTTAAGGAGTTAGTTTCTATGCTCAAGTTTATGAACTTGCGCTGTTGGCGTAAACGGTAGGTATCCGAGGTCTGACTAGCCCGATGGCAGATGGTATGTATAAGGTTTGTAAATACAATAGGCGAGACCTTACCTTGTAGATGTTGTAACAGTCTGGACTTGTTGTAGTCAGCGTTCCTGATTTCACGGTGGAGATGGGATATCCATAAATTTAATGTGCGTAGGCTGAAGTTAAAGCAGGCACAATCCATATGAGAATTGTGGAACGGGGCTTTGTATCGGAACCCTTTAGGTATAATTCGATTGCTTTTGCATCTGTGTGCGAAGCGTAAATGTTGCCTGTAGCGAGCTATTGAGAGGAAGCACTTTTGCAACTGTGCACAATCATTGTAGGTATTATGGCCATAAAGTGATCGAATAGTGACAAATGGGCCTGGAGTACTGGGGTCCATAGTTTAACAAATAGATATTTATTTACAGTATACCCAGTATAAAATAATATAAGTACAATTTCAGTAGCTTTCGGAACTCGTGTCCCTTTATCAACTGACAAATTTGAATACATTACAAGCAAAGTGTGGCACGTTACTCATTCGTCATTGTTGTAGCACGGACATGTGCTGCCTTGCGCCAGTGATCATCCATCAATAAAACGGTTGTCTCCAGGATTGGATGTATACGCATGCCTTTCTGGCGATTTAATGCCTTAGGGTTGTTCATTATGTTTAGTGGGCAGGTTTGCTCCATCCGATCTGTCTTCAATCTCTTTGGGTTGTCATTATTCATGTCATTTTGGTCTCTATTTGCCATTTTTGCTCCTTTTCGCCCTTGGCAAGAGGACTTTTCTGCCAAGGTTTCCGGCCCCGCCACGGGGAGGCAGGAGCAGTGCCGCAAGGAGGCCAAGCGGTTAGAAAGGTTAGTTGTTAGTAAAAAATATAATATATATAACAAAAAGAAAGGTGAATTTCCTTTCTCTGTCCTTACTTGATACTTTACAAGTGTAGAACTTATTTATGATAAATAAACTGCTGATAGAGAACGATATAAATAAAAAGAATTTTCATCTCTCAGAAAGATCACTGTTTGATTCACACTAGATACGCTTGACCTCGGATTCGCTTGGCACCCAGGGCCCAAGCGGTTGTAAAGTTTAGTAGCTTGTTAGTAATTAATATATATACTCTGAAAAAAGAAAGGTAGTTTTCCTTTCTTGGTTCTTACTTTAACACTTGAAGCACAAAACCACTTTAGGTAAACAAAAGAGAAAATGACACTAGTAAAATTAAACTTTGTCACTTAGAAATAACACACTGTATATCTCAGACAAAATCGCTTGTCACTATCGCTTGGCACTCGGGGCCACAAATATAAGTGGTCTCAATTTCAATACTCAATAATATCCATTTCCAATTAGCCAAACCACATGTACAGGTACTCTTTACAAGAGAATCCCAATTATCAGTTGATTCAACCTCTGCCCATCTCAGTAGTCAAAATATTTTGCTGCATGATTTCTTTCTCTTCAAAGGTGGTATTTGTGCATATACTCTGATATTTCCTCTCAGAGACTTAGCAATTTGGAATCTCCTCTTTTCATCTTCTTTGGCTTAAACTCTCCTACATTCTGTAAAATTCATCTGGCCAACTCCAATCACTTGGAACTCTTTGACTTCCTCTCTTTGAAACTTTACTTTCTCCAGTCCAACTTTCCTAACAGTCAGGTAATTTTTCTTGGTGATTTTAATTTTCACTACTCCAGCAGGATTCAATTTTCTAGTTACACAGACCCAGCTGGTTGAGATGCTGAGGCTTTTGCAATTACTAATGCCCACGCACAGAGTTCACTTATCTAACAGAATACCAGACAGTCCTAACCACACAGTCAACACTGATTTTTTTTTTCACAAATAACCTTTCTAAGAACACAGTCGAGGTGAGTGGTCCTCTCGATACCTAGGATCACAACTTTGTGATGGCCTCTTCTCCAATGGAGCCATTTTCTCGTGGCCATTCTCAACCTCGTGTTGTTTGGTATTACAAGAATGCAAAATGGGATGATCTGCAAGATTTCTTTTCTTCTTTTCGTTGGTCAGAATACTGTTTCAAATCTTCAGATGTCAATGTTTGCTCAGATTGTGTTAGTGAAATTATTCTTGTAGAGATGAAATCCTTTATTAAAAAAAATCTACCTTAAAATCTCATCCTTTATCTAAACTTTGGTTTTCCCGTAACGTGCTAAGGCTGCTCAAGATAAGAATGTTGCATATCATAATTGGCTTGCATCCAAATATCTAGCTTAATTTTCTGCTTCCACCAAAGCTCGCAACAGATGTAAAGCAGTTATTAATTGGTCCAAACTAGATTTTAAACAAGCTAAGAGTAGAAAACTTCCTTCTTGTTCAAATGGTAGTCAAGCATTCTGATCTCTTGCCAAAGCTACTTGCCAAAACTTTATCCCATCTATACTCCCACCTCTGTTAAAACCAGTTCGTTCTATTGCATCAAGCTCTCAGCTGCCCAACTCTACACCAAGCTCACTCTTGTGCATCAGACAATAGAGCAACAATCTTGATTTCAGAATGTGGCGGTCCCACAGGAGCTAGTTATTGTTAGTTACTCTATTGTCACAAAAACAGGAAATATGTCATGCAAGAAGGATAGGTGGAATAGGACCAGGGTATGTCTACCAGAGGCAAAAGTAGGTGACATTGTAGAACACATCTTCTAAGGGCACAATGATATCCAGAGTAAGAAATCTGAGGACTTATTTAACAAGTACAGGGCAATGTTGGCAAAAAGTCAGGAGTTAGGATTCAATTTTGAAAGTGTCTGCAATTCTGCCCACACAATAGGAAGGAGTATATGTGAGAGCTTTGTTAATCAATTTGATGCTGGAGATAATGTGCAAGGTTCGTAGATTAGAATTTTTCTCAGTGTGGTCTGTGTTTGTTAATGGGAGAAACTGTTTTTACAGGGATGGGATATACTTGAATTAAAAAGGATGCAAGAATATTTGCTGATGCTATCAAGGTGAAATAGGTGGGTCAGAAAACTGCTACCTTCGGAGATACACAGACTAAAAGTTTAAATAGAGTCACAGGCAGAAGTGAAAGAGATTCTTGCATTGCTATTATTAGTACATGCAACAGGCTGTAAAGCAAGGTTCTGGGATTTCAGGCCCTGCTGTGGGTCATCATGGAACAAATGAATACATTGGCATAGGATAACAAAGAGTAACAACACGTGCATGTATACTTTTTTTTTTTTTTTTTTTTTATGTGAACCCCAAACACGAGAGGTATTAGAACCTATAGTACTTAGTACCGTGCTTGGGTTGGAGGTACACTAATGCTAGGAGCATTGTAAATAAATTTGATGAATTTTAAGTTCTAATTAAATTGTCGAATGCAGACGTAAAAATAAAGATGTGGTGTCAATTAGACATAAGTGAGGATGAATTTGAATATGGGGTGTACAAAGTATACAGGAAGGACAGATAGAATAGGAAAGATGGAGGGGTTATGCTCTTAGTTAAGAAGAATATTAAATTAAGGCAGTGTACCCAGTTGACTTGAGCGATGAGTGCAATGCTGAGTCAGTTTGGTGTGATATAAGCAGAGGGGAGAAAAACTGAGAGTAGTAATGTGTTAAAGGCCTAATGACTGTGATGAATATATAAAACACTAATACAAAGAAATAGAGTGGGCCAATAAATCAGAATGTCTCATAATTGGGGATTTTAACTTTCCAGATGTTGACTGGAATTTCTGGATTGGTCACTGACACACTGGCAAGACTTTTGTGGAGTTATGACTGTTTTCTACAGCAGCACATTAGAGAGGCAACAAGAGGAAGCAATACTCTTGATCTGGTTATCAGCAGTGATTCTTCATGCATTAAGAATTTGCAGGTAAAAGACCCACTAGGTGGCAGCAATCAAAGTGTACTAATGTCGAATTTAATTAAAGACATAACTACTGTCAAGAGTAAAGGGAAAGACTTCTGCTTTTGTAAGGATGACTACAGAGGTCTCACAGACAGTTTTTAAATTGTGTGCAGCGAGACCAACTGATGATGTTATATCTACCAACAGCAAATTCTAAATCATAAGTATTCAGGGAAGTAATCATAGAAGCTACTAGGCTTTTCATACCAATGAAGAAATACTATTCAAGGCTTAGACCTCAATGGATGTCAGATGAATTGATGAGACACGTGGCAGAGTTGTTGTTTGTTTGTTTGGTTTTTAGGAGCATTAGCAACTAAGGCCATATTGCTCCGAGAATATGCGGTGGTCATTCCCTGACCTTTCCGCATCCTCCATATTTGGTGGTGACGGGCTCGAACCCCGGTCTAATCAAGAAGCGAGCGTTACACACTGCTGGGCGCCTCCGTAGGCAGGTGGGAAGGAGCAGCAGTGCGTAGCACAGGCTTCTTGATTAGACCGGGGTTCAAGCCTGTCACCACCAAATACGGAGGATGCGGAAAGGTCAGGGAGTGACCACCGCATATTCCCGGAACAATATGGCCTTAGTTGCTAATGCTCCTAAAAACCAAAATAACAACAACAACACACTGCTGCTCCTTCCCACCTGGCTACGGAGGCACCCACATGGCAGAGAAGAAAATGGCATGGGATGCATATAAATTATCAGGTGATACAGAAGCCTATGGTAGATAAAATTTAGTATGTAATCAAACTCACGAAGGAGGTTAATGCAAGATAAAGCAAATTATGAGAAGTCTCTTGCAAAGAATGCAAAAAAACCCAGCAATGACTGCTACACTTATACTGACAGTAGAAGGAAGGGGTTGAATCACATTGGGCCACTTGATGTGTATGGGTTAACTATTGATTATCCTGCTCAGTTTGTGGTCAAATTGAATAAGTATTTTGCCTCTAAATTCACACGAGGAATTCTTTAAGGAAGGGAATGCCAGAAGTTTATCAAACTCTAATGAAGAGCTAAATGACTTTGTAATAACCGAAAGGAAAGTGGAAGAGAAATTGATGAGGACAGACATAAAAAAAAAAAAAAAAAACGGAATCAGTGGCTGATGTAATCTATCCAATAATATTGGGGAAGGCAGAAAAAGAGGTAAGCAAATCCTTAGCCATAATTATGAGAGCATCCTTAGATTCAGAGGTTCCTATGGACTGGACAAGTGTGAATATATCCCCAATTCATAAAGGGGGATCACAAAAGGCTACATGAGTAATTATGCAGCCTTTTTCTGGAACAGACCTATATGCTTAAGGTCTGTTCCAGGAAAAATAATGGAATCACTGGTTAAAGATGTAATGTAGGACCATTTCGACAGCCATCAAATATACTGCAATCACAGCATGGATTTTTTAATGGGCAGTCTTATCTAACCAATCCGATAGGTTACTATGATGCAGTGACCAAGGAACTGGATGTAAAAAATAATTTTGATATCGTATACAGATAGTTCCCGATTCTACAAGTTAATTCGTTCCTAGAGCGCACTCGTAAAGCAGGAATATTTTCCCCATAGATGTAATGTTAAAAACAGGGGTACATTCTCAATGAAACTGGATCATAGTAATGTTAAATAAAGGGCAACTAAACAATAGTTTATGATTTATTTATCCAAAGAAATGAAAACAAAGCCCTTAAAATCAAACAAATCATAATAATAAAGAAATTATTTATGTCCCACAAATGTTAAAGAATGTTTGTTCTTCATCATCATTGACTAAATGCACACTCGTTGATGGTTCAACACTCGTTCATTTGTTGGAAACACAAAGAGTCTTCTTCTTCGGAAGTGCTTGTTTCCAAGACAGTCTTCTCTTTTGTTTATAAATTTTACGATACTATGCATAAGCATTTTTAAAATCTGGTCTGCATAAACAAACACACGCACAGTAGTACTGTATTGTATAGCCAACACACGTGGTTTGAAATGGCATATTTATTAATGTTTAGCATTAATCTATTGCACTTAATGTTCATATTTTTGATTCGGTTGATACTTGTAAACTCGAGAACTCATAAAGCGGGAATTTCAGGAAGGCTTTTGATACTTTTGCATGTAAAAGACTGCTTTACAAAATGGAGCAATGTGGCATTAAGGGCAAGTTTCTGCTATGGATAAAGGGATGGTTAAGTGGAAGAAGTCAGAGAGTGGTTATCAGTGGGCACAGCTCTTCACGAACTGATGATATTAGTGGAGTGTCCCAGGGTTCAGTGCTGGACCCATTGTTGCTTTCAATATTTATCAATGATACTGATGAAGGTATATGAGGCTTAATATCTAAGTTTGCAGATGATACAAACAGTGGCAGGGTGGTTAATGATAGTCATCGGGGTGAGCTACTGCAAAAGATCTAGGAAAATTAGGTTAATGGTCTGAGAAATAGCAGTTGAAGTTTAACACTGACAAATGTGAAGTACTGCACATGGAAATCAGTAAACCCAGAGTAACTTATCAACTGGATGTGACAGAACCGTGTGGTACTAAACTCAAGGCAGTGAAGAATGGAAGTTACTTGGCAGTAACTGTGCAGTCAGAAATGAAATTCTTTAAGCAGAGCAGACATGCTGCCAGTACAGTTCATGGGGTTTTGTCAATATACAGAAACTTTGCTAGCAGGGAAAAAGAGGTGAATATCCCTTTGTACAAGGCCATGGTTAGGCCACATTTTGAATACCGTATAGAAGTCTGGAGACCTCACTTCAGGAAGCATGTCGATCTGCTGCAACAGGTGCAGAGACGGACAAGCAGATTGGTGAAGGGAACAAAAGGGTCCTCTTACCTATAAAGGCTCCAGTTCTGCAAATTCCAGCATTTCAAGACCAGGCACCTGCAGGAAGAACTGACTGAGATGTTTAAATTCTTAAATGGATTGAGTAAGCTGAATGTTAATGGTATTCTTCCACTTGCTGATTCTACACACACGAGGGGGCATAAATTCAAGTTGAGGAAGGATGGTTACAGGATAGATGTGCAAAAGTTTGCCTTCAGTCAGAGGTTAGTTGATTGTTGGAACAGGCTTCCATCTGTTGTTGTTGTGGAAGTGGATGGGTTTAATAAATTCAATGGAGAACTAGACAAATTCTTGGAGGGTATGGTTGAGTGTAAACTTTTTTTTTTTGTTTTTTTTTTGCCTGATGCTATATAATCTTGCTTCCTTGCATCATTTTTCATTACTAGCCATTGCCATTTGTAGTACTACTACTACTACCTCAGTCAATCTGCTAGCATGCTACTTCTATTCTAACTATTATATTGATGACCTTGGTAAACTACCTCTTACCATTCTCAGTACCCTCCATTTAATGCCTCATGTAGTCGTCTGTCACAAAGGATGTGACAGAAGACTACAAAAGGAAGAATTTTGAACAGTTTAGTCCTGGTCCTGATGGTATTTCTCCACTTGTTCTCAAAACCTGTGCTTCTAATCTTACTCCTGTTCTGTGTTGCCGTTTTAGACTTTCTTATTCCACTGGTACTTTTCCATCTGCTTGGAAATTTGCTTATATCCAGCATGTTTCTAAAAAGGGAGGACAAATTTCACCAGTCCAATTATCGTCCCTCTGCACTTACTTCTACACTTTCTAGAGTAACAGAGAACTACATTAACTACCAACTCCAGCTTTCGATCACATTTGGCATTAACCCCGGGGGCTCACATCTGGTGAGTATGGGCTTGGCACACCCAGGATCCTGAGCTGGATATCATCATTCTTCTCTTTCTTGGTGATTCCCTTCTACTTTTGACTCTCTCTCTCTCTCTCTCTCTCTCTCTCTCAGGGTTACTCGGGAACTTTTTTTTTTTTTTTCCTGGTGCAGCATAAGCCTCAGGCTTCCTTGCATCATATGGATAATAATGATAATAATAATAATAATAATAATAATAAAGGTCTACTAAAACTTCCATCTTACAGATTTTCAATTTTTTTTTTTTTTTTTTTTGTAACTAATATGTATCCAGTTTTCTTTGACCACTCACTGCAGGTGATGGCAGATGGCTCTCTGTGATCTAACTTTTCCACTAATGCTGAGTTTCCCCAAAGTTCAGTTCCTTCTCCCACTCTTCTCTTTTATATTACTGACCTTGACTTCCATTGACTGGGAATCCTATCCAGTTTTGCTCATGATCGCACATTGAATTCTATCTTCCAGTTTGAGAAACCTTGCCCAAAAAACAGCTTCAACTTCTCAAATATCCACCAAAAATTCCTTAAATGCTGATCTCCAAGTAATTCTCCAGTGGGGTAAAAATAACTTAGCTAATTTTCTAAAACTCAGTCCTGTTTTATATTTTGCAAATAGGATTCTTCTGCTCCTATGCTTGTCTTCGATGACACATTTCTAGACAAGATTGTTGTTGTTGTTGTATTAGTATTAGTAATGGCCGCATGGTGCAAAAAAGCCTATGACTTATGCTGCACCAGGCAAAAAAAAAAAAAAAACACCTGAATAAAACAATGATAAAAAAATAAAAATAAAATAAAATAAATAAATAATAATAATTAATAAAAGAAAAGGAAATTAAACCTATCATCCTATGTGTTTCCCTCACCCGAAGGTACTATCCAGATGACCTTTGAATTTCCCCAAACTGTCAGCCTCTACCGCCCATGTAGGCAACTTATTCCAGTAATTTATAACTCACTGGCTAAAATAAAACTTCCTGCAGTCCAATCTAAACATTTCCCCCCATAACTTGAATTTATGTCCCCTAGTTCTAGCATAATTTATAATCTTGAAAATTTCGTCCTCATTCATTTTACTGATGCCTCTCAGAGCCTTAAACACCTCAATCAAATCTCCTCTAAGGTGTCTAGTTTCCAAACTCTGCAACCCACATATTCGAAGTCTTTCTTCATAAGGACGCCCTTTTGCCGATCTCACCAGGCAAGTTACCGGTCTTTGCACCCTTTCAAGAAGCTCGATGTCTTTCTTTAGGTGCAGTCTCCATACTTGAACACAGTATTCCAAGTGTGGTCTAACAAAAGTCTTATATAATGGGATTATCACGTTCCTATCTCTACTTGCAAAAGTTCGATAGATCATCGATAGGACACCATGGGCCTTCCGTTTACAATGCTCAGAGAATTTCACATCTGACCGTATCCATAACACCCATGTCCCTTTCCTCCAGTACTGGGTTCAGTTGAACCCCACCAAGTGAATAAGTTATTTTGGGATTACTGTTTCCCAGGTGTAATACCTTACACTTTGTTGAATTAAAACATAGCTGCCATTTTTCTGACCATTCCTGAAGTCTATATAGGTCTCTCTCTGAAGAAGCTCAGCTTGACAGTGATCATTAACTACTCTACAAATTTTAACATCTGCAAATTTAGACATCACGCCCTCTACCCTTTCATCAATGTCGTTTATGAAAATTACAAACAACAGTGGTCCTAATACTGATCCTTGGGAACCCCACTTCTTACATTAACCCAATCTAAGGAATAGCCATTTATCACAACCCTTTGCCTCCTGCCCTGAAGCCATCCTGCTATCCATCTAAGGATTTTCCCAGTGATTCGAACCTGTTCCAGCTTATAAAGCAACCGCTCATGTGGGACTGAGTCAAAAGCCTTGCTGAAATCTAAATAAACAATGTCGAAATTATTCCCTAAATGCAGCTTGTGAGTGACCCTTAGCAAACCAGATTTGTTAAACATGATTTTCCCTTTACAAAACCATGCTGAGTATTTTTTGGGAATTTCAATTCTATCCAAATGATCCTGAATTCCACCCTTGATCATTGCCTCCATGATTTTCCCTACCACAGAAGTCAGGCTGACAGGTCGATAATTTCCCACTTCACTCTTAGAACCACCCTTATGTATGGGAGATACATTGGCACTTTTCCAATCCAACGGAATCTCCCCAGTCTAGTGATGCTCGCATAATTAGCCTCAATGGTTCAATGCACTCACTTGCCGCCTCCCTTAAGATTATAGGGTATATTCCATCAACTCCAGGAGCCTTACTGGCCTGTAGGCTCGAAAGTTTTTTAATGAAAAAACTTTGAGCCTAGGATCGCCATCCTTCCACACTGAATGGAAAACCTGAATTCGAGTCCCGCCGATGTGGGGAGGAATCTTTATGGGCCCTCCTAGGATGCTAGGGCCATATTGTGTCTTTCTAATGGTGCATATGAAATACTAACTTTATTGTAATAACTATATTTTATTATATATTCCTATATGATTTAGGAAAGTAAACAATTCTTTCATATTAGAGTCATCTCCAAGAATCTGTAATAACATTAATAATGACTGTATTAGTAAATGATGTAAAGGTGTTGGAGTGGATATTTTAAAAGTGGGGACCTTCCACTAATAAATGATGAATAGTCCATTATACATGACATGATATGCATTGAGGGGTGCTGCCATTCGGTTATAGAATACAGGTGAGTGATGTGAGTATGCCCAATTCTTAGCCTTCCTAAAACTGTTTCTTCTCATCTGCTTTCCCGGAAGCTGGAGAGTTACAGCTTTGGCTCTCATTTTATTTGGTATAGTTTGTTTCCTGGATAATCTTGCCAGATTAGTGACCAGCTATTGTAACATGCTTTATAGATAATATATTTGTAATCAGTATATGAAATTTGAAAACTGAGAAACAGTTGTATCTTGTTGTTTGGCTGCAAGATCTGCTCTTTCATTTCCTGCTATTCCAGAATGCCCTGGGATCCAGCAGAATGTCACAGTTTGGTTCAACTCATTACAAGCAAGTAATTTTGAATGTATTGTTTTATTACAGGGTAAGAAGAGTTGGTATTACTACTTATAGCAGAGACAATACTGAGTGAGTGTATATAAAAGCAGATGTAACTGGAAGTTCCATAATGTGATCCAGAACTAAGTTTATAGCATAAAGCTCAGCAGTGAAGATACTGCATTGTACTGGTAATGAGATAATATTGGTGAATGAATGGAAGATTGCTGCAACACCTACTTGGGTCTCAGTTTCTGATCTATCTCTATAGATTTCACATGCCTGTGAGTTAGAAAGAGAGTAAGC